>NW_024070194.1:31896954-32048087 GCF_014754425.2 Oryx dammah | reverse complement strand
ACCTCTGGGACAACATTAAATGCACCAACGTTAGCATTATAGAAGTCCCAGAAGGAGAAGACAGAGAAGACTCTAGAAAATATTTGAAGAGCTAATAGCTGAAAACTTCCCTAACACAGAAAAGGAAATAGTCAACCAAGTGCAGGAAGCACAGAGAGTCCCAGGAAGGATAAACCCAAGGAGGAACACACTGAGACACACAGTAATCAAACTGACAAAAATTAAAGACAAAATATTAAAAGCAACAAGGGAAAAACAACAAATAGCATACAAGAGAACTCACATAAGGTTATCAGCTGATTTCTCAACAGAAATTCTATGCAAGAAGGGAATGGCACAATGTATTTAAAGTGATGAAAGGGAAGAACCTACAACCAAGAAGACTCATTCAGATTTGATGGAAAAATCAGAAGCTTAACAGACAAGCAAAAGTTAAGAGAATTCAGCACCACCAAACCAGCTTTTCAACTAATGCAAAAAGAACTTCTCTAGGCAAGAAACACAAGAAAAGGAAAAGACCTACAAAAAAACAAAACAATTAAGAAAATGGTAATAGGATCATACATATTGATAATGACCTTAACTGTAAATGGATTAAATGCGCCAACCACAGGACATAGACTTGCTGGATGGATGAAAACATATGCATGTCATAAGCACTTCCAGTTACCATCACTCTACTTAATCCCCTAAATTGTATGTAATTATTTTATATTGTTAGGTTTGTCATGTTTCCATTATGGCTTGCAACTGTAATTATCTTTTATTTTTGTCTGGATATTGATTGTGAAAACTAATAATCATCTTTTACTGTTGTGATTATGTAACTGTTATTCACTTAGTACCATTAAATCATGATTGGTCAAAAAATAAAATAAAATAATAGAACCCTATATCACCAAAATTACCATGAAATAGAAAAACCTGTAATCACTTTTTAAAATCCAGATGCACATTACTTGGAATTTTTTGAAAAATACAAATACCCAGGTATTGTTTTTTTCTCCAAAGCTCTGGATGTGACTCCAATGAACAGCTATCTTTAAAAACAGCTGGATTATATGATAATCTTTTACTTTTATCTAGTTTCATTTCTCTATTTCATATTCAGTATTGCCATTTCATTTAGTTTATGTTTTCCAATTTCTCCTCTGTTCTTTCTTAATACCTAGTATAGTAAGAAAGCTTTTGTGTATATATGTATATATAATATATACATTTTAAGAAACTTAGGATCCTATTTTTGCCTAGCTAAAAATTTTACGACATTTTGGTTTCACTTGTTTGACTAAGTATGAGTAGAATGCTAGATTTCTAATTTATATTCACTCAAAACTTTGATATAGTTCCACTTAGTATTACTGCTAAAAGTCTAGAAAGCTTATTATCTTGGTGATTTTTTTTTAATGTGAATGAGGCTTGAAACTTCTAATCCAATTCTGAGAATATAAAAAACTACTCTGTTGTAAAAAAAAAAAAGATTAATATGTGATACAGGATTATTAACTACAGATTTTGTTCAAATTTCACCAAATTTTATGCTAGTGTCCATTATCTGTTTTCATAGCTTATTTAAAATTCCACATTGTATTTAGTTGCATTGAGCAGCTTCAGCTTCATAAAACAAATTCTGATAAATTCTTTCCATTTTTATTCTACTACAAATATTTTTCTAATTTTCCTTGTTATGGCTTCTTAGATACACCCATCATTTAAAAGTGAACATTTAATTTCTGAATAACATGGGATTTTGTTTAAAGTATTTTTAATATTAATTTCTCATTTTGATACTGATTTCTCATTTAAATGTTTTCTTCTCTGCAATCGCCCTCTGTTTTTTTTAATCTTTTAACTTCATTGAAGCTTTCAATGGCTAAGTCAAAGGTCTCGCTTGGTAAATGTCACATTGCACTTGAAAATATGTGGGTTATTTTCGAGTATCTTTTGATTTTGATTTCTAGCATAATTCTACAGTGATAAGAGAACAGACTGTATGATTTCAATACCTTTAGACCATGAAACTTTTGCACCTTGTTATATGTCTCTGGATATGTTCCAGTGTCTCCTAGTTTATAGTCTATGGGAACTGGAATAGAATTTGTATCCTGCTGTTGTGTGAAAATTGTATAAATCTTAATCATGTTGAATTGGTTCATAAGGCTTTTCAGGTCTACTACATCCTTCTACTTTTCTGTCTTTTCATTCTATTAATTTTTGAGTGTTTGATATTGAAACTCCAATTAAAATCTTAATTTATCTACTTAAAAAATAATTATAATATATAGTAGAACTATATGTAACTTTGTATTTTCCAAGTCTCTTGTAAATGTGTTGCCTTACTCCCATAATTTGAAAAAGTGGGGAGAATAAATGGTTCTGGGATAACTAGATACCCACACACAAAAGAATGAAATCGGTCATCATATATAACTTTGTGCTCAACTTGCTAATATTTACTCATGTGCAGAGTATTTTTCTTTCCTTGGAAATGAAAATAAGTCAAAGGATGTTGACTGGATTATATTGATTTGATTATATTATTCTTACTATAGTCAAATAAAAGTTTTTAAAATAATAACTTAGAAGTCATATTGGAGGTTTTAACTATAAAAGTTTTTGCAAAAGAAAAAAAAGAATGAAATTGGAGCCCTGCTTCACACCATACACAAAATAACTCAAAAATGAATCAAAGACCTAAATGTAACAACTAAAATAACCAAACTCTTAGAATTAAACATAAATATACATCTTCATGGCTTTGGATTAGACAGTGGTTTCTTAGGTATGACACCTAAAGCACAAGCAACCAAAGAAAAACCTAGATAAACTGAACTTCATCAAAACTTAAAACTTCTGTGCTTTAAAGAACATTATCAAGAAAGTAAGGAGACAAATCACAGGAAGGAAATATTTGCATATCTTTTATCTGAAAAGTTTGGTATTCAGCATATACAAATAACTTTTACAACTCAATAATAAAAAGCCTACAAAATAAAAAGATCTGGGACTTTCCTGGTGGTTCTGTGGTTAAGAATCTACGTGCTACTGAGGTTCAAGAGGGAAGGGATATATGTATACCTATGGCTGATTCATGTTGATGAATGGCACAAACCAGCACAACACTGTAAAGCAATTATCCTGATTAAAAATTTTTTTTATATTTAAAAATAGAAGACTCCACCTGCCAATGCAGAAGATGTGGGTTCAATCCCTGGTTCCAGGACGATTCCACATGCTGCAGGGCAACTAAGCCCATGCACCACAACTACAGGAGCCTGTGCTTTCTAGGGCCCATGTGCTGCAACTACTGAAGCTCACAGGCCTAAAGCCTGTGCTCTGCAACATGAGAAGCCAGCACAGTGGGAAGCCTACGCATGCCAACAAAGAGTAGCTCCCACTTGCCATACCTAGGAAAAGCCTATATGGTCAGCAACAGCCATTCATTCACTCATTAATTAAAAATTTAAAAGATTTGCAAACACTTTTTCCCAGTATTTTTGTCCTAACAGATCTTTCGTAGAACAAAAGTTTTTAAATTTGATGAAGTCCAGTTTACCAATTTTTTTTTTTGGTTGCTTTAGGGATCCTATCATACTTCTGGTGCCTCTGGATGTCCAGTTGCTCCAACACCATTTGCCAAAAGGCCATACTTCTGCCACAGAAACTCTTTTGCATCCTTGTCAAAGTCAGCTGGCTATCTGATAAAGGATTTGTGTCTAGAATATATAAAACACTCATACAACTCAAAAGTAAAAAGAAAAATTACCCAACTAAAAACTTGGCAAAGAATCTGAAAAGACATTTCTCCAAAGAAGGTGTATGGATGGTCAGTAAACACATCGTTAGTCATTAGGGCAATCCAGTTCAAACATAAAGTATCTCTTCATACCATCTAGACTGTATATAAATCAACAAGATGTAATAACCTGAAGATACAGAGAAATTGGGGCCCTAATGCACTGCTGATGGGAATGTGAAATGGTTTGGCCACTTTGGAGGACAGTTTAGTAGTTCCTCAAAGACTTAAACAAAGAGTTACCGTATGACCCAGCAATTCTACTCCTAACCGAAAACTCCAAGAGAATTGAAAACTCTAACAGATGCTTGTACACTAATGTTTCGAGCAACATTATTCACAATAGCCAAAAGGTACAAACAACCCAAGTTGCTATCAACAGATGACTGGATAAACAAAGGTGGTATATTCAATATAACAGAATACCATTTTGCCATGAAAATGAGGTGTTGATTCATGCTGCAATATGGATGAGCCATGAAGGTATCATTCTAAGTGAAAGGAGACAGACACAACAGACCACATGTTGTATGATGCCATTTCGTGATTCCAGTCCATTTTGAAATGACCAGAATAAACAAATACATTAAGCCAGGAAATTAATCAGTGGTTACCAGGGGAAAAAGGCAGAATGGATAGTGACTGCTTACTTCTTGTTGTTCAGTTGCTAAGTAATGTTCAACTCCTTGCGACCCCATGAACTGCATGCAGCACACCAGGCTTCCCTGTCCTTCACTATCTCCTGGAGTTTGCTCAAACTCATGTCCATTAACCTGGTGATGCATTTCAACCATCTCATTCTCTGTTGCCCCCTTCTCATGCTCTCAATCCTTCCCAGCACCAGGGTCTTTTGCAATGAGTCGGCTGTTCATATCAGGTGGGCAAAAGTATTGGAGTTTCAGCTACAGTATCAGTCCTTCCGATGAATATTCAGAGTTGATTTCCTTGAGGATTGACTGGTTTGATCTCCTTGCAGTCCGAGGGAATCTCAAGAGTCTTCTCCAGCACCACAATTTGAAAGCATCAATTCTTTAGTGCTCAACCTTCTCTATGGTCCAACTCTCACATCCATACATGACTACTGGAAAAACCATAGCTTTGACTAGACGGACCTTTGTCGGCAAAGTGATGTCTCTGCTTTTTAATATGCTGTCTAGGTTTGTCATAGCTTTCCTTCCAAGGAGCAAGCATCTTTTAATTTCATAGCTGCAGTCACCATCTGCAGTGACTTTGGAGCCCAAAAAAAAAAAGCCTCTCACTATTTACATTTTTTGCCATATTTGCTATGAAGTGATGGGACCAGATGACATGATCTTATTTTTTGAATGTTGAGTTTTAAGCCAGCTTTTTCACTTTCCTCTTTCACCCTCATCAAGAGGCTCTCTAGTTCCTCTTCACTTTCTGCCTTTGGAGTGGCATCATTATCTGTATATCTGAGGTTGTTGTTATTTCTCCCAGTAATCTTGACTCCAGCTTATAAGTCATCCAACCCAGCATTTCACATGATGTACTCTGCATGTAAGTTAAATAAGCAAGGTGACAATACACAACCCTGATGTACTCCTTTCCCAATTTTGAAACAGTCTATTGTTCCATGTCTGGTTCTAACTGTTGCCCTTGACCTGCATACAGGTTTCTCAGGAGACAGGTATGGTGGTCTGGTATTCCCATCTCTTTAAGAAATTTCCACAGTTTGTTGTGATCTGCACAGTCAAAGGCTTTAGAATAGTCAATGAAGCAGGAATAGATGTTTTTCTGGAATTCCCTTGCTTTCTCTGTGATCCAGCAAATGCTGGCAATTTGATCTATGGTTCCCCTGCCTTTTCTAAACCCAGCTTATACATCTGGAAGTTTTTAGTTCATGTACTGCTGAAGCCTCACGTGAAGGATTTTGAGCATAACATTGCTGGCATGTATGAGTGTGTTAGTCACTCAGTTGTGTCCAACTCTTTGTGACTCCGTGAACTGTAATCCCAAGTTCCTCTGTCCATGGAGATCTCCAGGCAAGAATACTGGAGTGAGTAGCCATTTCCTTCTCCAGGGGATCTTCCCGACCCAGGTCTCCTGCAATGCAGGAAGATTCTTTACCATCTGAGCCACCAGCTAGCATGTGAAATGAGCACAATTGTACAGTAATTTGAACATTCTTTGGCATTGCCCTTCTTTGGGATTGGAATGAAAACTGACCTTTTCCAGTCCTGTGGCCACTGCTGAGTTTTCCAAATTTGCTGACATAGAAATTAGATAGTGGTGATGGTTGTACAACTCTGTGAATATATTTTAAAAAAAGAAAAAAAAACTACTGAATTGCTTTCCTGGTGGCACAGACAGTTAAGAATCTGCCTGCAATGCAGGAGACCCAGGTTCAATCCCTGTGTCAGGAAGATCCCCTAAGGAGGAATTGGCAACCCACTCCAGTATCTTGCCTGGAGAAGGAGAGGAGCCTTATGGGCTACAGTCCATGCGGTTGCAGAGACTCAGACACAACTGAAGTGACTTAGCATGCACTGAATTGTATGCTTTACAGGGTGAATATTATGGAGTATGAATTATATCTCCATTTTAAAAGAAGGAGTGAGAAAAACAATCTCGTTGAAATACTACAGAATAAAGCTCATTTGCAAAGTACAATCTGTAAACTTGTAAAATTAGTTTGACCCTTGAGGGAACTGCTAAGTAGTCAGATCTAAGCTTTTCTCATCATGACTGCCCTTGGCTTTTGATCACTTTTAGCACTTAACATGTCAGAGTTTATCTTGTTCTTTTTTTTCCGGTGACTATGGTTTTAGAATTTTTTTAAAAGAACATAATAGCCATTAATAGTAACTCCATTTGAAAAGGCTACAAATCTAATTTTGGATTCTGGGAAAATAACCAAATAAAAATGAATGACTCATCCAACATCTTGCCCTTTGGTAGGATCAGCACTGAATCTCTCCAGGGCAGAGCCAGCAGTCCTCAATGATTTTTTTTTTTTTTTCAGAAGGTTATGCCAGGAAGAAAGCTGGATGTTAAGGCCAGAGGACCTGTTCACACAGTGTAGGAGGTGGGAACATCATTCCCCCTTTACAGATGGGAAGCTGAAGCCCAAAAGATCATCCCAAGACCAAAACTGCTAGTTTCTCATCTTTACCCACAGCTTGTTCTTAACCTTCCTCCAGAACACAAAAATGGGCTTGAAAATAGTGTTCCCATCACTAAATTTAAATATGAATAAAACCTGGTCTTGGTAGAATGCCTTCCTACCTCCTCAGGCCTGCCCCCAACCTGAGCTGATGAGATGCTGACAGTCTCAGGCGGAGGGAGGGAGAGGCACATGATGTCCTCACCCTGCAGATAAAGGAAGAGAGCTTGAGGGGCATCACGACGGCAGAAGCCACACCGATCGGGTGTCCCCGCCGAGGCAGCCATCCGTCCTGCTCTCCTCCCACCTCCCATGCTGTCTCAGCAGCAATCCAAACTGATGAGACACTTAGCCATTCTCCTCCTCCTGTGAAGATCTTGGTACACAAGGCCCTGAGAGTTCTGTGGAGAAGGGTGATGGAAGACCAACATTCATAGCACTGGCCACAGGGCACAAAGAGCCACATGTCCTGTCACAAAACCTAAGAATATTGGATTACATATTATAGGTTAAGAAATGGGTGACGGGGAGGCTGGTCAGCAGTCTGGACAAGAAATGGTGATGGCTTAACCAGGACCCCTGGAGACAGACAGGGAAGCAAGCAGGGAGGAGTTCAAGCTTTGGGCAAATCAAAGTGTTTACAGACCTGGATCCTCACCCAGGCCTGGCCACTCACCAACTGCATTGCCTCCAGGCAACATGGTTACTGCTCTGAGTTTCTGTTTCCCCATCTGTAAATTGAGTAAATGGGATGATACTTGGTGTCCCTTGGCCCTGGTAAGTGCTGAAGAAGTAGTGGTTGGAACCCAGCATCTGGGTTTGAATAAGGCTTCTTTTCAAGCAGTTGAGGCTAGCCACCTATCAGAGCAATCCTGGCCCCATCTGCACATTTTCCTAAGTTTAAATTCAGTGACTCTTGAATCACTTTTTATATGACAAAGACAGACACTGACAGGACAGTGTCAGAGTAAGGGACCCCAGGAACTACAAGCAGCACATGACCAAAGGCTGTGCTATGGTTTACAGATTCCACATTATGAAGAGCAGAAAAAGGAGAGCCCCAGCACCTGCCTCAGGATCCGAGCAGTCCTTTCAGGGGCTCTACTGCTAGTAGGCAGAGCATTTCCTACAAAAAGTCAGCTACTTGGCACAGCACAAAAAATTATGTTCAGTCTATCTGATAAGAAGAAACCTAAGTCAGACTCTTCTAATGGACTGAAGTAAAGGAACCTGCCTCTTGCTTTCTGTCTTCTCCCATCTGCCCTCAAATTCTGAGATATGTGCAGGAAGAGCAGGAGACTCTTCTTCAGAAGACCTTGCCCATTTGATCCTGTTTCTTTCAAAGACTTGTGGGATACTAAAAGTCCTTTCAAATGGCTGGGTCTCAGGGGTCTGCACTTTACATTGGCCTGGGGAATGACTTAGCAGATACTTTGCCTCATTTGCAAATCTGTCTTTCAGCTCTGTGCAGTGTGTCTAGAAGACTTCAAGCCTCGAGATGAGTTGGGGATTTGTCCATGTAAGCATGCCTTCCACAGAAAGTGAGTATTGGCGTGGGATTATTTAAGAGGACCTGAGTTTGAGGCACATTGACCAACTCACCCATGGGCTTGGGGCAGTGGCAGACAAGCTTGATGACTTCAAGATTGGTTTGTAATGTAGAAAGCTGAAAGCACCCTACTGAGTGGCATTTGTATTTATGTGTGTGTATGTGTGTAAGAGAGAAAGATACAGATAGACATTAAGAGGGATCGGGGTAATGGAAACGTGACTACCAAGGCAGGACTTAAGGCAGTCAGACAAGCCCATACCTCCTTGGAGACCCAGGCTATAAAAAGCTATTTTACTGGAACTTTTCATAAGAATTTCCTTTCCTAAAAGTTTATTTTAATCAAAACCATAATTATTTTAAATCAAAATAAGTCAGTGTTAGTAGTGTAGGACCGTACCTTCCCCCTTCCTACAGACATGTTTAATATTCCTCCCTCTCTTACAATTTTATGTTTTGTATGTGTACTAGAAAACTTTATCCCTCCTCCTTCCCACCACCCTCCTCAGTGTACTTCATTCTTTAAGAAGTCATGGACGACTGAGGATATATGCTGACTGTAGCTTCTTGGAAAACTGGAGTCTCTGGTTCCTCCAGAGAATGAAATGCACTCTCCACCCAGTGGTAGAACTCTTCGGGACCTGGCTGTTCACTCCACTCCCCAGATCTGGGTTTCCAAAATGTTCAGCATGTGAGGTGTGTGGGCAGGTGGTGCCACAGACACGGGACTGACATCTTGCCTCTTGTGGTGTCTCATTCTGCAGGTGCCTTATTAAATGGCTGGAAGTTCGCAAAGTATGTCCACTGTGCAACATGCCAGTTCTGCAGCTGGCCCAGTTGCACAGTAAGCAGGACCGTGGACCCCTACAGGGACCCCTCCCCGGGGCAGAGAACATTGTATAGCTCACCACAGGATCAAACTGTTGCAGGATCTGGGAGGAGCAGAGCTGGGAGGAACACAAGTGGTCTCTGTGTTGGCTGTTCTACCTAGGGTACCAGCTGCTGCTTCCTTTGTCTCATGAAGAACCCTCGGGCCAGCGAAGCTGGGAACCCAGACTTCTGGGTCTTGTGACAACCAAAGTACTCTGACACTACCCTGTGCCAAGAGGAATGGATGAGCCCGCAATTTGGTTTAAGAAACCTCATGAGGATCTCTTGCTAACTCCATCACATTCTGTCTCCCAGACACTCATCTCCATGCCAAGATGAATCTTTTATCAACCAGAAGGGAAGATAAACCCAAGTGTTACAGAAAGGAACTGAAGGCAGGTCTTTAAAGCCCCTACCCTCCCCCCTACACACACACACCCTGGGGACACATGAGCTTCTCTGCAGACCCTGCACACCTTTGCAGCAGCAAACCCTCCCAGCAGCCTCTAAGCCAAGTGAAAACAGCGGTTACCTCAGCCCAAGCACAACTGGTTGCAATGCCGGAGGCAGTGCCAACAAGGCTATTCACATTGTGTTCCTTTGATAATGCCATCTTGGAAACCCAGGGGCTTGGTTACAACACAGCAGCATTACCTGCCACCACGGATTCTTCCTCAAGTTCACATTTGCTTATCAAATCATCTGAGCTAAAAACAGTAGATGTGCTTGGAAAGGTCTGGTCAAAAGCCATTGCTTATTTCCCCTCCTACTCACCAGTGAGGCTCAGCCAAGCCACCATCAGGAGCCCCAGCAGGGGGCGGGCCTCTGAGCCCATGCTGTCCCTGTATGACCCGAGGGCCCCAGGGTGCTGCCCACATCCCCACATATACAGTGTGGCTCCAGTGTAGCAGCTAGTCTTGGCCCACTGCCCCAGTAGGAAGCTGCTGTGAGCCTTTCACATGGCTCTGGAAAGGAGCATCTCTCTGATAATGGGCCAGTCCTCCTGGCCTTGCTGAGCTGAGGATGCTAACCCCTTGCTCTCCCTGTCCTGCCCTCTGTTCTCTTCCCTCCCTTCCCTTCCCTGTCTCTATTTCTCAAGAGAAAATGCCTGTTGTTGACATCTTAACTATTTTAAGCATCCCGAATAAGATCCCTATGTAATTCTGAAGCCAGGGATGCACTTGCAATTGTAAATAGTTTCAGGAAGCTCCTGCAGGGCTATTCATCATTGGCGTGTGCCTCATTATTCAGACTTAACGATAACTAGTTGAGAGTGTCGTTACAGGAGAAAAACTGCATGCTGCTCTTTGGTTCTTTGTCCTACTTTTCTAGAAATGACTCAGAGTCCAGCAGGATTCATGACTACTTTATAAGTTCACTATGTGAATCAGCATTGGGTCACACAGCAAGTTCTCTTCCACAGCCCTGCTCTCCACCTCCTTCCAGATTAGGGGTGGCCTCCTCAACAGCACTGCTGCTCCACCCCACAGGTGTGATTAGGGGCAGCTTCTCATGGGAAATGCAGCGTGTGTGACACGGAGCGGGGCTGGAGGAAACTTTGCTACTCCGTTCAGGGAATGTCTCCAGGAATAGTTTTGGAATCCAGCCTCTACTGTCTTAGAATGGGAGAGGGAACCTATCCTTGGCTCAGATGGCTGGGACCAGATGAGGAGGAAAATTCCCATTAGCCTAGAAAAGTGCTGGGTAGAATCCAGTTTGGAAAATTACAAATCCATTGGTCAGAATTGGCTGTACCCTATGTGACCTACTTGTGGTATGCCAGCTGGACTGCTTCTTTAAACAGGGCAAGGGAAGTGTGGAGCATTTTTATATGAAAGCCTTATTAGCCTGTCTGGCACCCATGAAAAGAACTATTTGTACGCTCCTACTTTCACCGTTTCTGCATTCACCATTTGTAGCACAATAGAGTTGAATGCTGGAAAGCACTCAGTTTACAGTGAAATGTTTTCAGTGACCAATGTCAGAGGTAGGCTTGCTTCTGGACTTGCCTCATTAACAGCCAACACACCATTTTCATGTAACAGCCTTGGGACAAATGTCACATCTTCGTTATAGAGTTCCAAAAGGAAAAAGAATTTTCCCCTTCAGAGGAGGAATTCTTGTGTTCTGTGCTTGCAAATTATTTTCATCTCACAGCTTTCATAGATTTCAGTGTCAGTACCAAGGAGACAGACTCATAAAGTCCTTGTGTTTGTAGTAATCTCAGCATTTGTGAACGTGCAGGGCTTTTAAAAACTCAGCTCTTCACTAAGGTGGGGCCTGACACTGAAGTGGCTGAGTGACCATCTCCCCTTTCCTGGCTTAGTGTCCTACTGGAACACAGCGTCACTCGTGTTCTTACGCCTCTTAACGCAGCACAAATGTTTGCTTCCCACATCTAGGTCCTCCTCCAGGACTTAACTGGGCTGCACTGCTGTAACTGAGTGGCCAGGGTTTAATTTACATCTTCCTTTAATTCTGATTAAAGTCAGTTTTGTGTGAGGGACAAGGTCAAACCTCCATTATTAAGGAAGTTAAAGATTCCTTAATACTCTTTGATCAGGCTCACAGCTCAGTGAGGCTGCCCTGTCCAGATCTATCTCCATGAGTTATTCACCTTTTGTTAACCTGTGTGAGGACTCTGGTCTGCTTTTGGGCCGCTGGCAGGTGACGTGGTTTTTTAACTTGGTCTTAAAACATGTCTTAAGCAGCTCAGAGTTGGGTGTGGCTTGTGTACCATGGGCTAGAGGAGAACTTAGCCTCAACTCAACTCCACGGGTGGGTCAATCATTATCTAGTTGTTACTAGGGGTACAGCTGAATTCAGCTGGCTGCAGAAACAGCAAACAAAACCAGCCTGACCTGATTCCTGGCTGAGTAGGTACAGAGATTTGGTCAGGCCAAGAAAGTAATGGTCAGATAGGAGCAGGTAGCCCATGGAGAGTTCTGGGCTGAGGGATACTGAGGACCTCCCACGGTAGCTAAATGCCCTGTTCTTAACAAAGATCCTTTCTTTCCACATCCCTATTCCAAAGCCTATCATCTTCATGGCGTGATTCCACTCTAAGTTACTTTGAACAACTGTAGTAACTGTTTCTGAGAGGTTTTCTGGGAATTATGAAATGCACACAAGGAGACATCCCCAGAGCTCTGGACAGAAAAGCTGCTCAGGTTTTTCAGCCACCCCCTTGCCACTCACTAGCCATGTGCCTTTCTAAAAGTTAGCCTCTTAAAGCCTGTTTCCTTAGCTGCTCACCCAGGAGTGTGTACTAAGGGTGTCCCCAGCAGCCGTTATGGGGATTGACTACCATGTCTGGAGCCCAGCAGACAGGCCTGGGGGGATCATAGGAGCTGGTGCTACTAAATGACATCATCATGCTAGCCATGTGGGACTCCCCTGCTGTCCTTATAGGAACTACCACAGCTGAGAGCCTCCTGAGATTCAGGGGCTCTCCACTGAGCCCCCGTTCACCTGGCTCCCTTCCCTTTCCCCTCCTCATATGCCTGTCACTTCCATTTACCTTTGCCCACTGTGCTCCTCAATGTGGTTTCGCTCAGTGCTGAATATTCCTTCTAAATTCTTTGAATAGGTAATCCCTTCACGTGGTTCACAAATCATAAACTTAAGTCGTCCTTGCATTCCTGAACTCCAGTAAGCCAAGCTTCCCACCCCTTGAGTACACACTATTAGCTGGTTCCTTGTGAGCCTTCCAGAGTTCGTTCATGCATATACAAGCAAGTACACACACATGTACATGTATGTAGGGGTGTGTGTGTGTATGTATATTATATACACAGCTGACTCTTGAACAACACAGGTTAGGTGTGCTGACACCCTGTATGGCCTGCATGTAACCTGACAGTCAGCTATCCATATCTGTGGTTCTACATCTGTGGATTCAACCAAGCTTGGACCGTGTAGAATGTATTTATTGAAAAAAATCCATGTGTAAGTAGACCTCAGTTCAAATCCATCTTGTTCAAGAATCAACTGTGTAATTTTTTTCTTTTTCCACTTATGTAATACCAGACAAGTACTACTCAAGAACCATTCCTAGTCATGGGAAGACCCATCCCAGAAGTCAGAATATCTGTAAAAGGTGAACCCAGAATTGGAGGATGTTTTTGTAACTACATTGCTTTTGAATAAGGCATATTTTCCACTGATTGCAGCATGATGAAATCTTCGTTTCCTACACAAATCGAACTACAGTCCCTCCCTGACTAACTATAGATGCCCAAATAACAAGAGTGCACAACCATCCCCCCCCCCCCGCCCCGGTGTGGGATGTAGGATCTAGTTCCCTACCAGGAATTGAACCCGGGCCCCTTGCACTGGGAGAGCGAAGTCTTAGAAACTGGACCACCAGGGAAGTCCCCAGCCTATGTCTGAGTCTGGCAGGACACTCCAGAGCAGCAGCAGCACAGCCTGCAGGCCCACCCCAGCCCCCAACCCAGTTTCCAGTGAGGACTGAGAGCCCAGCAGTTACATCTGGCTACAACTCTCATGGTTTCTTAGGCAAACCCATGTTTCTGAGGCGGGAGTTGGAGCAGCAGGCTGAGCAATTCGTTTTGTGGGGCAGATGTCTCAAATGTTGCTAAGCAAATAGGTGGTCAGCTGCCTCATAGCTGAATGTCCATGTTCAAGTTCGTGAACCTATTCCCTTTCTGTCCCCACTCTATGCACCCACTAAAAAACAAATGTTTCCACAGAATTTTCTCCTCGCCCAACATTTTTTCCACTCAATGAGAAATTACCCCACCAATAGTTTTTTTAAAAATGTTCATTCTTCCCTCTGCAGATCAAAGTTAAAGCTTCCTCCAGGCAGCCCTTGGAGGGAAGGGCAGGGACCTGTGCCTCTCATTCTTTACGCCTCTCATTCTTTACCCACCTCCCCAGTATCCTGCCACCCACAGCAGCAGCCCAGGAATTCCCTGGATTAAAAGTGTAACTTAAGCCTGTGACCAGAAATTTGGAAAGGAACTCTATGTGAAACCACCATTCTTCTATCAATGAACCTCTTTCATTATTAGTATTTAGGAATTTGAGCAAAGGAGATGAATGTGTCTAAATTCTGATGAAATCTGCAGTTGATAACTGGAAAATGCTGGGCCACGTTCCTTTAGTATAGATTAATGAAGGCTCCCGTGTGCCACAAAATGTGCTTCCAATTTGATTGGAACATGAGGAGGAAAATAGGCTTATTCAGTCAATCTGTTATTGTTCCAGTTCAGCTTCAGAGCCTGAATTGCTGTTGCAAGATGCAGAGTTTTATTCCACTTTTAGACCAAGCATCAGCACGTGTGGCTTACCAACCCAGAAATCACTTCTGTGACTGTACAGCCAGGGGCTCCCTGCTCCAGACACACATACCTACCAGTGTCAAAGGCCTTGGCTATACTTCGATGAAGCCCCTGGCAATTCCCTGAGCTAGTACAAGCCTGGAAACTCTGCATCTCAGGCCAGGGGCACACCATCCTTCCATCCATCCTTCCCTCTCAGGCCTAGAACAGGAGAAGAAGATGGGGCTAGTGTTTCTTTCCTGATGATAGCTCAGTCTTCCAAGAAAGTGTTCCTGAGCTGTCCTCTCTTGGTCTCTTGACAGATCTTTGCCAGAAAGAGGGGATATTAGTCTTGTAGTTTTAAGCCTACTGGGGTTTATTCACTAGATATTGTATATAACTCCTTCAAAAAACGAAGTTTATGAAACGCTGAGCCTCAGGTTTCATAGACATGTTTGTACACTATGAATTCTGCAGCAGAATATTTTTAAACATTTGCAGTTTTTTTATAAGCTATATATTTTTGTATATTTAATTGCTATTTTAAAATTTTAATGCATTTTGCTAATTACTCGTTTAAAAAATAAAACATGCATGTAATTGACTTAAATGTAAATAAAAAGCAGATTTTAAAAATACTTTGTGCTGAGCACATACACACCCTTGGTCACCCACATTCCCTTTAAGCCCATGTGGCAAGAGCTGAAAAGTCAAGGTAAGTGCTTCTGACAGCAAGCAACAGGTGACTGACAGAGGAGCCAGCTTGTCTCCTTGGGGTGTGGGGCACCAGTCAGGGATGAGTAGGGGAGAAGGCAGAGAGGCCAAGGGCTCCCTGCCACCCTGGCCTCAGCACCGGAGATGGGCGGGGACACAGTCAAGCAGTCTCCCAAATGCGGATGCCAGTACTCAGGAGGGTTGCCATGGTGGAACCAGCCCACATCTCACTCCTCTAGCTATATCCCAGGCCTGGAAATACCAACTGTTCTGTTGGAGGAGAAACAAAATCTCAGTCCTAAGCCATCCTGTGGCAGCTACTGTTTCTACTCACCAACCCTCACTCACTAGGACCTCTGCACAGCTCAGCTTTGGCTCCACAGCTTCAGGGAAACTGCTCCCCTCAGGGTCATCCATGACCTGCAACCAAATCTGTCCCAACTCCGAAACCTCCTAATGCGGGTGCCTGCAGGGCTCCTCTCCCCTCCAGTCTCCTGAGCAGCGGGCGCCCTGCGCTAGTCCCCTCTTCAATGTTCTTCGCAGCCCCGCCCTCCTCTGCCCATCTCTGGCTTCCTCACTCTACCTTGGGACTCACTAAATCCCCACCTACATGCACATCATTCTCAGGTCTATTGTCTCCAACCTAAATATCCGGCTGCCTATTTGGCATCAACATTCAAGCAGCCCAAGATCAAGCCCCCCAGCAAGCCTAAGTACCCTCACAGAACCTCGTTCCCCCACTTCCAATCTCCACATCTCTAAACCCACTTAAACACCTCTCTCTACCTGACCATACACTGCTCCCATCTTAGGCTGGCCACCTTCCTTTCACACCTGGACCATTGTTATAGCCACTACCACGCCCACTGCCTCTAGTAGGGGAGTGTGGGGTGAGACCCTCAGGCTACCCAGGCTGGCAGACTGGAAGGGCTAACTCCTGAAATGAGACAGGGCAGTGGTTTAGATCAGGGTGGTGCCTGTGGTGCAGAGAGGTTGAGCTTCCACACATCTTACAAATTGGAGTTAGTGAAGTAGCAGTCTGGGAGAGGATGCTGGCGGAGGTTCAGGGGAGAGGATGGAGACATTTCTGTGTAAAGATGACCTGGAGATACAGAAGAAAAGGGGAAAGGGGGGCAAAGGAAAAAAGCAGTCACTACCTTAAGACGAGCTTAGAAGCAAGGGCTGGGCCAGACATGCTACCCTGGAAATCAAAGTGAGTGATGTCTGCTTAAGTAGATCCAGGATTTAGCCTGAGAGCTGGTGGTCTCTGTCTTCAGTGGAGAATAAACTGGCAGAGACAAAGTGGCCTAGGAGATAGAAGGAAAAGCAAGTGTGGTCTGCAATGATAGAACTAAAGAAGATGAGAACATGAAATGTCCATCAGATTTAGCAACAAGATTCACTGTAGTAAAAGGATGGGCTAATCAGAAGCACAAATGTAGCCACAGAAGCAGTTTCTCAAGAGCAGGAAGTGGTGAATCCATGGAGGTGGAAGGCAACTGCAAGGCATAAGAGGAAAGGGGGCTCTGCTGGATCCTAACTCTGTGACTTTGGGCAGGCTCCTTCTTCTGTTAAATGGTGGGGATGACAAGGGCTGCGTGACATGACCCACAAAAAGCACTGGCACAGCTTCACGAACACAGTAAGTCCAAGGAGAAAAGGCAGGACCCCACGAGGCCTCAGAGGCCAAACTGGGTGTCCACGGGCAGCAACCAGGCTTACTCAGGCTCCCTTTCTCTGCCCAGTGGAAGCAGGAAAGAGGGTCTGGGGTGCAAGGGGCTTGAAAAGCATGACCACTATGGTACCAGCGAGTGGGTGGTGGCACTGACTCTGGCAGCCGCGGGGGGAAGTTGGGGCTACAAGCACATGGTTGGAATGGGCCGAAGGCAGAAGGACAGGACTGGAAGTGACTCAGGCTGAGGCCCAGGAGGGGCAGCAGCAGCAGAGGAAGCTGTTCACATGGCCCTGGGCTGCAATTCCCACCCCACCCCACCCCCGTGTCCCTCCAGCTCCACAGCCTGCACTAGCCAGCAGCAACATAGCCTACATGTGCCCAGCAAAGTGTGCAAAGGTGGCCACCCTTGGGAAATGGCACAGGGCTGACCCCACGCAGGCTGTGCCCTCCCTGCAGGTGGGCAGACCATGACTCTTGACAACAGCCAAGAGAGGGAGGGGACTGTGGGGTCAAACTCCCTCCTCCCTCGGTGATCCAACCCCACCCTCCTGTGCCCCTCTGTCCCTTGGAACATTGCCTCCCATTTGTGGTCCCTTCCAGGCCAGTCTCCTCGCCTGAAGCCAAGGGGCACAAAGAGGCCAGAGAGCCTTGGGGTTTCCTTCTGTTTCAAAGGCTGCTTTATATAAAACCTTCATTGCCTTCACCAGGGATGCAGAAACATACAAATGTTGCTCTCTCTCCTAGGAGGTTTTTAAATCATTTTGCACAGCAGAAACAAAAAATTCAAAGTCAACCTCCACCAAGGCTCCATCTAAAAACTCTGCCTCTCCTCAAGCAGCTTTTTGAGCCTCCCACATACAGCCCCTCCACTACTATATCTAACTGAGGCAAACTCCCAGGAGTTTCAGGCAAGCACAAGGCAAGGAGTAGAAGCCCCGCTCTGTTCTCCATGGGCTAATAGATGGACAGCTCCATTCCTCCCTTTCTACTGACCTGAAATAACCAGATTCCCCTCATTCCCTGAAAAGATGTCAATACTAGCGGCCCTCTCTGTTTTTTCTGTCTGGCCCTTCCAGATATGCTTTTTCTACTAGCTTACTCACTTCTGTCACATCCATAATCCGGCCGATACCCAAGGAAATCCTGCCCAGGGGAGAAGTCCTGTCATTCCAAACAGACCTTCCCAGGATCTACAGTGTAAACAATCTGGAACTGCCCCTCCAAAAGTAGCTTGTTAAAAGTTACAGGCACAGAATTAAGAATTCATCTACCCAGAAAGTTTGCAGAACCTTGAAACGTTTTTCAATGTTCACACAAGGCTATATACACATCAAAGTTAATGCAAAGACGACGCTCTCCAAAGCCACACTGACAAAAATGTGATTAGACTGTAATACAGAGTTGCTTTCCTTATATTTACCAAATTCAACAGGACACAAAACCACAGCCAGCTGAACAAAGAACAGCTCTCTCCTGAAGTGGCTCCAGAGTGATGCTGAATTTCAAAACTACACTATACTGAAGAGCAACTTAAATACAGAGAATCCTCACCAACATGGTCCACTTTCTTTAATACATATAATATTTCCTTACTGGTTATTAGTTCAGACTGAATTTTTAAGAATTCATCTTGATGACTTAGAAAAATACACTTGTCCTTTCTTGCTTTGATTCAGGTAGTAGACAATCATAAAACTGAGTAAGTCTTTAAAAAAAGAGTCCATCCACAGATCCCACTGTGGAAGGTTCCAGGAACCCCTCCCCAGGTAACAGTCAGGGGATCTTCAATAGCTCAAGGAGTGCTCCAACAGCTCCAAAATAACCCTGAAAACAAAAAGAAAGAAAAATAAGAGCAATTCTCCTTAGACTTACTCATATTACCATAAATATGATTACTAGTATTAAAGCTAACACGGCCCTTAATTCCTGCCACTCATTTCCTGACACCCATTTTGCTGAGCCCAAGGCCAGCAAAGAAGTTCTGAGGAGCTCCCAGGCAGGGGAGGGCACTCTGGCACATCATCAGACCAGGGCCCTCAGTGGGGGCCCCACAAGCTCTGAGGCCCACAATGGCCATTACCTCTGGTTAAGAGAGAGTACCTGGGCCATCTCCTGGGGAATGAGGCGATGAGAAGCAATGGGGGCCTGGAGCATTTCAAGACAATTCCAGAATGAAGGGAAGATGAGACATGAAGTGCAATGGAGGAGGAGCAGGGACAAGTCACAGAGGGTGAGGGCCCTGTTGGGCTGGAGGTGGAGAGCAAAGAATGGGGTGGGATGGGTTCAAGACTTGGCCTGAAGAAGAGAAGAAAGGTGGCAGGGAGGTTGAGGTCCCTCATGCACATCCGGTCACACCACCCCTGAGAACAGAGACACAGGAGCAAGAGATGTAGAGAGCAAGGAAGGCAGCTCCATGCAGGATATGCAAAGCTGAGGTACCCGAGGCAGCCAAGCAGCCACACCCACCAGATGTCTACATCTGGAGCCGGGCAGCAGCCAGCAAGACAACAGAACCCTCAGGCAACGTGGAGAGAGGGGTGAGGTCAGAGGAGCAACATCTAAAGAACAGAGGCACCGGAGGGGAAGGCAGAGATGTGAGACAGAGAAGCAGCGGCTGAAGAAGACCATGCTGGACCATCTCTTGAAGCAAGCAATCAAGGTCAAAAACAACCAAGACATGAATAAATTAAACAGAAAACAGAAAATGAGACAAAACCCACACTGGCAGAAAGAAACTACCAGTAAGAATTAGAGAATAATCGTACAATGACACAGAATGCGATCACACAGCAACGCACTGCGAGAGAGAAGTGAGCACAGGAGTGGGACGGCCCTGAAAGGCTTGCTGCGGCATAGACCAGATGATAGGTCTCTGAAATACTAGATAACTAAGGTTCTATTTTCCAAGAAAAGCTTCTCCAAAGAACATGTGCCCACACAAGAGAGGCCTGCCCTTTCACTCTATTTCTTGGCTTTAAAAGAAAAAGCAGCCACAAGAATACACAATAAAGACAGTGTCTTCAAAAAGTGGTGCTGGGGAAACTGCACTGCTATGTGTAAAAGTATGAAATCAGAACACTTCCTAACACCATACACAAAGATACACTCTAAATGGATTAAAGACCTTAAACTAAGACCAGAAACTATAAAACTCTTAGAGGAAAACACAGGCAGAACACTCGATGCCATAAACCAAACCAAGGTTCTATGACCCATCTCCTAGCACAATGGAAATAAAAACAAAACTAAAATAAACAAAAATTTAAAAATTAAACTTAAAAGCTTTTGCACAGCAAAGGAAACTACAAACAAGGTGAAAACACAACCCTCAGAATGGGAAAAAATAATAGCAAAGGAAACAATTGACAAGGAATTAATTTCCAAAATATACAAGCAGCTCACACAACTCAGTAACAGAAAAACAAACAACCCAATCAAAAAGTGGGAAAAAGACCTAAAAAGACATTTCTCTAAAGAAGACATACATAGCCATAGCCATAAACAGATGGCTAACAAGCACATGAAAAGATGCTCAACATCACTCATTTTTAGAGAAATGCAAATCAAAACTTCAGTGAGATACCTATCACCTCACACCAGTCAGAATGCCCATCATCAAAAAGTCTACACACAATAAATGCTGGAGAGGGTATGGAGAAAAGGGAACCCTTTTGTATTGTTGGTGGAAATTTATATTGATACAAACACCACAAAGAACAGTATGGAGATTCCTTAAAAGACTAAGAATAAAATTTCCATATGAAATCCCCTTACGAGGCAAATACCCTAAGGAAACCAGAACTGAAAGAGACACATGTACCCCAATGTTCACTGCAGAGCTATTTACAATAGCTAGGAAATGGACGCAACCCAGATGTTCACCAACAGATGAACGGATAAAGCAGCTGTGGTACATACACACAATGGAATATTACTCAGCCATACAAAGGAACACATTTCAGTCGGTTCTAACTAGGTGGATGAATCTAGACCCTATTATACAGACTGAAGTCAGAACAAGAAAAAACAAATATTGCATATTAACGCATATATACAGAAACTAGAAAGGTGGTACTGATAAATCTATATGAGGGGCAGCAACAGAGACGCAGATGCAGAGAACAGATGTGTGGACAGGGCTGGGTGGGGAGAGCAGGACGCACACAGTAGAGCCACCACATGCGAAGATGCCAGGGGAACTGCTCTGAGACTCGGAGCACCCCCACTCTGCTCTGTGACAGCCTAGAGCGAGGGGAGGTAGGAGGGAGGCTCCAGGAGGGCACATACGACACCGAAGGCTGATTCATGTTCCTGTATGGCAGAAATCAACAATACTGTAAACCAATTATTCTTCAATTAAAAATAAATTAAAAAAAAAAAAAGCAGCCACACAGACGTGTTATGACAGTCAGAAACTGTAGGCGGATACAGCTGAGCAGACTCCACAGCACTCAGAAACCCTCAGCCAGCCAGAGGGCAGAGGCCAGAGGCCAAGGGCGTTCACTTCATTATTATTATTAAATTTCTGGCCATGCCCTGCAGCATGCAGACTTAGTTCCCAGTCCAGGGATTAAACCAGAGCCTCCTGCAGGGGAAATGCAGAGTCGTAACAGTTTGATTTTTTCTATATCTGGGTTTTATTTTACAACAAAAGAAGGGATAAAGTTAGCCATTATACTGAGTTCCACTCCAGACCCAAGCTACTATCTAGTAAAAGACAGAGGTTGTTATAGGCCAAGAAGTGCAAAATGAGAATAGTGAACAATGAAAAAGAAAGGCTTGAAAACAATCTATACAAAGCTTTCACAACAGTATTCACAATGACTTCAGTGTGCAGGCAGGAGTATATTTCATGACTCAGAGAACCTAAAATAATCAGAGCTCCACAAGTACAGAGATCAACATTAGAGCCAGAGGCCTAAATGAAAATGGAAAATACGCGGACAAACAGCAAATAGGCTAGCCAGAGAGGAAAACCAAACTTCATAAAGGGCTCATATCATAAAGTAAGTATGCAAACACAATTCTGAAAACTATTCATGCTAACACTATCTACAATCCACTTTAACACTTGAAAGAGTCCAACTACCCCAAAACCAACGGGAGGAAAGACAAAGTCCCTTTCACAGCTCTGGTTTTACTGTTCCTCAAATCAGAAAGACAACTTTCCAAAATAGGATATCAGGTTGAGCAATTCAATTATTCTTTTTCACATAGCCTATGTGTTAAGTTCTTACAACAGTGTGGCTCTAATCCTGGAATGCTTTTTACTGATGGTGCTGGTTTTAGGACATACATCTTAAATAAAATAACTGGCACAAGAACTATATTAACACGATAAAAACTGACATCGAAAAATGAAAAAAGAACTGAGTTAAGTACACTTACAACATAAGTACAAACTGCAACAGGGAAAATACAAAGGATGGTTCGGAAAAGAAAACAGCATCAGGAATATAGCTGGATGTTTGTCAAGACTTTCTTCTTTAAAATTGCTAAAGCTCACGATGAAATTAACCAAATATTTACCTTACGTTAAATCAGGTAAGAAACAGCTTTTGAACATGAACAAAGTTAACCATATTATACAAGTACAGAAACAAATAATAAGTACTGCTTTAAATTCTAGCATAGCGTGAAGAGCATGCCCTTTATGAAGGTAACATGTCACAGGAAATAACTCTGCTTACCTCATGTTCCGAAAAAAGTGCTTTCAACTGTCCCTTGGACCAATAATCCAAAGCATATGCCAAAAGCCGCATGGCGATCGTATTAATTCTCAAGAAATTTCCAACAAATACCACCTGGTTAATGTTCTGAGCACATCAAAAAAAAGGCAATTAGTTTTCACGTTAATTTCTGTTCTCTCATAAAAGCTACCCCAAAGGCAGTATCATGGACATAGTTTCTGTTAGTTAGTTGACTGTTGATCCAAAAAAAGTATTTACATTTACTTCAGTTGATCCAGGGCTTCTTAAATTTGAGCCCCAGACAACTCTAAACCCACTTCAAAGCATGCCAGAAAATGTCTCAGGAGAATAAAGATTAGGAAAAGCATTTGAATTAACATGACAAACCATAACTATAATTAAATACAAAATTTTATACAGATAAGTTAAAAAAAATACTAAGACCAATTCAAAGAAGAAAAGTAACACACAGGCAAATTATAAGAGAAAATATCACACAAAAGAATTCAACCTCACTAAACGAGCAAAAAAAGTAAAATTTTAGAGCCATTAAAAGTTAGCAAAGACTCTAGATGTTGACAGTTTCCTTCCTTGGATGTCTGAATGACCCAAGATCTTACATACTACATTCTGTGAAGTAAGAACCTAAACAAAGGCAGATGGAGCTGGAAAAAAGTCTGCAAGTCTGTCATTACCAAGCTGTACCAGGGCACTGGAGGCCAGCCAGTAGGAATGCCTGGGGGTGTCCCTGGTGGCGGAGCACCTCCACCTGAGCCACCACTGAAGCTTCATTACACCAACTTAGTATGGATTTAGCACTGTTTCACACAAAACACTGAAGGACAAGCAAATTCCAAGGCAGTTTTAAAGTTGAGCTCCTGTAGTGAACAACTGGGCATTCTTGATAATGCTGAATATATATGCACAGGGAAAGGAAATAACATTGTACTTTATAAGCACTGTAAGTAGAAAACAGTCTTAAATAAAACTGTATTTTAAACAGGCATTAAAAGAAAAAAAAAGTCAGCAAAACAACTAACAGAAATTCTAACTAACCCCCAATATTAGTCAAGTTGTGGTAAAACCGATCCATTCATTCATTGCTAAAAATGATCTAAAATGGTGTGGCCCTTGTGCAAAGCATCTTGGCAATATCCATCAAGATTCATAACCATGGTTTCTTTTTTTAAATTTTATTTTATCTCTTTATTTAGCAGCTCCAAGTCTTAGTTGCATCATGTGGGATCTAGTTCCCTGACTAAGCAGCAAACCTGGGCCTCCTACATTGGGAGCGTGGAGTCTCAGCCACTGGACCACCACAGAAGTCCCACAAGTATGATATTCTTTAGATAAGAAATCTCACTCCTGAATAAATCCCTTATCAAGAATAAATCCAAGGACTTCCCTGATGGTCCAGTGGTAAGACATCAAACTCCCAATGCAGGGGGCCTGGGTTCAATCCCTGGTCAGGGAACTAGATCCCACATGCCGCAAGAAGACCTCATTGCAGTCAAATAAACAAAAATAAACATTAAAAAAAGAATAAATCCATCCAAGGAAATAGTTTCACGCTAAAAAATGCTTTATCGCAGAGTGATCACTGACAAGCAACCAAATGCCCAGTTCTATGTGAATGACTTATGATACAAAAAGAAATCAAATATACAACCCTGCAATTTATAATACATAAGTAAAAAACAAAATTGTATGTACATCAACTAAAATATCTTAAAATACATAAGCATAGGAAAAGGAACGTACAACAAAGAAAATAGAAGTGTTAAAACATTCAAATAAAGAATTTTAAATTTCTTCATGAAAATACAGTGTCTTTTTCATTAAAAATGAGACAGTCCTTTTGTAACTTGAGATTTCTTTAAGTCACATGCCTGCATTATCTATTTAAAAGCCTTATTTTAAACAAAAGTGTATAAATAGGGACGTTATACCAACTGGATCCCCAAGGGAAGGCCATTCTTAGTTCTTTCATAGCCCTGTACAATGCTGCTTGACCTGAATGCTACAAGGCAGCACTGTAAAGAAGCTGAAAGCACAAAGACAGCTCTGCTGCAGTCAGCGGGAGCGGAGCAGGGTGGGCACTCCTCGGCCCACTCAGTTTCTCCCAGCTTCAGTGCCTTCCTCTGGATTCATTCCCAGGGACTCTTGAGGTCAACAGTGAGCATGGTATCTTTATTCAGCATCGCCACCCTTCACCACCACCCAACTGTCCCCATTATCTGCAAAACTGCCTACCTTCCCTACCTTCCTTTGCTTTCTGCTCTACTTCTAGACAGTAGCAGTGTTTATCTTGAGTAAGAAAATAAAAATCTGTTAAGATTAATCTACATGTGAAGCAGTTTAACCATGCCAATGAAACAAAATCCACCACTTACAACTACATTTAGGCACTGTTCGAAGAAGACAGACATTGTATACAAGGCGCCCACATAGTAAGTTCTGTATTTTCCTCAGAGCAACTAAAGAAATCTATGTCCTTACTTCATTAAGGGCACACATTCTTGCTATTGAACCAATGTTGTTGGTGATGGTGATCAAAGTCGCTCTGGCAAGGTCCTCTTTACTCACAGCCTCTCGCTTCTCCTTGCTCATCATGTTTCCAAAGCTGTGATGGAAAAAAAATAAATAACTGGTTGCTAAACCAAAAGTAAAATAGCATAACAGAACTTAATGTTACTTTATGAAGATAAAAGTAACTTTCAGGGCAACACTGTTCAAATCTTCAAACTTTTATTACAAAATAACAGAACATCTGCTCAAAAAGAAACACAACTTCAAGAACTCAAGCATTCTGAATGAGCAAATGGCCTTCCCTGAGGTTTCTATGAAATCCAGCTTTGACACCAGGTTCAGCCTGCAATGGGGACTCCTGGGTTGGGAAGATCCCCTGGAGGAGGTGGGGGAGGGGATGGCAACCCACTCCAGTGTTCTTGCCTAGAGAATCCCCATGGACAGAGGAGCCTCGCGGGCTGCAGTCCATGGGGTTACAAAGAGTTGGACCTGACTGAGCACCTAAGCACACACATTAAGATCCCCTGAAGGCACCATGCTCCTTCTGAAACCAGGCTGTTCCAGGAACATGCCTCAATTATCGATCCGCTCCCAACTGGAGAGCTGTTCCACTCAGCTGAATGGTCACATTCACATCTAGCAAATTGCTTTATATGAGCAAAGCAAAATACAGACAGCTGAGTCCCTGAGTAAGAGTTTCCAATTTCCCTAGAAGATCAAGTATTTCAAAGTACCTGATGAGCACAGAGAGAAGTCACTCAGTCATGTCTGACTCTTTGCAACCCCATGGACTGTAGCCTACCAGGTTCCACTGTCCATGGGATTTTTCAGGCAAGAGTACTGGAGTGGGTTGCCATTTCCTTCTCCAGGGGATCTTCCTGACCCAGGGATCGAACCCAGGTCTCCCACACCGCAGGCAGACACTTCACCATCTGAGCCACCAGGGAAGCCTGATGAACAAAACTGATACATAAATAACTATGACTTGATCACAAACCTAACCAATCAGAAAAGGGATCTTATCATTGACCAAATGTTGCAAACACAGAAAGTGAAATCTACAGAATTTACAAAATACCTAAAATTAGTAAACAAGCAAGTACACAAGTGCCTTTTCTTAGTATGAAAAGCCTTGCACCCAGACTTCCCTGGGGGTACAATGGATAACAATCCACCTAACAATGCAGAGCCACGGGCTCCATCCCTGGTCCAGGAAGATCCCGTAAGCCAAACCTTATTAAATATTAAAAATGTTTATTAAAATATTAAACTTACTAAACATTAAGAAATGGTGATCATCATTAGTCATCAGTAAAATACAAATCTAAATGGGACATCCTTTTACACCTGTTAAGGCAGTTAAAACCCAAAAGATACATGTTGTATATCAATACAATGGAACGTTATTCAAATAAAAGGAACAAAGTACTGATTTATGCTACAACATGGATGAACATTGAAAATGTTACGCTAAGTGAAAGAAGCCAGTCACAAAAATCACTTGTATGATGCCATATAGAGACAAAAAACAGACTAGTGTTTACCAGGAACTACGGGAAGAGGGAGGGAATGGGGAGAGAGAGCTAATGGAAACAAGGTTTCTTTCTGGGATGATGAAAATATTCCAAAATTACATTACAAAGATGACAGCAAAATTTTATAAATATACTAGAAACTACTAAATTGTACACTTTAAACAGCTGACTTCACAGTATGCAAAGCTATTTAAAGAGTAAAAAAACAGACCCAATACTTAATATTTCCATATTATTTTAAAATTTTGATTAGAGTATATATAATTGATTTACAAAACTGTGTTAGTTTCAGATGTATAGCAAAGTCAGTCTGTTACACAAACACACATATCTACTTTTTTAGATTCTTTTCCCATATAGGACATTACAGAGTACTGAGTAGAGTTCCCTGTGCTATACAGTAGGTCCTTACTAGTTGTCTATTTTATGTATAGTAGTGTGTATGTATCAATCCCAATCTTTCAATTTATCCCCTCCCTCCTCCTCTTACCACCGCCCCCCACCATAATGGTTAAGTTTATTTTCTACATCTGCAACTCTGTTTTGGTTTTGTAGGTTTAAGATTCTGCATGTAAGAAATATCATGTATTTGTTCTTCTCTGACTTACTTGACTCAGCATGAGACTCTCTAGGTCCATTCATGTTACTGCAAATGATTTTGTTCTTTTTTATGGCTGATAACATTTCATTGTACATCCTGTATTTCTTGGAGCACACACGCCCCCTTCCCTTACCTTGAAGCCACAGCCCAGCCTGGCAATCCAAACCTCTCATAGTCCCCTCCATAAATGTCTCGCACTAGTTTATCCACTTTGGTGCTATCTCCACGTGATGCCATTTCCAGAGCTTCTTCAAATGTGGTACAACCAGTAAGAAGACAGCAAAGGCCAAAAAAAGTTCCTCCTCCAAGACTGTGATTAAAAACAAACATAGTATTGAAACATTTTTCAAAATAAGAAGAGGAAAGTAGAATTTATGAACTGAAAACCATGTTTATGCATCAATCCAATCTTGCCCCATCTCCATCATGCAGATGCCACTAGCAGAAAACAAGTCTGTGAAAAGATAAGAACAAAGCGCCTAATAGACACTTTGAGGATAACATATTCATATAAGCCAACAAAGTGGCAAAACACAGGGCCCACCTCATGTTCCCAATGTGGGCTGGGCACCTGCTGGGTACCAGGAGCTTCAGGTACAGATCAGCCCACCAGGGCCATGGTGGCACCTCTTTCCTTTCTCTCTCAAAGTACAAGCCCCGCATCATCCTCATCCAAGAGTCTTATCATCCAGGGTCTTTAGCCCCCTCTACCCTACTAGAACTCCTCCCCAATATGTTTTCTCTCTCAAAATTATTCCTTTCTTTCTTTAACTCACACATGTTTGAAACTTGTTTATCCCAATCTCCAGCTCCTGTTTTTCAAGTGATCGCTAATTCTTAAACCAAAAAGTATTTATGTTCATCTGCCACCTAATCCTCCCTTTTAACTACCTTCCCCCAATTATCTTTCCACTGCTCAGTACCTCAACTTCTAGATCTCACAACATCCCCTAGCTACATATGTGTATGTATACATGTAAAATCTAGACCAGTTTCAAAGGTTGGATCTTGCCTTGCCCTCTCCTTATAAATGCCACCTAGTAGCTTTGGTTACTTTATGGTATAGACACAGCATATACTATCTGAGGACAGGGACCATGGGTGCAATGAGGCTGATGAGATATTTTGTAAAACTATGGCAATGAAACTTCAGGATTAGAGATTAAAGAAAAGTAGATCATGAAATCGTAATTTTCAAAGAGTAACAATATTTGCTTGCATACTCCCATAGAAATATACCTTTCACATAATTTTAACAAGTTCTTGAAGATGTACTGATACACAATACTGGAAAACTCAGTTTTAACCCATTATGATATCAAGAATAAACAATGACCTTTATATAAAAGACCTACCTGGTACCTGTGACCCTCTTATAATTATCTTTGGAATATACTGCTAAGATGCTAACCCCAGAGCCAATGTTCACCAGCAGCAGGGGGTATGGATTTTTCAAATCAAATGGTAACTTCTGACATTTTTCACAATCAGCAGGGTTTTCAAAGTAATAGCACTGTGACCGTCCATTGAATCCAACTGAGTCAATATATAAAATTCCTTTTATTAAGCAATCTAGTTCATCAAGTTTGCAAAGCTGAAGATCACCTATCTGTAATGAAATAAAAATATATGCAGGTTTTTTTAACAAGCCAAACAATAAAAATTCCATTTAATAAGGCATCTCCTTTACATAAGACAAACCATAAAAGTGCTCACTGATGTGTATTATTTGTGCATTCTTTACAGAACAGATCACAACAATCTATGGAAAATTCTTACAAGAGATGGGAAATACCAGACCACCCGACCTGCCTCTTGAGAAATCTGTATACAGGTCAAGAATGAACAGTTAGAATTGGACATGGAACAACAGACTGGTTCCAAATAGGAAAAGGAGTATGGCAAGGCTGTGTATTGTCACCCTGCTTATTTAACTTATATTCACAGTACATCATGAGAAACACTGGGCTGGATGAAGCACAAGCTGCAATCAAGACTGCTGGGAGAAATATCAATAACCTCAGTTATGCAGATGACACCACCCTTATGGCAGAAAGCGAAGAACTAAAGAGCCTCTTGATGAAAGTGAAAGAGGAGAGTGAAAAAGTTGGCTTAAAAGTCAACAGTCAGAAAACAAAGATCATGGCATCCGGTCCCATCACTTCATGGCAAATAGATGGGCAAATAATGAAAACAGTGACAGACTTTATTTTGGGGGGCTCCAAAATCACAGCAGATGGTGACTGCAGCCATGAAATTAAAAGATGCTTGCTTGCTCCTTGAAATAAAAGTCATGACCAACCTAGACAGCTTATTAAAAAGCAGAGACGTTACTTTGCCAAAAAGGTCCATCTAGTAAAGGCTACAGTTTTTCCAGTAGTCATGTATGGATGTGACAGTTGGACTATATAAAGAAAGCTGAGCACCAAAGAATTGATGTTTTTTAACTGTGGTGTTGAGAGTCCCTTGGACTGCAAGGAGATCCAACCAGTCCATCCTAGAGGAAAGCAGTCCTGAATATTCATTGGAAGGACAGATGCTGAAACTGAAACTCCAATACTTTGGCCACCTGATGCAAAGAACTGACTCATTTAATCTTTCCCTGATGCCGGGAAAGATTGAAGGCAGTAAGAGAAGGGGATGACAAGATGAGATGGCTGGATGGCATCACTGACTCAATGGACATGAGTTTTAGTAAACTCCAGGAGTTAGTGATGGACAGGGAGGCCTGGCGTGCTGCAGTCCATGTGGCTGCAAAGAGTCGGACACGACTGAGCAACTGAACTGAACTGAACTGCACGACAGATCTGCTTTTGTTGTCTGGAGACAACAAATAGAGGGAAGGACTGACAAGATTCCTGCTAGCACAGATCCAATACACTCTACCTATAAACCACCATAGGAGCTGAAGAAATATGCCAAAAACCAAGCAGAAACCAAGATACCTGTTACAGGGACTACAAGCCAGGAGCACAGCTAAGGCCACAGTCCCATCAGAAATCAAATCCTAAGAAATCTAAGATGCAAGGACCTAGAAACATATGGTGCGAGCAACAAGCACTCTCAAGTCTGCCTTCCAAAGACTACCTTCAAGGCTATACAGCAGTATTAAAATAGGCCACAATTTATATTAATAACAACCAGCCAAAAGACTGAAAGTGGCCGGGGGACTTCCCTGGTATCCAGTGGTTAAGATTCCACCTTCCAACGCAGGGGGCCCAGGTCCAATCCCTGGTCATGGCATTAAGGTCCCACATGCCACACAGTGTGGCCAAAAAAACAAAGGACTTAAAGTGTCCAATAAGAAAGTAAAATATTTCACTATTTAACCCGGTGATAGACTGCGGGGGGTGGAGGGAGTTTAGCACAATCAAAAGTTAAAAGTTAAAAGTGTCATCTTCTAGTCATAAGATCATACAGTTGAGAATTCACCACTCAAATTAAGCCTTCTTAATAAAAATTCCAGATACTGGAGTCCCTGTGATAGAGGCAAATAACATTACTGTTGTCTGCTTTATGATCTAAATGACTGTATGTAAATAATTACTGGATGTTGTCCATAAAAAGGACAAAAGAAGCAATGAAACAACCACTAGAAAGGAACAACGTTATTTGTACTGTGGGTGTATAAATAAAATTAAGTCTTTCTTGGGCCATAAATACATAAATAAGTGTTATCAACTTAACTTCATTTAAATAACTCCAAAAGAATGATTAAATTATTATTCATATTATGGAACACTATAGTAATTAAGAATGAAGAGGATCCTTATGTGCATTTGTTTTTCTCTTGGGCATGCTAGGCAGTGTGTGGGATCTTAGCCCCTCAACTAGGGACAGAACTCACACCCTGCGCAGTCGAAGTGCGGAGTCTTAACCATTGCACACCACCAGGGAAATCCCAAGAATGAAGAGGATATTTACTCAATTAAGATGAAGTGGGAAGAACTCCAAGACAAGTCAAAAAAAAATAAGTAAGCTGAGAAATATTTTATAAAATATGATTCAATCTGCCTATTTTTAAAACCATGTTTAGAAGCCCATGTGTATGTCACAGTCATGCACAGAAAAACAAAAAAGATACACAAACCTTTAATAGTGGTAACTTTGGATAGATGATATAAACTTTCACTTTTTACTTATGAACGTCTACCCCAACCTTCAAACAAATGCTACCAGCATATCTATCTATTCAATATATGCAACAAAGATGCCTCAACTCCATAAAACAACTATTTCTGTCTACAACCAGGTTTAGCCCCGTAAGTCCTCCCCCTTTAATTCAACTCTTGTTTGATTACATTTATATTCAATTTATTCTGATCCAGAGGAGATGGAACTTAACAGGTAACTTTATTTTAATCCTTAATTAATCCCTAATTAAGAATTATTAAGTTACTCTTGATAAAACCCAAACCCTTGAAAATGTTCATCACTGTCCTTATTTCATCTGCTCATGCCCTCCCTGTCACAATGAATTCAATTTTGACTTCCTGACACTTGAATCTCAAGTGTCAGCATTTTCATTTCAAAGCTAAATTGTTTTACACTAGTGGCCTAACTGAAAACAAAGTAGTTTTCTGCCACTGTATGCTAACCAAGACCTCCTTTTATCTTTCCCGTCCTGTTGTGCCATTATTCCTAATGAATCTCAGCCTAATTGACATAGTTATATGTCTAATACATAGGTTATTTCATCAAATTACTCATAATGTAGGTGTTAAGTACCAACAAGAAAACTCAATACAAGGAAATCTGATTCACATTAAAAAAGAGACAGGATAAACTCCATATTATTAGAAATATTTCACTGTGGTTTATTAAATAATCATCACTCCCAATGCACAAGCAGGATTTGTAAGGCATTTCATTTTCATACAGTTTTCAAGAACAGCACTGATGCATACAGATTAGAAACCCCAATAGCCTAGGAGGCAACTAAGGTCTAAAATCTACTCTGCCTCTCTCCTTGGATTACCACACAATCTCTGGTGGTGGTTTAGTTGCTAAGTCACGTCTGACTCTAGTGACCCCATGGACTGTAGCCTGCCAGGCTCCTCTGTCCATGAGATTCTCCAGGCAAGAATACCAGAATGGGTTGCCATTTCCTCCTCCAGGGGATCTTCCCGACCCAGGGATTGAACCTGGGTCTCCTGCATCGTAGGCAGATTCTTTACCAAGCTATGAGGGAAGCCCTTATTCTCTCTGAATGGTTTTTGAATATGTTCCAAAGGCACCTCTCTAGGTTACAGAAATATGTAGGTTTTCTTCTTTCAGTCAGTTCAGTTGCTCAGTCGTGTCTGACTCTGCGACCCCACGGACTGCAGCACAACAGGCTTCCCTGTCCATCATCAACTCCTGGAGCTTGCTCAAACTCATGTCCATGGCGATGGTGATCCCTATCAGTTTCACCCTATCAGTTACAATCCAGAGTCCACTACAACCTCAAAGGAAGGGGACCTCCTCTCTTCCTGCCATCTTCCCATTAACTCACAGGTAGAAAAGAAACCACAAAAAATTCAAGCAAAACCTCATTTTAAAAATTCATGTCAATCCTATATTATGACTATACTCAGGTTATGGGAGAAAGAAGACAGAGGACAAAGAAGTCACAAACACACAATGACACTCAAGCGGGGAGATGGATGAAAAATAACATAAGCAAAGACAGAATCTCTGCAATAACATTTTCATTGGTGGCATAAAAACCATGGTCGCTGAAGATATTTTAAATCTACACTGCACCCTGAAGATCAGAGTCAAATTCATTTATCAATTCTCCTATCTATTCCCACATCCACTCTCAAAAGACCTAGCCTCAAGCCCTTACGGACGTTTACTGAATGAAAACAAAATCAAGTGCCCACTGGCACTCCCCCTAGTGTCTGGACTCCTGGTAACAAGCATGCAGCCCAGGATACATCAAAAAGCATTTGGGGAAAACAGAATCAATCGTGCTTCCCCAGTGGCTCAGTCGGTAAAAAATTCGCCTGAAATGCAGAAGACCTGGGTTCAATCCCTGGGATGGGAAGATCCCCTGGAAGAGAGCATGGCAACCCACTCCAATATCCTTGCCAGGAGAATCTGAAAGGACAGAGGAGCCTGGCGGGCTGCAGTCCATGGGTTGCAAAGAGTCAGACACAATTGAGCAAAGCACACAGAGCACTGTCAACATCTCTGACTAGCCCTGAGGCCTGGAAAAAACACTGCTTTGGACCCGAGCTCCTCATATTTCTAAACAGTAAAACTACCAAGAAACAATTAAGGAGGTTAAGAAAACATATGTGGTAGATAAGACTGGAAACAACTTTATAACATGAAATGACATTAATTTTTTTAAATTATTTTTCAATTTAGTTGTTGAAAACAATGATATTAGCTCCTCACTGGTAGTTCCGTACTCTGCTTATTACAATTTTATTGTTTTTTCATACTAAAATAACAACAAAATGCTACGCTTTCAGTGGTTCTGATTCTCAACTCACCTGAATTGGGCAAAAAGTAAACTATACAACAATCTCTAAATGGCAATTCCTATCACTATTTAATCTTAATTTGACTCAAGAAAATTCAAATTCCATTAGAGATGGAAACAATTCCACCACTTGCTATTGGTATTATTTTTATCAATCAAATTACCATAAATTGTATATAAGCTAAAAAATGCATACTGTGAGAAAATCCTGCTCAAATTTGTATGCTCCACCTCCAGTGGCACAAAAGACAGTGTGGAGACTCGAGAAGTTTTTATCTCTGCCCATTTGAATAAAAGCAGGCATGTCATGAGTGGGAAAGCGTATAAAGTGCAGATTGCCTTTGCGTCCACACAGAGTCAGGTCCTTCAGCTCCAGGTGCACGTCCCGAATACCAGTGGACCCATAAGCCACATTGGAGGTCAGGTACTTCCGAATGCTTTTAAGACTTTCCACTTCTTCCTCTTCTTCTTCAGCAGTGATGTCTTTGGGTTCAAAATAAACCAGCTTGACCAGGGTTCCACCAATATCCAAGCCAAACCAAGGAAAAACTAAATGAGGAAAGGAAAAAAAAAAGTCAAAACAGCTTTTCTCCCCTTGAAAACTAAATTCACACTTATTAACCATTTCATACCCTGAGGTTTCCATGAACCATACAAAATACAAACAAAAAGATCTGGGGGAGAAGAAATATGATTGTCTGATCTGGAAGCAAATCTATTAAAAAAACACACACACACACAAAGATCAAAAAGAAAAATATCACAGTGATAGCCAACCCAACTTATGGGCAGAGGAAATTCCCAACCCTGTGTAACATATAAGCTCCACCAGTCAATGTCAATCAATCAGGGTTAAATGGCCATTAATAGAACAGGTATTTCAAAGTTAATACCCAAATTTGTTGTTTAGTCGCTAAGTTGTGTCCAACTCTTCTGCGAGCCCATGGCCAGGCTCCTCTGTCTATGGGATTTCCCAGGCAAGAATACTGGAGAGGGTTGCTGTTTCCTTCTCCAGGGGATCTTCCTGATCTAGGAATCAAACTCGCATCTCCTACGTTGGTAAGGTGGATTCTTTACCAGTGACTCAAATGTCCATCTCCAAAAATCCACCCCAAGACTCCCCTGAAGGTTCAGTGGTTAAGACTCCCATGATTCCAATGCAGGGGGTACAGGCTCAAGCCCCGATCGGGGAACTAGGATCCCATGTGCCATGCGGCACAGCATCCCCCAAAAAATGCCTTAAGGAGACTGGATCAAGATAAAACTGCATTAGATATACATGTCTTCTCCTCCCATCTTAAATCCTAGAAATGACTAAAGACATATGTATTGATTTTCTAAAGTAATTCTGAGAAACAAGAAGTGACACTATCACCAGAACTAAGCTGACAGAGGCAGTAACTGTTCAGAACCCTCAAGAGAAAAACGCTATTAAAATAGGGAGCAGCTATGAAGGTGGGGGAAGCAGAGGGGTGCTCCATTCAAGGTGTCAATGGGGTAGCTGCCATGGAGAAACAGAAGCCGGCTCTGGTGCAGTTGTAAGTCATATGGTGGGAAAATGCATTTGGCACAACTGCACAGGCCAGTCACTCCCCTCCTCGGCCTCCAAGGAGGCAAATTCTTCACTGAGCACAGGCACTTGAGCTCAACAGTCAGTGTGGCATCCACACAGCTACTACTGCCCAGAAGTGGGAAGACCTACATCTGGCCACACTTCCCATCTCTCCCCTACAATCCACCCTGACAGACGAGTAAACTCACAGTTGCACCCACTGACAAGAGAATAGCATTCCTTAAACCAGAGACTATCACTTTACAAACCAGAATTACCAAAAGGGAAATCAACACCACAAAAACAAGATGCTAACATCTGAAGAAAAAGCTGCAGGAACAAAGAGGAGGCTTTAAAAGAATCATAAATATTGACCAAGGTAAAAGGAGATTTCATCCATGAAAAATAAGCTATTGTAAATCAATTATACGTCAATAAAAAATTTAATTTTAAAAATGAATAAGCTGCTATAAAGAAAAATTAGAAATTAAGATACAATTGCCAAGTATGGTTTTGGATGCAAGAATCTACACATGTGATAAAAGTACACAGAACTAAATACACATTCACAAAAGAGCTAAGGTAAAACTGGTCCCATCTAAACTAAGGTCTGTGGTATCAATGTTAACTTCCTAGTTGGGGGTGGAGGGTTGTTTTGTCGCTGTCATGCCCAACTCTTCGCGACCACATGGACTGCAGCACGTCAGGCTTCCCTGTCCTTCACCATCTCCCAGAGCTTGCTCAAATGCATGTACATTGAGTCAGTGATGCCATCCAATCATCTCAGCCTCTGTTGTCTCTTTCTCTTCCTACCTTCAATCTTTTCCAGCATCAGAGTCTTTTCTAACAAATCATCTCTTTGCATCAGGTGGCCAAGGTATGGAGATTTAGCATCAGTCCTTCCAATGAGTATTCAAGGTTTGATTTCTTTTAGGATTGACTGGTTAGACCTCTGTGCAGTCCAAGGGAATCTCAAGAGTCTTCTCCAAAACCACAGTTCAAAAGCATCAATTCTTTGGTGCTCAGACTTCATTATGATGCAACTCTCACATCCATACATGACTACTAGAAAAACCATAGCTCTGACTAGATGTACCTTTGTCAGCAATGTCTCGGCTTTTTAATACACTTTCTAAGTCTGTCATAGCTTTTCTTCCAAGGAGCAAGCATCTTTTAATTTCATGGCTGCAGTCACCATCTGCAGTGATTTTGGGGCCCAAGAAAATAAAGTCTGTCATTATTTCCCTTGTTTCCCCATCTATCTGCCATAAAGTGAAGGAACCGGATGCCATGATCTTAGTTTTCTGAATGTTGAGTTTTAAGCCAAGTTTTTCACTCTTCTCTTTCACTTTCATCAAGAGGTCTTTTAGTTCCTCTTCACTTTTTGCCCTAAGGGTAGTGTCATCTGCATATCTGAGATTATTGATATTTCTCCCAGCAATGTTGATTCCAGTTTCTGCTTCATCCAACCCAGCCTTTTGTGTAATATATGAAGCTTTCAAAACCAAAAAAGGATTCTGGGGGGTGGTAACAATACACTTAAGGTAATAATAATAATAAATAAGAAAGTAGCTCAGTAGTGTCCAACTCTTTGCGACCCCATGGACTTGTATAGTCCATGGAATTCTCCAGGCCAGAATACTGGAGTAGGTAGCCTTTCCCTTCTCCAGAGGATCTTCCCAACCCAGGGATAGAACCCAGGTCTCCCACATTGCAGGCAGATTCTTTACCAGCTGAGCTACAAGTAACTCTCAAAAACAGGGTAAGTGGGGATATCCCTGGTGGTTCAGTGGCTAAGACTCCAGGCTCCCAATGCAGGGGGCCTGGGTTTGATCCCTGGTTCTGTGTGGGAACTAGATCCCACACGCCACAACTAAGACTTCCAAGTGTCAACTAAATATCCCGGCATGCCACAAATAAGACCCCAACACAGCTAAATAAGTAAATACTTACTTAAAAAAAAAAAAAGGCTGAGTAAAAGAAACTCTCCGCAAATATATGAGTCCATTTATATGAAATGCTAGAAAATGCAAACTAACCATTTCTGTATCTGATAGAAAGCCAATCACTGGCTTAGGGAAGGAGAGAGGGAAGGACTGTGCAGGAGTAGGAGAAAACTCTCTGTGATAACCCAAATCTTAACTGTTGGGGGCAAGAGGGGAGATTTATGGCGATACATATCTATCAAAATGCACGGAACTGTACACTTCGAGTGGATATAATTATATGTAAATTATATTCAATAAAGACACTTTTATAATAGAAAAGTGAAAATATTTACTTCCAAAATAAAGTTCAACAGATACATTTAATAACAAAAAAGATGCAGAAAAAAACAAATGGGAAACAAATTCTCCCAAAATGCCTCGAGTATGAAAGAAAGGTAGATATATAAAACACAGAACCAGAAAGCCCAACATCTATGTTTTAGGAGTTCTAGAAACTTTCTGGGGGGAATAAGGGAAGATTTACAGTGACATCTTATTGAAATTTCAGGACATCCTAAAAACTCCCAAAGGAAAAAAGTGAATTCCTACAAGATACATAGATCACATCACGGTAAAATTAGACTTCACATCAGTAACACAGACACTAGATGACAACAGAACACTAGCAAAGTTATAAGGAAATAATTTGAAACTCATATTCAGTCAAATCAGCTCTCAAATGGGAGTACAAGAAAAAGACAATTCCATGCATGAAAGAGCTCAACATTTACTATTCAAAGACCTTCTTTGAAACAGTTAGTAGATACACTCCAATATAATACTTTAAATCACCCAAGATGATATGAGTTATAAGGAACAATGATAAGCACAGGAAGCAATACATGCCGACTTTTAGGAAAATAAGCAACATGGAACTAAAATACTTACATGATTTCAACAGAGGAAGTCGAAGAGGGAAGAGAAAGGAGAGGGAAGCCAAAGCAAGCAGCAGCTCTGTCTTGTGGGGGAACAGAAGATATAGATTCTGATTATTTCTAGACAAGAATAAAGTGATGGTTTAAATGTGTTAAAAATTTACAGGCAACTCCAGAAGAAGAGAAAATGAACATATGACCTTCAAACAACTAGGGGGAAAAAAATCAGTTCAAAAACAAAGAGAATTCAACTATATGCTTATATAAAAAAAATATAAAATATATAAATAAGATATAAAATAAGATAATACAAATAGGTTGAAGGTAAATAAACAGTAAAACACTCACAATGGAGTCCCATAAGGAGGAGCCAGATGCTTTAAGATGAAAATGACATTCAGTCAAAAATGAGTAAATCAAAATCTTAAGCACCTCACTAGACACCAAAAGAGCAGCTGACTAACATTTAGGAAACATGATACAGTAAAAGTCAAACCTGATGTTTCAAGACCAACATTGCATTTATCAAGGGCTCACAGTATAAGGGGTGCCCCTCCAAACAGTGGTCTACCATCCCTAAACTCACTTGCAATTATATATTCACTGACTAAAGCAGTAAGCAGTCATTAGCACCATGCTTTGTCACATTTGTACAGCTGAATTCGGGTAAGCAAATCAAATGCCTGGACAGTGTTACTCCACTCTATCAAGCAAATATTAACAGAAAGCAAATACAACACTAGAAATCTACAAAGCATTCAAAACAAAAAGCATTATAAGGGGACTAAAAGAAATTGTCAAGTGCATATAAAAGTATAATTCATATGAGCCTGACATACGCTTCAAAAAATATTAAAAACAAGAAATCATCAAATCTACAAAATCAGCAGATCTAAAATTCCAAATAACAAAACCACACACACTTTCCACAATACCTCAAAATAAGAAATCAAGGGGACTTCACTGGTGGTCCAGTAATTAAGAATCCACCTTGAATGCAGGGATGAGGGTTCAGTCCCTGGTTGGGGAACAAAGATTCCACATGCCACAGAGCAAGAAGCCCACAGGCCACAATGAAGACCCGACACAGCCAAATAAATAAATATTTTCTTAAAAAGAAATGAACCCAACAGACACAAAGAAATAAGTCTATCGACCTGGAAATCTTCAAACTCACTTCTATTAATTCTGAGATTGAAGATGAAATCAAAACAAAATGTGTTTTTAAATGAATGACAACGGGAACACTGTGTCAAAAAGAATAGGATATTTACCCAAGGTGGAACTCAGATGAAAACTTCTAGCCTTAGAAATCAAATGTATTCAAAATATGAAGTCTACATGAAAGAGAATGTCACATACAATTTGAAATGCTAGAAAAATAAAACAGACCCAAAATAAGCAGAAGAAAGTTATTAAAGATGAAAGCAAGAAGTAAATGTAATTAGAAAAACATCATTGTGAACAAAGCCACAACAGAGCTAATCAGTAAAATCAAGCTTTGAAAAAGCCATTAAAACAAACAAATTTCTGGTAAGTATATCCAAGAAAAAGAAGATATAGCTTTTCTTTAGACCAAAAAAAAAAAAAAAAAGTCAAGGAAGATGAACGTACAACACCAGAAATTGTACAAATAAACCAACGTACAACTCTGTAAGTGAATTTAAAATGTACCATAAACAGAGGATTAGCAAGAAAAAAATAGTACAAAGAGAGACTCAAAATGAAGTAGAAAACTCAGTCCAAAGCACTAAAAAATTTTTAAAAGGTCAAAAATCTACCACACAAACAACAACAAAAAAGTACCAGGCCCTGACAGTTTCCAGGCAAACCACTAACAGCTCCTGGGGCACACACACACACAAATCCAGAAAGATTCTCAAGTCATTCTAGCCTCATCAAAACTAGAAAAGAAGTGTCCCACAACACAAATGCAAAAACAGTAAAGTATTAAAACAACAGAATCCAGTTGTGCAGTAACAGTAATACGCCATGGCCAAGAGGGATTCTTCTCCGGAAGGCAAGAACGGTTTTCACAATTAAAATTCCACTTAAGGAGGCTTGCTTACATTAGTCCATTGAAGGAGAAAAACTATGATTATCTCGATAAGACTCCATAAAATAAATATTAAGATGAATCAAGCCAACAGAATTTAAAAATTTTTAGTAACTGGACACACCAAAAAAAACACACATATCTTTTCCTATATAAGCAAAATCCAGCAAGAAAACAATATGAAAAAAATGTCATGCATTAAAAAAACATAAAATATTTAGAAATAAGTACTAAAATAATATGAAAAAATGTCATGCATACACAAAACCCATAAAATATTGAAAAATAAATACTGAAACATGTATGACTATTATTAAAATGGTGTACTGAAAGACATAATAATGGGAAGATATACCATATTCCAGAAAGGAAAACTTAAATACTATTAAACACCAATTCTCCCCCAAATTAATCTAACAATGTCAATGCAATTCTAAAGAGAACACTGCGGCTGACTCCCCAGCAGCCATTCACCTCAATTGCAGAGAGTCATGATTTTTTCTTTTTTTAAATACCCACAGAAACTCCATTCCAAGTGATGAGGGACTAACTGAACCTTTCACTGCATAAGTCATGAAGTCTGGCCCTGACTGGAAGAATAAAAAGTTTCTCCAATCATGAAAACAACAATGTTAGGTATGACTGAAGCAAGGAGATTCAACTCCTATTTTCCTACTAAAAGCACCATTCTTTAAGCATCAACTTTAAGATGATGCCAACCTTGTGGATAGCAAAGGCACAGCACTCTACTAACAAATATATCTCATCAACAGCACTGGAATCTGAAGTTTTGGACATATCTAACACCAATGGCCTTTCGATTGCAAGGCTTAAAACAAATTAAGCCTTTTTCCCCTTTCCTTAGATTAAAACGTTGAAACATTAGTTTACAGCTATTATGTTTTAAATGATCATCTATTAATAGCCAAGCACTTCACTGCATGAACTTATTTAATGTTTACAATAACCATGCAAGGTAATCACCCCATTTTACTTTCAGTTGAGAAACAAGTGCAAAAGGAAGGAGCCCAGGGTCACGATCAAGAAAAGGAAAAGGTGGGACTCAAACCCAGATTTCCTAATCCTTTAACAAGTATCTTTTAACCAGTATCTATACAAACCTAAGAGCACAAAACACGTATTTTGGGGTTAATTTTTTTTTTTAAGTAAAAAGTAGTTTAAATAAATACACATACTTTAGGAAAAGAGGACCAACAATCTGTAAGAAAAAGTAAGGAGTCTTAGACTGAAAGAGTAAATAGCTCAGTTCATATCCTTATTTACTGGTTTCAGACTGCACTGGTTTCTGGATTTTCCATTATACTACTAACGGCACCATTTACATACCCATAAGAACTGCAAGACAATGAAAGACATGGGAGGTCCATTAGAAGCATGCTCTCTGATAATCTCTCAGGCCATACATTCCGTTATTTCTAAACATTCAGCCTGTCAAAAGGGGGGTTAGATTCTTCTCAATGATTGAAAGACTGCCCCATATACTATAACATAACTGGAATAAGCCTCCCAATTCTCATTCAAAAATTATGTATTTCTGACAAGAAAAGACATGGGAAAGGTAGCTTTTGCTATGCCATCGCACTCTTCATCTCTTAAATGAAGGCCTATTTTATCACTTTCAATTTTCACAGATATTTGAGTCTGTTTTCAGCCTTTAGCATATTTTCTGATATATTTCCTCCAAGGCACTCTGTCTAGACAAAGTGCACTTGACTTAGGATACTTTCCTAGAAAGAATTTAAACTTTCTCTCACAAATCTATGTAAAATCATCATTAGCACTCTGATAACAGGTGCCAACTGAAATGCTTTCCAACAAGAAATATATGATTTATAAAAGTGTGCTCCAGCTTTCAACATTATGAACTACATCTTTACCAGACCACACATGGTTAAGGCACTGCAAACCCAAACCCCTAGGCTGCTCTAAGCAGAAAGCTTTGGCCTCAGATTAAATGATAGACCTCAAAAATATTCCCAAAATAGTTTAACTCACGGACCAGCTACTTATAAAATACTATCTACTATAAAACCAGCAGACTCAATAATAAATTTTACATTCAAGAAGTATGAATAACAAAACCTAATAGCCAACTAAAAACTGCAAGATAGCTTTCACCTTTAGAAAGCAAAATTTAAGCCATTATAAAGGACTTTCACATCTTAGTCTACCTTGCTGACAAAAACAGAGAAAAGAACATTGAGAAAGAAGTGTTTAAAGTCTCGAAATTCATACCCCCAAGTTTATAAATTTAAGCCCAAAGAACCTCAATACCGTTTTTTTAATGTATTTATTTTTGGCTGCGCTGGGTCTTCCTTGCTGCTCGAGGGCTTTCTCTAGTTGCTGCAAGCGGGGACTACTCTCTAGTTGCAGCGCCTGCTTCTCACTGTGGTGGCATCTCTTGTGGAGCACAGGCTCTAGGGCGCACAGGTTTAGTTGCCCTGCGGCATGTGAAATCTTCCCAGGACCAGGGATCAAACCCCTGTTCTCTGCACTGGCAGGGAGATTCTTAAGCACTACACCACCAGGGAAATCCCTCAATCAATGACCAGTCAATGAACTTCCCTGGTGGTCCAGTGGTTAAGAATCCACCTTGCAATGCCAGGGATGCAGGTTCTACCCCTGGTGGTGGAACTAAGATCCCACACACCACAGAGCAACTGAGCCAGAGTACAGCAACTACCCAGCCCATGCCACAACTAGACAGTTCATGTACCACAAGGGAAGACACTCATGCCACAGTTAAGACCAGATGCAGCCAAATTAAAAAAAAAAAAAAAAAAAAGCATCCTCTCCTACTGTCCCTCAAAAATGGGCTACAAAGAAATAGAAATCTAACTTTTTTCCTGAGCTCCTGGTGGTGGCCCTTTCTAATTCCCGAACTGAAGATGAAACACTGCACCAGATAAAAAGCAGCCTCACAGGACCCAAGCACCAGTTTCATTCTGATAACACTGATGCTCCCTCAAATACCAAGGAAAAGCTAACTATTTTCTAGATTAGTACTATCAAGCTACAAACAAAAGCTTTATTTTCTAGACTAATGGAGGTTAAGGACATTCAATGATTGGTATGAGTTCAAAGTCAGCACGTCAGGAAGCTTTCCCTGGAGTGCTGAAACATGCTTCACATGCTTAAACATCACCTTCCAAGATCCAGCTCATCCCCCCACCAACACTGCCAAAAAGCACTGTGATCCCCGAGCTCCACACACCTCCTGCACATCTGCTGTACATCTGGGGCTCCAGATTAAAATGTATGTTCTCTTGTTACATTTGTCAAAATCGTACATTTTACTGTATGTAATTATGCCTCAATAAAATTTTTTAAATTGGAGCTTCCCTGGTGGCTAAATGGCAAAGAATCCACCTATCAATGCAAGAGATATGGTTTGAACCCTGACCCGGGAAGATCCCATATGCCTTGGAGCAACTGAAGTCCGTGTGCCAAAATTACTGGGCCTGCGCTCTAAGGAGCCAGAACTACTGAAGCCTGAGCACCCTAGAGTCCCTGCTTCTCAACAAGAGAAACCATGGCAGTAAGAAACCTGTGCACCACAATGAGAGAGTAGCCCCTTCCTGCTATAACTAGTGAAAACCCCATGCAGCAATGAAGACCCAGCACAACCAAAATAAACTTAAAAAAACAAACTTTTAAAAATTAAAAGATGTTTTTGGACCTCTCTGCAGATCAGTTTTCGTTTTTTAGCTTCTGAGTGATTCTGGATTACATCACCTGTACCTTCCAAGATGGGGAAAGTCCAAGAAACACCAGGTCTGACGTCAGACACCCACAACAACTAGAATCAAAACACAGCTCCCTTACTAACTCTCTATATGGCCTTGGACCAAGGGAAAATTTTTGAGCCTGCTTCCTCATCTGGAAACTGGAGATCACAAATACCCATCTCAGAGAATAACTGCAAGACTCAAAAGAATGTTTATAAAGTATTTGGCACAGTGTTTAATATAAACACCTAAGTATTATGTTACTATCATTAGCATCTTTGTTTCCATCATTTTAAACCAATCTTTATATTTCTCTCAGACCTATGAGAAGGAAATGGCAACCCACTCCAGTACTCTTTGCCTGGAAAATCCCATGGATGGAGGAGCCTGGTAAGCTGTAGTCCATGGGGTCGCTAAGAGTCGGACACGACTGAGTGACTTCACTTTCACCTTTCACGTTCATGCATTGGAGAAGGAAATGGCAACCCACTCCAGTATTCTTGTCTGGAGAGGCCCAGGGATGGAGGAGCTTGGTGGGCTGCCATCTATGGGGTTACAGAGTCGGTCACGACTGAAGCGACTTAGCAGCAGCAGCAGACTTATGAAACACACACCAGCTAATCGAAAATGTTCAAAGAACTTCTTAGACACACACACACCTAGTCATCTCTCTAATGACTGCGATGTGTGGTGTTAAGTCTGAGATAGGGACAGATTTGGGAATCAGGCTGCTCTAGGGAACATGTGTGGCAGAACATGACTATAATCAGGGTTCATAATTCCTAAGATAAACCAAACAGCTCTTCCTAATTTCTAATAACAACTAGTCTCCTATACCTTTAGGTAAGTAGTACAATAACATCAGAATGAGGTTTCCAAACAAAAGAAAGGTGGCACCACCCTATACCTAATTTTAATAAAAAATACAAAGATTTCACCTTTATTGAATTCTCTCAAAGCTAATACCAAAGCATAACTCTTGAAGGGATCAGCAGTTAATACAGCTAACTGGTGTGAAGTGAAGTGAAAGTCACTCAGTCCTGTGAAGTGAAGTGAAAGTCACTCAGTCGTGTCCCCATGAACTATAAGCCCACCAGGCTCCTCTGTCCATGGAATTCTCCTGGCAGGAATACTGGAGTGGATTGCCATTCCCTTCTCTAGGCCATCTTCCTGACTCAGGGATCAAACCTGCATCCCTGTGTCTCCTGCGTTGGCGGGCAGGTTCTTTACCACTAAGCCACTTGGGAAAGCCCTTAATGAACTCACTAGTCCTTATAAAAATCATGAAAAGCCATCTCTCAGATAACGAGACCTAAAGAAATAGACAAGATACTGTTTTTCCTTCCATTTGTTCTTTCTGTACTGTCCAGTAGTACACCTGTTAGCGGACTTCCCTTGTGGCTCAGCTGGTGAAGAATCCACCTGCAACGCAGAGACCTGGGTTCGATCCCTGGGTTGGGAAGATCCCCTGGAGAATGGAAAGAATACCCACCCCAGTATTCTTGCCTAGAGAATTCCACAGACGTCCACGGGGTCACAAGGAGTTTATTAAAGCTTTTGGAAGAGTACATGAAAAAAATTTTTAAAGAGTGCCTGACTTGTGGCAAACACCCAAATTACAATACTTACTTAGAATCTTTGTAGTCAACGGTCACAAAGAGCTGGCTGCCTGGCTGCCATTATTTGCTGAATCTCTGGAATTAAGGCAGTTCAAAACCATGAAGGAGTTTTGCATCACTTAAAAATCAGGTGCTTCTCAACACCAGGCTCTAAAAATGGCATAGGCTGAGAGTGGATAATCTCTTTTTTTTTTCTTTTCTTTCTTTCAAGAACACAGGGAAAAGACAAAAGAACCGAAAACTCTCAAACTTTTCATAGCCAACTAGAGCTGCATTTAATATTTAATCATCCAAATCACAGAAGAGTAAAGCAAATGGGTTGTTGGGCTGAGGTACTATCCAATAAAGACTGAAGTACTATCCAATAAAGACATACTGCCACTTTCTCACTCTCAAATTCTGCATTTAAAACAAGTTGGTTTCCTGAAATAGGAATCTGGCAACAAGCGAAAAAAACAGTATAACCATATGGATTAGTAAACTGTTATTACATCCTAAAGTTCATATTAGAGTATCAAGACAGTGGATATTTTCAAGAGCTGCAATGGCTGCTTGATAGAGGACTTGAACTGAAGACCCGTAAAGAGGAAAAAAAAAAAAACATATATATATATGTGTGTGTGTGTGTGTATACATATATATGGACTAGATCACAAAGCAGAAAAAGAGACGTTGTAATAAAACAGGGAAACCGATTCTTTGGGAAAGGCATGTGCAATCGCCTAGACGATATTCAGGAAGATGTCTTTTTCCCTCAAAAGAAAAATTCCTAAAAAGCCCAGAATGCTACAGTACTGAATTGTGAACATCGGCAATGAGATGGTAAGAAAATAGAGAGGATATCTGGATGAGAGAAGACCCGAATTCTCGTGGGTAGAAAAGCAGCCAAAGCTTAGCGCACAGAACACGGGATCCAGTTTTAGGCTTGCAACAACTCAACCATCTCCCTTGAGCCCAAAATCTCCAGATAAAAAGGATGTAACGTCTCGGAGAGACATTGGTGATTCAAACAACTCGGGGGTGGAGGGAAGGGAGGTGGTGAAGAGAGTCAAAAAGCAGCCTTCTCGAGAAAAAAAAATCATGTGACTCTCGGACAAAGAATGCACAAGGAGCTAAGAACCGGAGAAAAGGTCCTGAGAAAAGACGCTCCACTCGGACAACTGAGAAGCAGAAAAGCCAACCACTGCACAAAAAGGGCGGACGGAGCCGAACACGAGGCCCGCGTGTTCGCAGGACCTGAGGCCTGCAGCCTCAAGCACCAACTGGGACCACCGTGCGGGGGCACTGTCTCCGCGCCGGCGCGCGCGGGAAAAACGGCGGCCGGGCCGGAAGGGGGCAGGGCGAGGCGCGAAGGCGCCCCGCCGGGCACTTACGCGGCCGCTTCTTCTTGAGGCTTTCGACGCGCTGACGGGAGGCCGAGGTAGCGCCGCTGTAGGAGCCTGGCCGATCCCGCCTTACGCCCTCCGCCGAAGGCGAGGCCGAAGCCGAGGCCCCGACGGCAGGAGCTGACTCGCTGTTCGCCCGGCGCCGCAGTGGCTCCCGCCGCCGCCCATCAGGGCCCCCGGGCCCCGGCTCCCGGGCCGACGAGGCAGAGGTGGCGGCGGCCCTGCCGTGGCGCTCCATGGGTGCGGCAAGCCAACCGGCTCCCATCCGCAGCAGCCACCGCTGCCGCCCGAGCCAGCCCCCCAGCGCTGGTCCCCTCTTCGCCTCCTCCGCGGCAAGCCAGTCGGAGCAAAAGAGCACCTTCGCCAGGCCGCCTCTTCCGTTGCGCCAACGCGCAGCAAGCCAATCCAAGCTGGTTGGGGGCGGCCCGACGGCCTCCTGTCCAATCGGCTCTCTGACTCGAGGCGAATCGACCGCGCCTCCGTCCAATGAAAAGCTCCCAGGACCGGGCGGAGCAGAGGACGGCGGGGGAGGGGATCCTGGCTGGGTGGAGGTGGAGAGCGGTGTTGCAGAGCCGAGCGTGATGGTGCCGCCGCCCAATGGACAAGTGGGTGGAGGGGCCTGCACCTTCTTCCAGCCGCTGCACCCTCCTGAGCTAGTGCACAGGTCGGCGCTCCGGTCCCTGGAACTCTCCCGGGAGCCGCCTCGCGCCCCGAGCCGCACCCCGCTGCTGCGTCTTGTCGTCTCGGCTTGCCCCTCCCCTAAGCCCAGCAGTGTCCCGCAAGGTCTGGTCGCAGGTGTCGGCGAACGAAAGGGCTTGAATCGCGGCTGAACTTAGCTTTTGTCCTGATTCTACCGCTGCAGTCTAGACCACCAGTCCTTCGCGCTCTGTTTAACCGCCACCCCCTCCCCCAGCACTCCCACTGGCGGGTTTGGGTAAAGAGCACTCCATTTCTCCTGCGTTAGAGACTGTTCCCAGTACCAGAAGGAATGAAAGGACTGGGGTTGGTATCCATGGCAACTGGAAGAAAGAGGGGGGGTTATAAATCCTTCACCACCTTCCTGTAGTGAAGGAGGGAGGGTGTGGGAGCCAGGAAGTAGGGTTGGCTTTTGTAAGGAATCTGGACCCTCTTTCTGTGTGGTGTGCCCTGCTGGACGTAGAAGGGTTTGATGGTCGCCTCGGGGCCTGGGTTGTTGGGGATTTTGTTCAGTTGTTTTTTTGTTTTTTGAATCATCACCTTTTGGGGGGCGAGAACATGGTTCACCTCCGGCCCTGAGATACTCACCTGAGATACTGAAGGTCCATCCAAGCAGCTCTTCTCCCATAGGTTGCCCACGCCTGGAATGATCCACAACGCTGTTTCCCCTAGGCACCCCGTCAAGTTTAGTGGAATCTGGCTCACTAATTATATCATAAGTGCTTCCCCTCAGAGACAGTAATGCCCCTTGTGTTCATCTTTCCTGTTAAGACAGCTAGTGGTAGGTTGAACAAGAAGGATGAGCTTTTCTCTTGCTTGTTGAATAGAATTACCATGTTCACCCAAAACTAGCTCCCCTCACTATAGCAATAACTAGAAATCCAATTTCCTAGCTCTGGAAATTCTGTCTCCTGCAGGAAGCCACACCATAGGGATCCTACAAGAACCAAGAAAACCTATAGCTACTCTTCTAAATCTCGGTGCCCAACAATGCATATGTTTCTGCCTCTCCCAACAAAAAATAATATGGTTTTCCTTGACTTGAGGGACTTTCCATCAAGTATCTGAGCTACAATAGACCATTCTGAAAAATCAAGAATCATCACCTGAGACGCCAAGACAAACCCAACATCAAAACAACACTTGAAATATGTGTACCCTTTCTTTTTTATATGTCTTTCAGTTCAGTCGTTCAGTCATGTCCAACTCTTTGCCACCCCATGAATCACAGCATGCCAGGCCTCCCTGTCCATCACCAACTCCCGGAGTTCACTCAAACTCACATCCATCAAGTCGGTGATGCCATCCAGCCATCTCATCCTCTGTCGTCCCCTTCTCCTCCTGCCCCCAATCCCTCCCAGCATCAGGGTCTTTTCCAATGAGTCAACTCTTCGCATGAGGTGGCCAAAATATTGGAGTTTCAGCCTTAGCATCAGTCCTTCCAATGAACACCCAGGACTGGTTGGATCTCCTTGCAGTCCAAGGGACTCTCAGAAGTCTTTTCCAACATCACAGTTCAAAAGCATCCATTCTTTGGCGCTCAGCTTTCTTCACAGTCCAACTCTCACGTCTATACATGACCACTGGAAAATCCATAGCCTTGACTAGGTGGACCTTTGTTGGCAAAGTAATGTCTCTGCTTTTGAATATGCTATCTAGGTTGGTCATAACTTTCCTTCCAAGGAGTAAGTGTCTTTAATTTCATGGCTCCAATCACCATCTGCGGTGATTTTGGAGCCCAAAAAAATAAAGTCTGACACTGTTTCCACTGTTTCCCCATCTATTTCCCATGAAGTGATGGGACCAGAGGCCATGATGTTAGCTTTCTGAATGTTGAGCTTTACATGTCTTAACGTGTTACTTAATCCTCCTAGGAACATTTGGATGATGTGGTAACTTATCCAGAGGCATACAGCTTGAAAAATTGACAGTCTGGATTCCTGAGAAATTCAACTACTCTCTGCCTTATGATAACCAAAAGGCACAGATTCAGTGACATTCCAATAAATTACTGGGAGGCTTTTTCTCATCTCAAATACATACACACAGCTTCATTCACTAGTGTGGACTTGCAGTCTGTGGCTGTCATTAGAGTTTATCCAAAATAAAAGATGAAGCAGACACAAATGACAATTAGGCAAGGTGTTTATAATCCTAAGTTAAAAAATGTAAATAAATTGGGGAAAAGAAATCATACATGAAAGAATACATACTATATGTCTCCACTTATGTGAAGTTCAACATTGATAAAAAATGTTAGGGACTTCCCTGGTGGTCCAGTGGTTAGGACTCCATGCTTCCACCGCAGGGAACTCACAGTTGTCCCTGGTGAGGGAATCAAGATCCTGCAAGCTGTGTGGCAAAACCAGGAAAAGTAAAAATTTTAAATGATCAAAAATCCCCAAACAACAAATGCTGGAGAGGATGTGGAAAGAAGGGAACCCTCCTGCACTGCTGGTGGAAATGTAACTTGGTACAGCCACTATGGAGAACAGTATGGACGTTCCTGAAAAAACAGCTACCATGTGACCCTGGAACCCCACTCCTGGGCATATATCCAGAGAAAAACATGGCCTGAAAAGATACACGTAGCCCCAGTGTTCATTGCATCACTGTTTACAATGGCCAAGACATGGAGCAACCTAAATGTCCATCAACAGAGAAATGGATAAACAAGGTGTGGTATATATATATACAATGGAATAATACTAAGCCATTAAAAAGAATGAAATAAGGCCATTTACAGCAACATGGATGGACCTAGAGAGTGTCATACTGAGTGAAGTAAGTCAGAGAAGGAGAAATATCATATGACACCCCTTGTATGTGGAATCTAAAAAGAAATGATACGAAAGAACTTACTTACAAAACAGAAAGAGACTCACAGACTTAGAAAATGAACTCAAGGTTCCTGGCGTAGGAAGGGATAGTTAAGGACTTTAGGAAGGTCACGTACATACTGCTATAAACGAATCGCCAGTCTAGGTTCAATACAGGATACAGGATGCTTGGGGCTGGTGCACTGGGATGACCCAGAGAGATGATATGGGGAGAGAGGTGGGAGGGGGGTTCAGGATTGGGAACTCATGTACACCCGTGGCGGATTCATGTCAATGTATGGCAAAACCAATACAGTATTGTAAAGTCAAATAAAAATAAATAAATAAATAAAAATGTGGGGGGAAAAAAGATTTAAACAGTAAAAAAAAATTAAAAAAATAAAATAAAATGGATAACTAACAAAAACCTTTTGTATAGTACATGGAACTCTGCTCAATGTTGTGTGCCAGCCTGGATGGGAGGGGGTTTAGGGGAGAATGGATACATGTATATGTATGGCTGAGTCCCTTCACTGTTCACCTGAAACTATCACAACATTGTTAATTGGCTATACCCCAATACAAAATGTTTTTGGTGTTAAAAAAATAATAAAAATAAATAAATAAATAAATGATTTAGAAGGAAGAATACTTGTTACTTTGAGGGGTGAAAAAAGAGTAGTAGGTAGAAGATACCAGATAGGCTTCTAAAAGGCTGGTAATGTTTGGTTTCTTTGGTCTGGATGGTGGTTACATGAGTGTATCCACTTTGTAACATTTCATCAAGATGTTCACTTTTTTTGTATGTGTATTATATCTAAGTAAAACATTTTTTTTTAATTGAAGATTTGACTTGGAGCAAAGTAAATCCGTGATTAAGCTTCGGAGGAGGCGGTGGTTTGCGGAAAAAAAAAAAAGTAGCAAGTAAGAGGTTTTCTTTCTCTGTGATTATTAATTTGTTTTATAGGGAGAGCATTATTAAGTTCTTTATCACTTCTCTCAGTTATTAAGTTCTTTATCATTTCTCTCAATTGTTTACCCTTGGGGAGAAGTGAATATTGTGATGTACACACCAGAATAAGAAGAACAGGGGTCATGGTAAGCATAGTGCTTCAGAAGAACTAATCAAATTCTAAAGTAATGACTTGCAAATTTAGAACCATTACAGCAAAAAAACGTCATTCAAAACATACTTCTACCACATTGGTGGTTTAGTTGCTAAGCTATGTCTGACTCTTACGACCCCATGGACTGTAGCCCACCAGGCTCCTCTGTCCATGCAGTTCTCCAGGCAAGAATACTGGAGTGGGTTGCCATGTCCTTCTCCAGGGGATCTTCCTGACCCAGGGATTGAACCTGGGTCTTCTACATTGCAGGCAGATTCTTCCAACTGAGCTGTGAAGAAAGCCCAATATATGAGTAATTCACCCAGTTATAGGACAGAGAAATCAAGAAAAATCAAGAGACTATATATATATTTATATATATACACACACACATGTGGGAATTTGATTATTAGGTAAAATAACACCAAACTTAGTAGCTTAAAATAGTAATACATATTATCACACTTTCTGTAGGTCAAGAATTTGGGAGTGACTTAGCTGCGTGGTTCTGGCTTAGGGTCTTTCATTTGAGGGCATAACAGGCTTCAGTATCCACTTCCAACATGACTTACTCACAAAACTGGCTGTTGGCAGGAGGCCTCAGCTCTCACAACATGGGAGCTCTCCATAGGATTGTCTGAGTGTCCTCACAACATGGCAGCTAGCTTCTAGAGCTAGTGATCCAGGAGAAAACAAGCTAGAAGATGCAGTGTCTTAAGGTCTAGCGTGTGAAGTCATATTCTGTCATTTCTACAGTATTCTACATATTACACAAACCAGCCCAACATGAGTTGGTAATACACAAGGATAAGAATACCAGGAAAGAATCACTGGAAACCATCTTGGAGCCCGCAGTGTGTCTTCTGGTTCCTAATGAGTCATGTCCTCTTAAATACTTTTCAAAAACCAGAGGACAGACTCTCTGAGTTTCCACTGAATTTTCTTGCAACTAAAGTAAAGCATCACTGGAAAGTAAAAAGGAAAATATGACCACAAGCATGTCAAGCCACAAGTTCTTTCTCCTTTCACTGGACTCCATTAGTGCCAAGGAAATAAAAAAAGTAAATCAGGCCTCTTTCAAGCACAAGAACTTTTTTCAGAGTATAATAGTGTAGGGAGTTTGGGAAAACCTTGCCTACAGTCTTTCCCAAAGGACAAAGATATATAGAACATGAAGTTCTTAAGCTCCTAGACAGTCTTCCAAGGCCTGACCCCTGGCCCAGAATCTACTATTGAGGAGAGATAGAGATCCTAGATATGGAAGATTCTATTCCTTCCCACGTATTGAAAGGACTGAAATTTTCTCCTAGTTTGCAAGCTCAAGGCCTATCTTATCTTTGACTGAATGTCTCTGATGTGGATTGGCTTCCCAGCAGCGATAAGGAATCCACCTACCGACACAAGAGATGCGGGTTCGATCCCTAGGTCAGAAAAATCCCCTGGAGGAGAAAATGGCAACCCATTCCAGTGTTCTTGCCCAGAAAATCCCATGGACAGAGGAGCCTGGTGGCTTACAGTCCATGGGGGTCACAGAGTTGGACGCAATCTAGCGACTGAACACAATGCACACTAGATAAGCACTAAGATTTCAGCACTTAATAGTTGTTAGAAAAGGCATCTATGGTCAAATAAGCTTGAGCAATTTAAGGTAACATTAAGTACAACTTCTTATTTCACTCCAAAATAAATCTATGTAAAAGCATTTTTTTCTGAAAACAAGCTTATCCTCTTTTCTCACCGTCCCACTTTCCTTATTTCTCTTAATGATAGTGCCATTTCCATTGCCCTGAGTAACTTGATTTATTTCCTTCTTTCTTTGAAGCCAGCAGTGTTCAACAGAAATATAATGCAAATCATGTGTGTGATTTAAAATTTCTAAGGAATTCCCTGGGGGTTCAGTGGATAGGACTACATGCTTTCACTGTGGAGAGTGAGGTTCAATCCCTGGTTGGGGAATTAACATCCCACAAGCCGCACAGCCCCCACCCCTCAAAAAAAGTAAAATTTCTAGTAGCCATGTTTTAAAAAGTAAAAAGAAACAGGTTAAATTCATTTTAATATTATATTTTATTTAATCCAATATATCCCAAATACTATCATTTCAACATATGACAAGTGGTCAAACGCCACAGTGCCTAGTGGCTATCATATTGGACAAAGAGGCACTATCTAATCAGTCATTTATTTCAGTTACCTCCTAAATGTGTGCTCCACTTCTAGTTTTTCTACTTTCCAGCCTACTGGTCAATCTTACTAAACCACTGTGCTGTTATTTTAAATCTTTTGGACATGCTGCACATCATGTGGGATCTTATTTTCCCAATCAAGGATCAAACCTGTGCCCCCTGCTTCAGAGTCTTAACCACTGGACCACCAAGGAAGTCCCCATCATCCTATTTATAATCTCTCCTCTGTTTAAAAGGTTTTGGTGGCTTCTTTGCCTACAGAATAAAGTCCAAACAACTTAATATCCAAAGAACCCCATTATTTGGCATTTTTCCACTTTTCCTCATTACTTCTCATATGCTTATACAACATGCAGCAAAGTAAATTTCACAGTTCTCCAGACAGACACCTTACTTTTATTCTGCTCTAAGGCTTGGCTCATCCAACACGAAATTCCTCCCCACCGTATTTCTGCTGATTGAAATCCAATCCAACTTTCATGGCTTAGTCCAAATGATACTTCCTTCTTAAAGTCTTCATTGATTACAATTAGCTGTAAACCTTCTGATCTTTTACAATATCTCACTTTTTTTGCTTTTAAAAAAACTTTTATTTTGAACAATTTTTCAAGTTACAGAAAAGTTTCAGGAATAATACAGAGTTCCCATATACCACTACTCAGCTACTCCTAATGTTAACATCCTGCACAACCATAGTATAGGGATCAAAATGAAAATATTAAAAGTTAATACTTTCATAGTCCCATCACTTCATGGGAAATAGATGGGGAAACAGTGGAAACAGTGTCAGACTTTATTTTGGGGGGCTCCAAAATCACTGCAGATGGTGATTACAGCCATGAAATTAAAAGACACTTACTCCTTGGAAGGAAAGTTATGACCAACCTAGATAGCATATTCAAAAGCAGAGACATTACTTTGCCAACAAAGGTCAGCCTAATCAAGGCTATGGATTTTCCAGTGGTCATGTATGAATGTGAAAGTTGGACTGTGAAGAAAGCTGAGCACCAAAGAATTGATGCTTTTGAACTGTGGTGTTGGAGAAGACTCTTGAGAGTCCCTTGGACTGCAAGGAGATCCAACCAGCCCATTCTAAAGGAGATCGGTCCTGGGTGTTCTTTGGAAGGAATGATGCTAAAGCTGAAACTCCAGTACTTTGGCCACCTCATGCGAAGAGTTGACTCATTGGAAAAGACTCTGATGCTGGGAGGGATTGGGGGCAGGAGGAGAAGAGGACGACAGAGGATAAGATGGCTGGATGGCATCACTGACTCGATGGACGTGAGTTTGAGTGAACTCCAGGAGTTGGTGATGGACAGGGAGGCCTGGTGTGCTGCAGTTCATGGGGTCGCAAAGAGTCGGACACGACTGAGCAACTGAACCAAACTAAACTGAACTTTCATAGTATTAACTAAATAAAACATTTATTCAAATAGACAAAACTAGAAATAATAAAAAGGGAAATATCTCAAATTTTAATTAATTGTGAAGAGATGTTATATCACTCTTAATGGCATTTACAACAATTCCGTGTCTTAAAATTCTTGGTATACATAGTAATCCCAGCTAGATTATTAGAACTACTAAAATGAGTTTGCATCTTCATATCACCTACAGTGCCTGTCACAGAATAATACACACATACACACAAATGTGTTGATAATGAAATAATTACAGTGGCAATAGCAACTTTGCGTGCTCAGTCACTAAGTTGTGTCCGACTCTGCGACCCCCTGAACTGTAGGCCACCAGGTTCCTCTGACCATGGGATTTTCTAGGCAAGAATACTGCAGTGGGTTGCCATTTCCTCCTCCAGGGAATCTTCCCAACCCAGGGATCAAACCTGCATCTCTTAGGTCTCTTGCATTGGTAGGCAGATTCTTTACCACTGTACTACCTGGGAAGCCAACAGAGCAACTTTGAAATTCTTTAAAATACTAACATCTTTGTAGTAAACAAGTTTGGTATCTGCCTAGCTTCCAACCATCCACTCTTCTCCAAGAAATCCCCTTATCTGTGTATAGATTAGGCCCCAACAGCCAAGTTTGTATACTTCATAACCCTACCACTTTGAAATGAGGACTCTCTTCTGAAAGTGTAATGCCATATTCCCCATGAAGTCAAAGAAACAGAGAAAGCTGGTCTGCAAATAAACCCAAAAATAAACAGATACACAAGTCAAAACAGAATGCTTTTCCAGCTCTCCCAGTCCTGCCTATTTTCATCTTTTCCTGAACTAAACACATGCATGTCTTTTGGTTCTTTCCATAACATTCAAAGACACTTCTAAAGTCACCCTATCCCCCACTTTTTTCTTAATCTAGCTTTCATTGTTTTCTGAAACCAGAGCTTTAAAATAATAATGATGGAGACCAAGCCCTCATTGTCAAGGTCACTTACCCTTCCTCTCCCTAGATCTAATGTCCCGAATTATAACTTTCCTACTTTAAGGGCTGAGGCTTCCCTGGTGGCTTAATGATAAAGAATCTGCCTGAAATGCAGGTGACTAGAATTCAATCCCTGGGTTAGGAAGATCCCCTGGAGAAGGAAATGGCAACCCACTCCAGCATTCTTGCCTGGGAAATCCCATGAACAGAGGAGCCTGGTGGGCTACAGTCCATGGGGTCACAAAAGAGTCAGATATGATTTAGCAACTAAACAACAACCATAAGGGCTAAGAATCCATTTCTGAAGGAACCTTAAATTTCAGGCAGCTGAAGACACTGAAATGCACAAAAGAAGAAATGTCTACCTTATTTTGGCAAATAGAGTCTTCTGCAGAACTTTCTCTATTATGCCCTCCTCTCAGAATCCCTACTACTGGTCATAGTCACTGAAAGAGAACACCAATCTACATTAATGAAAGTTATTTTAATGAAAACTATTTTCACTACTCTCAAGTACCCTCTTATATTGACTTAAATGAGTGGCTTATAAAGTATCAAGAGGTCTTTATGGGACCTGTACCAGTGAATAGATGAAGATGCTTTGTTATTAATCATTAACATTTGCAAGTTATGGGGGTGCTACTCAAATGTCTCAGATATTTTGTTACTTTAAGTAGACCAGACATCTCCCAGTCAATCTTCTTCATCCAATTAACTATCACAGCCAAAACAGTTTTACTTTCTCTTCCCTACCTCAAGACCTTTGTATCTGCTATTCTTCCTACCTGGAGCACCCTCTCCCCCACCCCAGCCCAACTATCTTCATCCTTTATTCCTTTAGCCCTTTCCATGCATAGCATGGTGTGCTCAGAAGCTCAGTCATGTCACTTTGTGACCCGTGGACTATAGCCCACCAGACTCCTCTTTTCATTGGATTCTCCAGGCAAGAATACTGGAGTAGGTTGTCATTTCCTCCTCCAAGGGATCTTGCTGAACCAGGGATCAAACCCACATCTCCTGTGTCTCCTGCACTGGCAGGCAGATACATTTAAGCAGAACATTCAGCTTAAATGTTCTCCCTCAGAGAATCCCACCACCACCACCCTCTCTAAATAGGTATTATTCCCTTTCCTGTCCATTCTTCATTTCTTTTTTTCACTTCCTTCCTCTCTAATTGCATTTTGATCAAATTTCAGTTCAGTTCAGTTCAGTTCAGCTCAGTCGCTCAGTCATGTCTGACTCTCTGCGACCCCATGAACCACAGCATGCCAGGCCTCCCTGTCCATCACCAACTCCTGGAGTTTACCCAAACTCATGTCCATTGAGTCGGTGATGCCATCTAACCATCTCATCCTCTGTCTTCCCCTTCTCCTCCTGCCTTCAATCTTTCCCAACATCAGGGTCTTTTCAAATGACTCAGCTCTTTGAATTAGGTGGCCAAAATATTGGAGGTATAATTTATATAATAAAGTGTACCCATTTTAAATGCACAGGTTGATGATTTTTGATAAATGTAGCCACCATCACAAAAATAAAAACTTTTTCATCATCCTAAAGATTCCCTTGTACCCCTTCCCAAGCATTCCCACCCCTGGACCCAGGCAATCACTGATCTGATTTTCATCTCTTTGTGTTATATTTGATTTTTCCAGGCTTTCACATATAGAGAATCGTTCAGAATATATTCTTTTCAGGCCAAATGCTTTTTCTCAGCATAATGTTTTCGAGATGCATCCATGTTGGTGTATCAGTAGTTAGTCCATTTTTATTGCTGAGTAGTATTCCACTATGCAGAAAATACCTCTTTTCACCACCTGGTGGGCATCTTTGGATTGTTTCCAGTTGTTGGCTATTGCAAACAAAACTACTATGAAATTTGTGTACAAGTCTTTTTGTGTGTATGTGATTTCATCCCAAAGACTGAGTCATATGGCAATTGTTTATAAGAAAGTTTCCCTTCAAACAGGGAATTTAGGATGGTCATGTACACACTACTATATTTAAAATGGATAACCAACAAGGACCTATTGTATAGCACATAGAACTCTTGCTCAGTGTTACATGGCAGCCTGGATAGGAGGAGGGTTTGGGGGAGAATGGATACATTTATATGTATGGTTGAGTCCCTTCACTGTTCACCTGAAATATCACAACATTGTTAATTAGCTATACCTCAATACAAAATAAAAAGTTAAAAAAAAGAAAAGAAACTTTCCCTTTGAAATTCCCTGGCTGTCCAGTGGTTAGGACACTGTATTCTTACTGCTAAGGGCCCAGGTTCAATCCCTAGTTAAGGAACTGAGGTCCCACAAGCCATGATGCCAAACAAAAAAAAGAAACTTTCCCTCATTTACTCTTCATTACAGCTTTCAATAACTTAAAACTCCTTTCTGTTGCATACTTGTTTCTTTTTTCATTTCCCATTCAGCTCTCTACTAGACTGAAATTCCATGAGGCAGGGACCCTGTGTCACTGGTTTGTCACTGAGCCCAGAGGGCCTAGTACAGTGCTCTTAATAAATATTTTTTACTATCTGCACAGAAAAATCAGCTTGGCCTCTGCCTGAAATATCTTGAATTTGAAATCAAAGGTCTCCAAATGAATGAGGCCTTAACTATAAACCCCGAAGGAATCAAATGATTTGTAAAACAAAGCAAAAACAAAACTCTTCCAAAAACACCTATCAATACTCAAGGATGAAGCATGCATAGTGACCTACTTTTCCTGAAGACCAGAAAAGTCAGAGCGGCTGAGGTTCTGGGAAGTTAACAAATAAACCTGACAGACTAAGAGCCAGTAAGCTCCAGTCATGTGCACAACTATCCATGGCACTGGGGCTGGCACTGGGCAGGCCAGAGATGGCAGCTACCCATGTGGTACAAGATAAGGATGCTTCTCTCCCCACAGAAGGAGGAATGTATCGTCTCACTGATAAATTTGAAAGGAGGAACTGGGCAGGCTTGGCTGCGTCCTTACTCCCTCCCCTGTGAGTGTCAAGGGCTTGTGGGGTGTGTGCTTTCTGCTCTGCGACCTACCACCTAGTAAGAAGTCACCCCTGTGGGGATGAGGGGGAGACCTGAAGTATACAGAACACTGTGAACAGATGGACGAGACTGTCAAAATCAAGGCTTGACCACGAGCCATAGAACTAAAACCATACTCTTCAACCAGTCCATCAGTTCACTGATTCCTAAAATGTCAATGTTTACTCTTGCCATCGCCTGCTTGACCAAGTCCTATTTAACTTGATTCGTAGAACTAACATTCCAGATTCCTATGCAATATTGTTCTTTACAGCATCAGGCTTTACTTTCACCAACAGACACATCATTCTCAAGCTATTTCTCCACTCTTCCCCAGTACCAAATTGGACACCTACCAGCCTGGGTGACTCATCTTCTGGTGTCATCTTTTTGCCGTTTCATACTGTTCATGGGGTTCTCGAGACAAGAACACTGAAATGGTTTGCCATTGCCTTCCCCAGTAGAACCACATTTTGTCAGAACTCTCCACCATGACCCATCCGTCTTGGATGGCCCTGCACAGCATGGCTCAGAGCTTCACTGAGTCACACAAGGCTGTGATCCATGTGGTCATTTCAGTTAACATTCTGTGATTGTGGTTTTTGTTCTGGAGACTGTAGGATTACTGTTCTTGCTTCTTCTTTCTGCCCTCTGATGGATGAGGATAAGAGGCTTATGCAAGCTTCCTGATGGTGCGAGACTGGCTGTGGGGAAAACTGGGTCTTTCTCTGGTGGGCAGGGCCATGCTCAGTAAATCTCTAATCCAGTTGTCTGCTGAGTGGGTGGGGCTGTGCTCCCTCCATGTTAGTTGTTTGGCCTGAGGCAACCCAGTCCTGGAGTCTACAGGCTCTGTGGTAGGGCTACTGTTGACCTCCAAAAAGGACTTATGCCAACACATGCCTGCCAGGACTGTTGCTGCCAGAGCCCCTGTCCTTCCTGAAGGCCACTTTTGATCCTCCCTCCACAGTTCAGTTCAGTTCAGTCACTAAGTTGTGTCCGACTCCTTGTGACTCCATGGACTGCAGCACATCAAGCTTCCCTGTCCATCATCAGCTCCCAGAGTTTGCTCAAACTCATGTCCATCAAGTCAGTGATGCCATCCAACCATCTCATCCTCTGTCATGCCCTTCTCCTGTGCTTTCAGTCTTTCCCTGCATCAGGGTCTTTTCCAGTGAGTCAGTTCTTCACATCAGGTAGCCAAAGTATTGGAGTTTCAGCTTCAGCATGAGTCCTTCCAATGAATATTCAAGACTGATTTCCTTGAGGATTGACTTGTTTGATCTCCTTGCAGTCCAAGGGACTCTCAAGAGCCTTCTACAACACCACAGTTCAAAAGCATCAGTTCTTTGGCACTCAGCTTTCTTTATAGTCCAACTCTCACATCTATACATGACTATTGGAAAAACCATAGCTTTGAAAAGATGGACCTCTGTTGGCAAAGTAATGACTCTTTTTTAATATGCTGTCTAGGTTAGTCATAGCTTTTCTTCCAAGGAGCAAGCATCTTTTAATTTCATGGTTGCAGTCACCATCTGCAATGATTTTGGAGCCCAAGAAAATAAAGTCTGTCACTGTTTCCATTGTTTTCCCATCTATTTGCCATGAAGTCATGGGACCAGATGCCATGATCTTAGTTTTCTGAATGTTGAGTTTTAAGCCCACTTTTTCACTCTCCTCTTTCACTTTCATCAAGAGCCTCTTTAGTTCCTCTTCACTTTCTGCCACAAGGCTGGTGTCATCTGTATGTCTGAGGTTACTGATATTTTTCCCAGCAATCTTGATTCCAGCTTGTGCTTCATCCAGTCTGGCATTCCCCATGATGTACTTTGCATATAAGTTAAATAATCAGGGTGACAATATACAGCCTTGATGTACTCCTTTCCCAGTTTTGAACCAGTCTGTTGTTCCATGTCCAGTTCTAACTGTTGCTTCTTGACCTGCATGCAGATTTCTCAGGAGGCAGATCAGGTGGTCTGGTATTCCCATCTCTTGAAGCACTTTCCACAGTTTGTTGTGATCCACAAAGTCAAAGGTTTGGGCATAGTCAATAAAGCAGAAATAGATGTTTTTCTGGAACTCTCTGGCTTTTTCGATGATCCAGTGGATGTTGGCAATTTGATCTCTGGTTCCTCTGCTTTTTCTAAATCCAGCTTGAACATTTGTAAGTTCATTGTTCACATACTGTTGAAGCCTGGCTTGGAGAATTTTGAGCATTACTTTGCTAGTGTGTGAAATGAGTACAATTATGCAGTAGTTTGAACATTCTTTGGCATTGCCTTTCCTTGGGACTGGAATGACAACTGACCTTTTCCAGTCCTGTGGCCACTGCTGCATTTTCCAACTTTGCTGGCATGTTGAGTGCAGCACTTTAACAGCATCAACTTTTTCTCCCTCCACTGGAGATCCTCAAAGACTCGCAGGTAGGTATGGCTCATTCTCTTGTGTGGTCACTGCTCCTTTCCCCTGGGTCCTGGTGCACACAAGATTTTGTTTGTGCCTGCCAGGAATCTCTGTTTCCTCCAGTCCTGTGGAAGCTCTATAATCAAATCCTGCTGTGCTTCAGATTCCTTGGGGATTTCCAGTCCCTTTGCTGGATCCCCAGGTTGGGAAATCTGATGTGGGCCCTAGAACCCTCACAGCAACAGGAGAACTACTTTGCTACCCTTGTTCTCTAGTCTGTGAGTCGCCCACTCAGCAGGCTTGGTATTTGATTTTATTGTGATTGCACCCCTCCTACCATCTTGTGGCTTCTCCTTCGTCCCTGGATGTGTGGTATCTTTTAGTGGTGGGTTCCAACATCCTCCTGTGGATGGTTGTTCAGCAACTAGCTGCAATTTTGGTGTTCTCACAGGAGATAAGCACACATCCTTCTACTCCGCCATAAATGGCATGGGGAACATGGCTCTCTGGTTTCAGCAAATTGATTTGGAAAGTCATGCTGTCAGAACACAAGAAAAATGTGGGTTCCTGGTACTCAGACATTAAAGAGTCCACCTGCTGATGCCCAACACCTGGGTTCGATTCCTAGGTTGAGAATATCTCCTAGAGAAGGGAATGGCTGCCCACTCCAATATTCTTGCCTGAAGAATTCCATGGACAGAGTAACCTAATGGGCTACAGTCTATGGGGTCACAAAGAGTCAGACACAACTGAGTGATTAACACTTAATATTTTATTCTGGAAAACATCAAAACTGTACAAAAGTCAAAGATCATGAACACTTTACTTCCTATCATGCAACTTCAACAATATTCAATTCATAGTCTTTCTTGTTTCATCTTTGCCCTCACCCCTTCTATGCCTGCATGGATTATTTTGAAGTAAATGCAAGACACATCACTTTGTCATAAATACTCCAGTTTCTTTTTGGCTGCAAGTTACAGCTTATGAGATCTTAGGTCCCCAATTAGGGATCAAACCTGGGCCCCAAAGCACTGGGTCCTAACCTGTCCACTAGAACTGCCACAGATTTCCTTCATCATAAGTACTCTTATGGATACTCTTAAAGGATAAAGACTGTTTTTTAACACTTTCATAGAGCACATTATAACACAAAAAATTAATTGTTCAAATATCATTAACTACAGTCAGTGTTTAAACTTACATTATTGTCAGTCTTTGTTTAAACAATTGTTTTGCTCAAATTAGTTTCCAAATAAGGTCAACATATTGCATCTGATTATTCTGTCTCTTAATCTTTTTTAACCTATAGGTTTTCCCTCTATTTTTCCTTTGCATTTTATTTATTGAAGAAACCAGGTTGTTTGTTTGAAGGATCTTGATGACTGAATTTTTGTAATTTAACCTGTTCTTCTCTCCCCTATAGTTCTTATAATCTGATAGAGCTAGAGGTTTGATTAGATTTAGGTTTGCTTTCTTTAAAATAATTCCTCATAGGTGGAGCTATTTACTTCCTATTCATCTCATCAGGAGAACAGAAAAATTCTAGTTCATAACATTAACTACTTTGCATCACTATCTCTTTTTTAAAATATATTTGTTTATTGCTTGCTTCAGCCGTACATATACTAAATGTTTAATTTTTTGGCTGCACTGGGTCTTAGTTAGGGCATGAGGGATCTAGTTCCCTGACCAGGGATTGAACCTGTGCCCCCTGCATTAGGAGCATGGAATCTTAGCCAGAAGACTACCAGGGAAGCCCCTATGATCTTTTTTTGATTTGGTTCAGGGATCATCAGACTGGTCCATCCATTATAAAGTTCTCCATCCCAGCTTTCCACCTACTGGTTTTACCTATTACCTGTTGGTGATACTGCCTAATGGTGATATATGTTATTGGATTAAGGGCTACAAAATTGTGATATTTTAATTCTGTTGTCTCTTCTGCCTTTGATTAACTGGAACTATCTAATAAACAAGAAACTTCCCTCCATCAACTCTATGGTATCCTGAAGTACAGGATTGATTCTTTCCTTTTATTGACCATGAACATGGTATTTTGGAATGAATTTATTTTCTAGCATCTTCTAGAGGTGACCAATGAATTATTTTAAGTATTATTATGAACTTAAGCCTTTTTAAAATGTATTTGATGAATTTCAATACATTAGAGTCACTCTCCTTTTTGAGTTCAAATTGTCCCATATTTGCCCTTTAGATTGACTCCTTGGTCATTTAAACATGACTCTAGACACTTCCCTGGTAGTTCAGTGGTTGGGACTCCATGCTTCCTTTGCAGGGGTCATGGATTTAACCCTTGGTCAGGGAACTAGGATCCCACATGCCATACGACATGACCAAAAAAATTTTAATTAATTTTAAAAACTTAAAAAGCAAACAAAAAAAGTGACTCTAGCAGTCTTAAACAGCTGCCTTGTATAACAAGAAGTTCCAACCTCAACTCTAAATTTTTAGTCCAGATCTTGAATCAGCCATTTCTTCAAAGAGTTCCTTTCAATGGAACATGGTATTTAAAAGCTACCATTTGGACACTCAGAGTGAGCATTGCTACTGGGCTGTTCATTTTTTCTAGGCCAACTTGATGGATAGAGCTAGAAAATTTTAAAGAGAAAAATATATCATGGATTTATACTAATTTGCATTCACTTTTAAGGTTACAGAGTTTTTATTTAATTTTTTTATTTTAACCTGAAAATCAAAGGACTTAACAACATTCTCTACTTATTTGCTTTATCTTTAAATACATAGATAATAGTTTCAGAGTAAAAATATTAATATCATCAACAATGTAATTACTAAATACTGTTTAAGATTTTTATACAGTCCTTTCTGTCCTTAGAATGCCTTCTACCAGGAATGAAAAAGCAAATTGTGGTTTAAAGCCATTTGAAATAATTTCTTTCTGTGTAGTTCAGCCAACAACTCAATATATAACTGTGTCCATTTTTTTTCATTTTGATTCTATTTTTAGAGATTTAAATTTCTTCTTGCTTGCTCTAATGAAGCAAGTTCCCATGTTACATGCCACCCTATAGCACATAACAGAAGCAGAAGATATTAAGAAGAGGTGGCAAGAATACACAGAAGAACTATACAAAAAAGATCTCCATGACCCAGATAACCATGATGGTGTGATCACTCACTCACCTAGAGCCAGACATCTTGGAGTGTGAAGTCAAGTGGGCCTTAGGAACCATCACTACAAACAAAGCTAGTGGAGGTGATGGAATTCCAGCCGAGCTACTTCAAATCCTAAAAGATAATGCTGTTAAAGTGCTGCACTCAATATGCCAGCAAATTTGGAAAACTCAGCAGTGGCCACAGGACTGGAAAAGGTCAGATTTCATTCCAATCCCAAAGGACAATGCCAAAGAATGTTCAAACTACTGCATAATTGTACTCATTTCACATGCTAGCAAAGTAATGCTCGAAATTCTCCAAGCCAGACTTCAAAAGTACATGAACCAAGAACTTCCAGATATACAAGTTGCATTTAGAAAGGAAGAGGAACCAGAGATCAAATCACCAACATCCGCTGGATCACAGAAAAAGCAAGAGAATACCAGAAAAACATCTACTTCTGCTTCATTGACTACGCTAAAGCCTTTGACTGTATGGAGCACAACAAACTGGAAAATGCTTAAAGAGACTTGCTTCCTGCGAAACCTGTATGCAGTTCAAGAAGCAACAGTTAGAACTGGACATGGAACAACAGACTGGTTCAAAACGGGAAAGGAGTACACCAAGGCTGTATATTGTCACCCTGCTTATTTAACATATGCAGAGTACATCATGCAAAATGCTGGGCTGGATGAAGCACAAGGTGGAATCAAGACTGCTGGGAGAAATATCAATAACCTTAGAAACCCAGATGATACCACCCTCATGGCAGAAAGTGAAGAGGAACTAAAAAGCCTCTTGATGAAAGTGAAAGAGGAGGGTGAAAAAGCTGGCTTAAAATTCAACATTCAGAAAACTAAGATCATGGCATCCGGTCCCATCACTTCATGGCAAATAGATGGGGAAATAGTGACAGACTTTACTTTCTTGGGCTCCAAAATCACTGCAGATGGTGACTGCAGCCATGAAATTAAAAGATGCTTGCTTCTTGGAAGCAAACCTAGACAGCATATTAAAAAGCAGAGACATTACTTTGTGGACAAAGGTCCATATAGTCAAAGCTATGGTCATGTAAGGATGTGAGAACTGGACCATAAGGAAAGCTGAGCGCCAAAGAATTGATGCTTTTGAACTGTGGTGTTGGAGAAGACTCTTCCCTTGGACTGCAAGGAGATCAAACCAGTCACTCCTCATGGAAGTCAGTCCTGAATATTCTTTGGAAGGACTGATGCTGAAGCTGAAGTTCCAATACTTTGGCTTCCTGACATGAAAAGCTGACTCATTAGAAAAGACCCTAATGCTGGGAAAGACTGAAGACAGGAGAAGGGGATGACAGAGGATGAGATGGTTGATGGCATCACCAACTCAATGGACATGAGTTTGAGCAAGCTCCAGGAGATGATAAAGGACAGGGAAGCCTGGCGTGCTGCAGTCCATGGAATTGCACAGAGTCGGACATGACTGAGAGACTGAACAATAATAATGGATCAACCCACGTGGTAAGGGACTGAGCACCACCTCTGGTCAACAGCCAAAAAGGAAGTGCAGCCCTCAGAGCAACAATTCAATGAGACACTAAACCCTGCAACAAGCACAGGAGTAAGCTTGAAAGTGATCCTCCCCAAACTGAGCCTTGAGATAGCTGCAGCCCTGGCCAGCACCTTGACTGCAGCCTTGTAAGAGACCCTGAGCCGGAGGACCCATCAAACCTGCACCTGAAATCTTAACCCACAGAATCTGAGACACTAAATGTGTTGTTTTAAGCTATAAAGTTTTGGAATAATTTCTCTTGCAGCATTAGTTAATGAGTACACCTCCACAGAGGTTGTGTTATGTATACTCTTAGCTTTTAGATGAGTAGGGAAAGTAGAGTGTTACTTAATCAATAAATGATGAGGTCAGTTGACCAATGGTCTTGAGTAGCATTGTGTGGGGGGGCTCTGGCTTTGCCCTCTTCTCCATTTCATTAGTGATTGGTGGCTTATTCTACACATGGTGGAGAAAAATCCAGAATCAGAGGGCCCTCAACCAACTGAAACAATAACCAAATTGTTTTGATTGTTGCATGAGCTAAATTAAACTCAACAAAGACTCATTAAGTTTGGTAACAATAGTTTGTGGAGCACTACAGGGAGCTGTAGAGAAGGCCGGAGGCCAGAAGGCCCTGCACCCCAACTGCTATGGAAAGGACTTCAGAGAGCATCCCCAGCCCCAGACCAAAGATGGGATTAAGTCAGGGCTACCAAATGGCACAGAAGTACAAGAGAGAGGCCAGGAGTGATGTCTATCAATCCCCTTAAAAAGGAAACAGAATTGCAGGGGATTGAAGGACATTATCAATTGTTGCTCTTTTGTCCTAAGTCACAAAAGTCTTCTTATAAATGCAGTGACTCAATGAGTCAGCACCTGCTTTTAAGAAGATCCCCAAAGGATCTGTATCTCTACTGAAGTTTGAGAAACTCTGGCCTATATAACTCAATATAATTTGGAATTTTTTATCTCACTTTTTTAAATTGAAATATAGTTGATTTACAATGTGTTCATTTCCTCTGTACAGCAAAGTGACTAACTTATACACATATATACATTCTTTGTTATATTCTTTTCCATTATGGTTTATCCCAAGATACTGAATATAGCTTCCTGTGCTATACAGTAGGACCTTGTTGTTTATCCATTCTATATGTAATAGTTTACATCTACTATTTCATATATAAATTTTATTTTAGATTCCATATTTAGATTCTAAATATTTAATATTTAGATCATATTTATTTAGATATGATAAGTGATATCATATGGTATTAGCCTTTCTCTTTTTCTAGCTGTGGAATTTTATTTATTTATTTTTTTTGGCCATGCCGTGCAGCTTATGGGATCTTAGTTCCCTAACCGGAGACTGAAACCAGGCCATGGCCGTGAAAAGCTGGGATCCATGAGGCTACCAGGGAAATCTCTGGAATTTTAATTTTTTACTGTGAGCACATATTCATGTATTACCTGTGTAATTAGAAGATGATTTAAAGAGACTGGATTATGGGAGTCCCCTGGTGGTCCAGTGGTTAAGAATCCACCTGCCAATGCAGACACACAGATTTAATTGTTGGTCCAGGAAGATCCCACATGCCACACGCTGCAGAGCAACTAAGCCTGTGCACCACAACTAATGGGCCCTTGTTCTGCAACTACTGAAGCCCGAGCACCTAAAGCCCATGCTCTGCAACAGTGAGAAGCCCACTCACTGCAACTGAAGAGGAGCCCCCTACTCACAACCAGAGAAAGCCCGTGTGCAGCACTGAAGACCCAGCACAGCCAAAATAATAAATACACTCTATGGACTTGATGTTAAATATAAATAAATAAATAAAGACACTAGCTTATAAGGAAGGTGACAATCCTGACGAGAGACTGACCCCCTCCACCCCTGACCTGCACTGGGTGGGAAGGAAGGAGTCTACTGGGGCCAAAAGGTGAGGGCCACATGTAGGAAACAGAGGTGCTTGTCTCTTGAGAGATTCTTGAAAGTGAAGGCAGGAGGGAAACAGGGGTGGGGTCCTGAACAAGCCCCCCAGATTGAAAGTTCTGTTTACATTCACTGCAGAAGCCTCACTTGGAGCAGATATCTGGCCAGGGTAGATCCTCAGAACTGTGGGCTTGAATAAAGAAAATGTTAAAGGATCTTAAGTCATAGAGGTAATAATAGCTGAATTTCTGCAAACATGTGCCCATAATTCTAAAGACATTGTCCTGACAGCAAGTAGGGAAAAAAGCATTCTTTCAATAATTACCACAGTTTCTCTCTTTTCTGTTTCCTTTGGACAGGCCTCCTGCAAGAAGCTCATTTCCAGCTGCATGTGATAATGAAAGGATTTTTCTTTCTTCTTATGTTAAATACAAGTAAATTGATTAAATAGGAAACAGCATCTGATTGCTAGGAAGTCAGTGATTCTGACAGTATGGCAATGGCACCTGGGGATGGGGAAGGGGGACACAGCAGGGAAAGAAGCCAGGACAGCCCGGCTGTGCCAAGGACACTCAAGGGCTGATGGGACTGAGCTCTGGAGGAGAGAGAATTTGACATCACCTGGTCTCGCCTCACAGTTTATGGATCCAGGGAGGAAAGAGATGCCAGAAGTTGGCTGTGGACCCAAAACTAGAACACAGGGCTCCTTCCCTTCTTCATCTTTCTCAACACCCACCCCCCATTTTCTTTCTCCACCACCTCTGGCTGCTTCCCCCACCGCCTCCCTTCTGTCTCTGAGTGCCCTTTTCAGCATGTATATTTTACTTCAGTAAAAAGCTGTGGGGTTGCGGGGGTATTTTGGTTTTGTTGCTGTTTTTATAGAAACAGCATTGAGTAAGTGGAAGGAAGATAGTGTAAGTTTTCAAAACGCAGGCAGGAAGATGAGAATTTGCTCTGAAGAATCTGAGGTAAGCCATGAGAATTAGGAAGGCTAATAAGTGAGAGGGATCTATTCAAAGAAAACTTCCAATAGGAGCTGGGCTTTAAGCTAGGCCTTAAAGAAAACAACTTTAGTGGGTGCAGTAAATAAGCAATGAATTGGAGCACAGTCCTCTAGGCATTGGCCTTATCCTCACAGGCAGAACCTCTGACCTCAGGGAGGGATGGGGAGCTGGATAAAGTGTGTATGTGCCCACTCCCATTCCATTCCAGCAGTTCTTTCCCTCTGAGAGACTGAATACACAAAAGGACTGTGGCCAGATCCTATATGATCATAGAAGTCTGCAGTAACCAGCCTGGAAAGCCAGACCACTTCTGCAGCAATCATCCCAGAATGCTCAGGTCTTGGTTAAAGTGTGCCACCTTCTTCCCAATCCACAACCACCTCTTCCCTCTTTTCCAATTCAGGACCAACCAGAGGAAGCCAAATATGCTCCCCAACAAATCATAATAAGATGCCTATCTTCTGGTTAGCCAACCTCCAGTGTCCCAGGCAAACAACCTCCAATCATAGCTCTTCTGAAGCCTTCCCTTTCTTTCACTTACCATGTTTTCCTAGCCCCTGCCTGTCCTTGATTCCCTCCCTGCCAAATGCAAATGATGGTAGGCGCTTTTGCAAGCTCAGAATGAACAGCCTCTCTTTATTCTCACTTGGATGACCTTGGTTTACCTCCATTATCTCTAACAGCGAGTCTGGACACAAATTCAAAGTACTCATGAAAGCTGACACCCAAATCAAATGTAACAAAGGTAAACTTTCAATGCCATAGATCAGTTTTATTTCTGTATTTTTTATAGGGATAGAATCACATATTGTATTCTGTGTATACTGACATGTTTCTCAATATCATGTCTGTAAGATATAGCCATGCTGTATGTAGCAATATTTTCATTCAAACTCATTGTTAAAAGACACTTTTTCCTTGGAAGAAAAGCTATGACATTACTTTGCTGACAAAGGTCTATATCATCAAAGCTATGGTTTTTCCACTAGTCATGTATGGATGTGAGATTCGGACTATAAAGAAGGCTGAGAATCCAAAAATTGATGCTTTTCATCTGTGGTGTTGCAGAAGACTCCTGAGAGTCCCTTGGACTGCAAGGAGATCAAACCAGTCAATCCTAAAGGAAATCAACCCTGAATATTCATTGGAAGGACTGATGGTGAAGCTGAAGCTCCAGTACTTTGGCCACCTGGTACGAAGAACTGACTCATTAGAAAAGACCCTGATGCTCGGAAGGATTGAAGGCAGGAGGAGAAGGGAACAAGAGAGAACAAGATGGTTGGGTGGCATCATCGACTCAATGGAGATGAGTTTGAGCAAGCTCCAGGAGATGGTGAAGGACAGGGAAGCCTGGCATGCAGCAGTCCATAGGGTCGCAGAGTCGGACAAGACTGAGTGACTGAACAATAACGATATTCTGCTATATGACTTTACCCCAACTTATATATGCATTCTACTATGGATAGGCCTTGTGGACTGATTCCAGTTTGAGGCTATTATGAACAGCACAGTTAGAAAACTTCTTGCACATATCTTGGTAGACATGAGCTCTTGTTTCTGTCATGTATACACCCAAGGTAGAATTGCTGGGTCATAAGTTATACATGTCTTTAGCTTTAGTAGATACTGCCAATTTTCCAACAGGGTTTTACTAACTTACATTCCTCCTAAATTTTAAGAGTTTTAATTGCTCTGTATTTCCATCAACATGTGATTTTTTTTTAATTTTTTCTGCTGTGCTGGGTCTTCATTCCTTTGCACAGGCTTTCTCCAGCTGTCACGAGCAGGGGGGCTCACTGGGGTGCACAGGCTTATCTTGGTAGCTTCTCTTGTGGAGCACAGGCTCTAGGAGCATGAGCTCAGAAGTTGTGGCACACGGGCTTAGTTGCTCTGCAGCATGTGGGATCTTCCTGGACTAGGAATGGAACCCATGTGCCCTGCATTGGTAGGTGGATTCTTAACCACTGGACCACCAGGGAGGTCCTCATCAACACTTGGTCTTGTCAGACACTTTCATTTTAGCCTTTCTGGTAGGTGTCTGTAAATTTATGCTTAATATTTTTCTTGTTCCCTAGAGGCTCTAAGTTTTACTGTTTTCCTGGATTTCATTGTTATAATTGTTAATAGTACATGACTAATCAAAACAACATTTTTCTCTCCCTCCACCCCACTCCTGCTCATGCTTTTAAGCCACTCACAATTAAATTGAAGACAGTAAGTGATAGAAGGAGGCACTGAAGGTAGGCTTTTTGCTTTATTACTATGTGTCTCCAAGGCCTATCCTCATACTCTGCACTGTTGGAGCAAAATAAATATTTGTTGTAAATACATGAAAAAAAAATGACATGAAAGCCTATTTGTCTCCACCATACTTTGTGAGTCACTCCTGAGCTCTGAAGGGTACAATTGACTTACTCAATTTAGGCCTTCAACCTGGCACACTGGAATCCTTAACAACATCTATTAAACCAAACTGGCCTCCAGAGGACCGGCTTGTGCCTGCTGTCTCGCCTCATGCAGCCTCAGGCCATTGAGCCTGGACACACATATGATTATATTCATATTGTCACAAATCCCTGAAACTATATTAAATTATATATTGAATATTATTATACTATTATGGTAGGTGGCAGTTCTTGGAACACCAGGAAGAGATGTGTGAAATCTCACCTGAAATGGAGCCCCAGGTTCTACAGACACCTGATCAGCTGAGGGTCAGGGGCATGGAATATATCCAACTCAGGCTCAGGGGCCAGTTTTCCCTTGCATTGTCCTCTCTGACCCTTCCTCCCTCTCGGTCTTGCAGATCAGCTGTAAATTGGGTCACAATTATATCCCCTTCATAGCGTAATTGTGAGGACTAAACAAGTTAATACATGGTAAGGCACTTTGCCTAGTACCTGGCATGCAACAAGGTATGGGGTAAGTGGTAGCTCTTTTTATTTTTGCTGTTATTAACAGCAGCAGCAGCAGGAGTGAGGAATGCTGAGTGGCCGACCATGCCTTGCACCAAATGTGAACTTCATGACCCTGGTCTATAGGGAAAAGGGCAGAAAGGGAAGCACAAGGGAGCATGTGCTTTCCACCCATAATGAGTTATCACAGCATAGATCAGCCCAGGGATCCTGAACACTACCATAGTGCACGGTAGGAAGCAAGGGACCTTAAGGCCTGAATGACTCCATCCCAAGGAGACTCCTATAAGATCAGGAGACATGCTGTGAAGTTTGAATCTGGCCAAGGATGGGAATTTCTGCCAGATGGAAGGGCTCTGTGAAAGCCTAAAGGAGACCCTTAATGCAATGGAGCAAATTGCCATTGGACACATCCATTGGTCCCCACCTCTCTGGGACAGGAGCAGTAGCCAAACAGCTTCAAGGAGCTTGTCAGTGAAGGAAACTCCTCGGGTTCTCTCCTCCTAAGACAGAGAACCAGCGCTGCTCATACTCTGAACTGGTTCAAAAGGGATGTCACCCACTGAGGCTAAAAAGACAAGTGGAGAATGCCTTGGGAAAAAAATTTTTTTAAAGAGGGCCTTGGCTACAAAATCCTCCTGTCCTAAGTTTTTCCCTTGACTTTCTGAACTCTTCACTTTCTGACTTACAAAAAGAACTTGTACAAAAAATGAGGGATCAGGCAAGGATGAACAAGACAGGAGTCATAATTTTTTTTTTTAATATTTTTGGCCTTACCCCATGGCATGTGGGGGCTTCCCTGGTGGTTCAGTTGGTAAAGAATCCATCTGCAATGCAGGAGACCTAGGTTTGATCCCTGGGTGGGGAAGATCCCCTGGAGAAGGAAATGGCAACCCACTCCAGTATTCTTGCCTGGAAAATCCCAGGGACAGAGGAGCCTGACAAGTTATAGTTCACGGGGTTGCAAACAGTCAGACATGACTTGGTGACTAAGCCACCACCATGACCACAGCATGTTCCCCAACCACAGTTTGAACTCATGCTCCCTGCAATGGAAGCATGGAGTTTTAACTACTGGCCCCCCAGGGAAGTCCCGAGTTCATAATTACTGAAGCTGGGTAATAGGCATATGGCCTTCCCAGGTGGCACTAGTGGTAAAGAACCCACCTTTCAATGAAGGAGACAGTTTCGATCTCTGGGTCAGGAAGATCCACTGGAGGAGGGCAGGGCAACCCACTCCAGTATTCTTGCCTGGGAGAATCCCATGGACAGAGGAGCTTGGCAGGCTACAGTCCATAGGGACGCAAGAGTTGGACATGACTGAAGCGACAGTACATAGCACAATGGGCATATGGAGGGGAGGAGTAATTATCCTATTTTCTATATTTCTGTGTGTCCTTAAAAGTTTTCCATAATAAAAAAGTTTCATAAAAGAGACTATGAATAATCCAAGGCCTGAAAAAGTAAAGGGCATACTGCTCTCTGACTAGAAATTCCCCTGAATCAACTAAATCTGAGCACATCCAACCAAGGAAACAAGGTGAGAATGTGGTATTAGTCTGCCTCCAGTGGGTCATCAAGCAAAGTTTGCAGGTGTTTCCCAGGGAAAGAGAAGCAGTGGTGACTCTTGGGCTTTGAAGGAAATGCTTCAACAGGGGAGAGAAAAGATGGAGAGAGATTTATACGCAGATACCTATTGCTAAGTCTGCCCTAAGTGCTTAGGTAAGGACCCTCTGACCTCACCCCTGCTTTTACCCCAAGGTGAAGGTACTTTCCCATCTCCAAGTACAGGTGACTAGACCCCTGTCTGGGGGTAGAGGTCCTTCCTCACTCCCTTCACATCATCCAGGCCATGGTGACCTGCCTGGGTTTCCCTCCTACATGCAACCTCCTGCAACTGAAACCATACTCCAAACCCAGGACTCTTGAGATCTGATGCATCTCATCAACTACCCCAAGCCTTCTCCTTGCCAACAGCCAATCCCAATCCTGCCTGAAGTTGGCATTTTAGTTACAACAGCCAAAATAGGAATGCTGTACACTGCAGGCTAAGTCAGGGCTTCTGGGCTGCATAATTTGAAAAGTGCCAGGATATTCCCTGAATATTTCCTACACACCTTATCCACAGATCTCTCCAAAACAGCTGGTCACTCTGTTTGAAATCCTACAATTTAAGAAGCATTCTTTGGGTTTACAAACTGCTTTCTGGAGATACTTTTTTCCAAAGCTATCTTGGGAGGGTAACACATTAAGACCAATACCTGTTCATGAATTGTTCACTGACCTAGGTACCTAGGAAGAAGGAGCCCAGAAGGCTGGTTAAGAGTAAAGATGACACGGAGTGGTTGCAGACAGCTTCACTAGGGACCATTCCTGGCTTCAGGGTACAGGTGGTTCGGTCTGGAGAGAGGGCTAAAGATAAGTTCAGAGGTAGAGGTAGAAGCCATTAGGTTGCTGAAGTCCCTAAGGGCAGTGCAAAGAAAGACTGTAGTAGCCAAAGCAGGGTGCAGGACCCTGCAGACTGACAGGTTGGGGGTGGGCCACAGTGACACCCTAACTCTTATGTCTCCTTAGAGCTCTAGTCTCTGTCCCTTGCAGAGCCCAGAAATGAAGGTAGCTCCCTGAGGCTCCTGTGCCTGGCCCTTGCCCAGCAATGGCTGCCTGGAAAGCACTCACAAGGATATCCTTCAATCCATCTGGCTGCTGTGGGGGGGCACCCTAGCCCCCACCCTGCACAGATGCCCCAGTAGACATGTCTCCCTCCTCACTCCCCAACAATCCCCAGTGCATGGAACAAAGTAAGGGACAAATATGAAAGGGGCATAGGCAGTAGGGGCTGGGTCTGCTTCTAAATGTGTGGCCAAGTGCTCTAGCCCCTCCACGTTTGAATAGTGACAAAACCAACATGCATGCAAACTTCAGTAAGTAAAATGCCAGGAACCATTCTAAGGTTTATATAAACTCATTTAATCCTCACAATACTAGGACATGTATATCTATATAATTTTACTATTCATACCAATTATACAGGTGAGAAAACTGAGGCACAGAGAGATTAACACCTTGCCCAAGAGCACAGAGTTAGTAGGAGACAGAACAGGGCCTAACTTACCCTACACTGCAGCGGTGCATACTTACCCACTGGGCACTCTGCCTCTCATGCCCTCATCTCTACCTGGCTAGGCAGGGAAAGGTGAGAGAAGCATTTAGCGGCCACCTGCTTTGGACCAGGCACTTGACAAAGATCTGTATGCTCCAATCTCAGGAGAATTCAGTGAAGGATGAGACATAATCCTCATTGTCCACATGGGTAAGCAAGACCAGAGAAGTCTGATTATCTGCCAAGGCCACACAGCCCACGAAGAGGTGGAGCTGAAATCCAAACCTTGGCCTGAGCTCTGTCCTGCAGGTTCTCCCTCTCCAAACCCCATAGGGAGCTGAAGAGAACAGAGACTAGGATGAGGAGGCTGGAGAGGGGCTCTTTAGGTGCTCCTCAGGTCTAGCACCTCATCAGGCTTCCCAGGGGTCCATGGGAATCTCTGGACCTCCTCCCATCCTTGTGTGGTAGGGAGGGGAACCAGAGAGACGGGGGACTAAGTCCTTAAAGATGGGCCTCCCTGTTGCTCTGCAGGGGGCTACTGGGCCTCTGGGGGCTAGAGAGATGTCCCCTACCCCACCTATTGGTTGCAGGGACCAGGAAGGTTGGGGAAGGTTTCCGACCCACTGTGGTCTCCAGTGGCACCTCCTGATTCTTGCACTTGGGTAAAGAGGGATAAGGCCTAGATGGGAGCACCTTCTCCAGGGGTTAAGGGCAACAACCAGATGGCCAGCTGGGTGAGGACTGGAGCACCAGGAGCAGCCCAGGGCCCGGTAAGCCAAGGATGGTGGGGGAGCCACCAAGGGCATGAGATGGGACAGAAATACTGCCCCCAAGGACTAGGCCTGTGGCCCCCTGCATCCCTTCTGACCCAGCTTCTGCCAGCCCTGAAAAAAGGGTCAAGGATGGTGAGACAGCTCGGCTCTGTGACTCAGGCAGATGTACAATGGGAAAGAGAGAAGATGAACGGCAAGAAGGACCCAGGAGCTTCACTGGGGTAGGCGCCGCCGGTACAGTGAAGCCAGGAGCACTACAAGTGCCCCAGCCATGGCCACCCCGAGCCACGGAGCCCAGGGCATGGTCCTGACCACAGGCGATTCCTCCCCATCTTCCTCTGCCTGGAATTTCGGGGTAGTGTGTGTCCCAGGGCTGTCCCCCAGGATGGAGGTGCTGGGGTTCTCATGGATCCTAATGGTGTCTTCAGACACATACTCGTTCTCCTCGGGGGCATTGTCAGGCCCCATGCCCAGGGAGTTACTGTGGCTGATGGCGAGATCTGCGGAGCAGCCTGAGAACGGCTGGCTGTCCATCCTAGATACCAGCCTTCCAGGCTTGCTCAGCTCCAGCTCTGAGCCACAGCAGTCAGAGCTGCTGTCTGGCCAGAGTGATGTGCCTCCAGTGGCAGTGCCTGTGGGCACTGGTGATGCTGGAGTCTCCTGGGAAAGAAAGGAGGAACTAGAGGGACTGAGGATGGTAGGGGACAAGCCAGGTTGGGTAGCCCCACTCCCAGGACAGGCCAAAAACTGACACCCCAATCCCTCAGTAGCCAGCCCACAGTGGCAAAAGGCAATCTTCTCTTGGGGACTCAACTCACTGATGGTGCAGGAAGACAGTCGGGGAAGAGGGGACTAAGGCCCTGCAGGAGCATCAGTGGTGAGACTTCCTCCAGGGCCGAGACCTCTACTCACTGGCCTGCTTCTGAACTCACTTCTACCCTAGGGAGCCCTTGGTCATGTGTGGTCCACTCTACTTTTTCTGCCTGGTCTTGATGGCCATGAAGTAGCCACAGGGTCAGAGGTTGGGCCATGGACTTGGTTCCTCCAGGCAGACAGCAGCAGTAGGGATAGATACGCAGGCTCAGAGGCAACTGTGGAGGCTACTAGGTCAGAGTAGATGGGCTGGGACTAGAGTTTGTAAAACCTTGGTCACGGTGGGGCAAGCCAGATATCCCAGCAGTGAAGAGCAAGGTGTTGAGACAAACAGGAATGTTTCTTCATCTGCAAAATAACACTGCTGAGCTTAAAGGGGAGCTGTGAGCTCTAAATGTGTTAATGCACATGACCAGCAGAGGTGGTTCAGCAAGCCTGACCCTCCTGAAGCATCCACACTTGACAGCTCTAATGATTATTATTATTCTAAAGAACAAGGTGTTAGGTCAGGATGAGATTGGGTCTCAGTTCTCCCTATTCCCTCAAAAAGCAGTCCTGGATCAGGCTGGAGTCAAAATGGAGACTGGAGCTGGGGGAAGAGGCTTGGATCAGTGCTGGGAGGGGTAAGAACTCACCTTCACGAGTCTATTGCTGCTCCTGATGGTGAGCCTTGTGTCGGCAGGCACCTTACTGGCCACTGTGCTTGCAGGCATCCTGTGGTCAGGTATCCCACTAGTAGGCACTTTGGGTGGCACCATGCCAGAACGCACTGAGTTGATGGGCAACCTGGATGGTGCTAGACTGGTGGGCACTGCACCAGGCGGCTTCAAGCTTGTGGGCAACTTGGAAGGCACTGAGCTGCCAAATGCTGAACTGGTGGGCACCTTGGAGGGCACCGTGCTGGCAGTCATAGGGTTGTTGGGCACCCCTGCCCCACTGGAGCAGATGGTGCCTTCAGCCTGGTCACTAGCATCTCCTGCAGAGGTCAAGCCAATGGAGGAGGAGGAGGAGGTGCCAACAGATGGAGCTGACACTGGGGGTGCAGGCAAGCGGCTTGCCCTGGGGGTAGAACGGGCCAAGGGCTGGAAGGAGACAGTCGGAGACACAGGCCCGTGGACTGACGTGGAACTGGAGACCACGCCTGCAGTTGGTGAAAGAAAATGAGAAACACAAACCCACAGGAATGTTATCCTTGGATCAGAGGGATAGAGAAGGGTCTCTCTGTCCCAACTCACTCTATCCCTACTGCATCCAACCTCCCACCCATGGAGGAGTCTCCAGTCCCTTTGGTCACTGATCCCAGGGCTGAAGGCCTAATGGTTGCAGATAAATCCTTGGTCCTGTCCCTCCTCAGTCCCTGATCTGTTGTCTCACAAGAGCAAAATGATCCCTCCCTCTAACAGGGTCTAGGAGCCTGAAAATCATTATTAGTTTTCCTCTCTGCATTTTTTTCTCCTGCCTGGGACACCCTCTTTTCTCTTGTCTGCCTCTTTCAACCTCTGCTTAGACTAGCAGAATCCTGGATGTTTCTCCCACTGCCATCTTTCTTCTCAGCAGGAACAATCAGAGGCCAGGGCAAGGGGCAGCAGGATGGCTCAAGTAGAAGAGCTCACACCAGTCATATGGCACCGGAGGCCCAGTGACCGCCCCCTTCTAGGAGGCCTAAGGGCTTGTGGGTGCAGGGACAAAACCATCCCTGGGAGGAGGGCCTGAACTGGGGAAAGCAGGAGGGAGTAGGTGGTGATGGTCCATAAAGGCAGTTATATAAGGATTTGCCACGGAACCCTGAAAACACACATGCCAGGCCCTACATCTGACAAAGATCAGGAGTGATTCTGATGTCCACCCCACTCTTACCCCAAATCTACCACCATAACATCTCATGGGACCTGTGTCCATACTTATACTGGAATCAAAGTGCCCATTGTCTCCCTGGTCCACAGCAGTATTTTCTGAAAAGGTGTTCCACAGCAGGCTGGCACTGCCAAGTGCAAAAGGATGCTTGAGATAGAGTGACAGGAGCATGGAACACTAAGGATGGCTTCTCTGAACCTTTAACTGCTCATGTGCCTTGTGGCTGTTCCATGGGCACTGGGGGCTGGTTGGGCACCAATGTTATGTGGAACTCAGTTGAGGAAATATGCCAGCCTGAAAGATCAGAGTAGACAGTATTATACTCCTGAGACGTCTGATGTCAGGGTCCAGGCCCTTGGATGATGAAGAATATACTTCCTCTGGACACTGAAATGTTTGAGTGATTTGCTGGGAGCTGGAAACCCCTTCGGGATGGGGCAGTGCTCCCTGCCAACAGCTGGCCCAGCCCTGTACTCTCCTTACACTATCCTCTAGGTCCTGGCAGATCCCTTATATAGTCCCTTAGGCATAGTGCAGACATGGCCCTAATTCACTTCTTCTACCTGTATCCACACCCTCTGCAATGTGACCTTATCAGTCCTCTCATTGAGGGATGGAGTCTATCTTTCTATTCCTCGATGCTGGGCTGGCCTGGTAATTTGCTTTGTCCCACAGAAAGAGGCAGGAGGAAAACTGTATTAGTTTTGAACCTATGACCCAGGAGTCCTCTCTCCCTCTCTCAGAACAGAGCTTGGCTCAGGTATATTAAATGGGCTTGTCTATGGGAGACGAGAGGTTCATGGAAGAGAACTGAGATGCTCCAGCCAAGAACCATAAACCATAAGTTTACATAAACTTATATGTAAACTGATGTGTATACAAGAGGGAATTCAGCCCAGCTGAGCCAGCCCAAACTGCTGACCCACACAATCCTGAGCTGAATAAATAGTTCTTATTTTAAGCTACCAAATTCTGGGACTATCTTACAAAGCAGATACTAACCAATATGTCCTCTGAGGAAGGTCGTTCCCTGGGGAATACCACCTTTGCCTCCTGTCCAAGAAAGCCACAGGGACAACCTGCTTACCCTCACTGGGAGGTCAGAAAGGCGCTCTAATTCCAGAGGCCGTGCATACCTGCTGTGTGGGTACTGCCCAGTTCTGTGTCTTGCTCCTGATGTACACTGGAGGTCAGAGTGCTGAGGGCCACCGTGTCAGACAAGGGCTCCAGGGGGCCACCCAGCCTCTTCAGGACAGCCCCCGAATGGGATGGTTGTGGGGCTTTCTCTGAATTCTGCAAGAGGTAATATAGGAATAAGGCAGTCGCTTCTTCCAGGAGCTGGCAAAGGGCAACTTGTGCTTGAGACAGCTCCTACAGGCCACAGTCCATGCCACAGGGAATGGGACCAAGGAAGCCTTTACCTCGGCCTTGGCCATTGCTAGAACGTCTGTCTACAGGTGACTGTGAACCTCCTTCATAGAAAATCATCGTATGGGGGAGTCTCTACTCATCTGTCTGGCCCTAAAAAAAACTCTCCCTCTCTGGGGCCACTGCACAGACCCTTTCTCAGGCTTCAAGTTCATGATTTGGTGTCTCCTGGACATCTAACTGCCCAGTCATCATATCCCAATAGAATCAGCCATATTTCCCCAAAACTTGGCTTTACTGGTGAGGATTACAGCTCCAACCATCCATCGCTTACCCCACCACCTCCTGTTCCCTCACTCCCCCTACCCGGTCATACCCTGATCCCTTGACTCAGCTCAACATCTCAAATGGACCATTGCAAAGACCTCAAAATTGTGACCTCACAGCTGACTGATGACAAAGGGGTGAGGCTACCATGTGGTGAAGACCTGGTCAACAGTCTGGCAGCTGGTCTGGGGCAGATCCACATTGCGAGAGCTTGGGGTTCTGAGCAGAGTTTAGGCAGGATCTGTGGGGGGCTTCCAGAAAGCTGGGTGGGCAGAAGTACGAAGACAGGAACACAAAAGCCGAAGGCGTGAGGACGTACCTCTCCCAGGGACTCCGGTAGCTGGGTATCCTGGACAGGCAGAGGGTAACTTGGCTCGTATTCTGTGTGGCCATTGCCAGGGACGCTGGGGGCCACAGCAGGTGTGGAGAGCCTTGGAATCTCAGCAGAAACTGATGGTGGCTCCAGTGGGGCTGGAGGGTGGTTTGGATTCCCTGAAGGATAAAGATAAAGTGATGTCAAGGAGGAACTGGAGACCCTCAGGGACAAGAGAGGCCTGGGTGCTCCCAGGTCATGGTTATCAGTTTCCCCACAGCATCAAAAGCTACCCTGAGGTGGAAGGCACCCCTCAGAGGAGACCCGTGTCACCAAGTGGGAGGCAGGTACTAGAGGGAGAGTGGACATGGACAGGGCAAGGAGCAGTAGAGGCAGGAGAGGGGAGAGCGTGGGGGGTGCCTCAGAAGCCTCTCACCACCTACCTGTATCAGCAGTCACCACTTCTCTGTCCCCAGGCATTCTGGACACAGTGGCTTTCCTCTCCTCCTTGTGGGTGGCTTTCACCACTAACTGACCCTTGACCTAAAGCTGCTTCCTTAACCTCTCCCCTTTGCCCCCACCAACCATGCCTGGTCCTACCATAGCTGCGTCTGGGGAAATCACAAATTGTTAATCTCCACAAATGAAGAGATGAGTTAGGAAGGAAGGAAAGGAGGGGTGTGAGGAGAAAGAAAGGCAAACATGGTGATATTTTTAAGGCTGTGGATCTGAGCAGTGTGTCAGGAATTGTCTCTATCTGAAATATAGGTCTTGTGTGAGTTTTCTTCCTGCCTCAGGCCCTGAGACCCTGGCCTCAGTGGACTTGGCTGAGTACTTGGCTTGGCAGGGAGCACTGAGAGTGCACTGAGGGATAGCGGGCAACTGGGGGTTGGAGGGAGTGGGTGGTTAGGAGGCTCTAGGGGAAACCAGGGGGAGGGGAGGAGATGAGGGGAAAGGAAGGAAGAAGCCCATGAGAAAGAAAGGAGGGACAGTCATGGGATGGGGAGAGAAGAGATGAACAGAGAGAGGGGGAAGGTGAACAAGGGAGAAGAGACAGGAGGAAGTGAGAAAAGCATGGCAGGCAAACATCATAGCTGCAAAAATTAGAGGAGGCTCCATTTGCTGGGCACGTGGAAGGTGCTAGCTCCCGCTAAGTGCTCAACATGCCATCATCCTGTGGTTTTCACAGCAGCCCTACAAGCTAGACATTGCCATTAGTCCCATTTTACAGAGAAGACTGAGACTTAGGGAATGAAGGGGATTGGTCAAAGGGTTAATAAGGATTAATAAGTTGCTTAGCAGGGATCTACACTCAGGTTTGCCCACTGCCCAGGAATGATGGGAGAGAAGGTGACAGAGGAAGACAGCAGGTATAGGGTAAGTGGAGAGGGACAGCGAAGGCCAAGGGAATCAGAGAGGAGTTCCAGGAGAGGGGCCAAGGCAGGTGGCTCACGTGGCAGGTTGCTCTGGTAGACACGGGCCACTTCATCAGCGAGACCAGTATGCTCACAGACCCTCAGTGCCCTGATGAAGGAATGCACCCAGCCATTCCTCCGCCGAAGACTGTTGAAGAGGTCCCAGAGGGTGCCCTGGTTCCCCCAGCGCTCATAGGAGGCCCGAAGTCGGTCCTGAAAGACACAGCCCCGCCACCCAGATCAAGTCAGGTAGCCCTGACCCCCTCCCCATAGCCGCAAGTGGAGGTACCTGAAAAGCTACAAGATGGAGGCAGCCATCTGAAGCTGGGTCAGAGCCCAGGACAAGGCCAGAGTTTTGAGCCCAAGTTCCCAGACCCAGGAAATAGGTCTTTACTGTGTCCCAGGCTCTCTTCTCAGGGCTATGCGTGAATTGTCTTATTTAATGCTATTATTATCCCTACTCAACTGATGAGGAAACTTGAGGCTTAGCACATAAAAACAAGTGACCAGATAGCAGAAACCCACAGAAAACATTTACAGCAGAACTAAATGATAAGGAATTCCTGCAAACACCAAAATACAAGAAAAAGGAGCCAAACTCCACCAGCCACAAACTCAAATACCACCAGCATCTGCATGCAGGAAGCAGAGGGAGGCCTCGGGGTTCAATGTGGAGACAGCTAAAACTAGGCGGGGCGGGGCTCACCTCACTAGGAGCCCACAGCAAGTGCCAAAGGGGCTAGCACATCTGGCTCCCAAGCACTCTGAAAGCTGAGCCCTGGGACTCTGCCAGAATGGGTCCCATGACCAGAAGAAAGGAACTGAGACTAAGCAGGAAGAAGGACAAGAGATGGAGAAGGTTCCAGTGAAAGCGAGCAAGGGGGCCTGAGCCCAGAAATCTCAGTGCTATATTTTGGAGCACTATAGCAAAACAACACAAGAACCTCAGTAGGGCTGGAAAGGACACCCTGAGCTACACGTCACTCTGGAGGTTAGAAAACTGTCAACAATGGGAAGCAGGATACAGATGACAGAGAAGGAAGGAGTTGGTCCTGGCCTGGGAGAAGCTCTGAATTCCACAACCCTGCCCCCAGTCAGTGCCTGGCTGTCGGGCCCTGGCTTACCTGGTCACTTGTTGTGAGGCAGGACAGGTGAGGCAGAATATCCAGAACATGAATATTGCAAAAATTGCTGTGATTGTTGCGGATATACTGATAAGTTTTGTCCTCGGCAAACGTCATCACTGTCTGGGTTCTGAACTGGCAGAGGGCTCTGGCCCATGAAGGGTGGATGGACTGAGAGGAATAAAGGCTGGAAGAAAGCAGAGCATTCATGGCAACCAGGTTGGGGGTGGGGTTGGACAAAAGGCAATTCTTTCTTTTCCACCTCTTTGGAACGTTTGCTTTTTTCTTTAATCATCCTACTTTATCACATTTTTATTTGGCTGCGTTGGGTCTTAGTAACAGCATGTGGGATCTTAGTTTCCCGACAAGGGATAAAACCCATGAGCCCTGCATTGGAAGGCAGATTCTTAACCACTGGACCACCAAGGAAGTCGCCATCCTACTTTATTATTGTCTTAGTATCAGAGGCCCTCAGTGAATTTGCTTAAAAACAAACTGATGGGGGAAAAAAAAAATCAGATTCAGAAGACCTAGGGCCCAATTCTGCCCATCACGTTGGTCAGTGTTTGGGAAGAGCTCTGGCTCCTGCCTCATCATCCCCAGGTCTGAATGTGCTCCCAGCTGCTGATAGCAACAGGGCTGCTTCTTTGGAGAACCCTGAGGGGGAAGGGGACAGGGAGGAAGGGGAAGAAATGGGGGAGAGAAGGGGTAGAGGGAGAGGATAAGGAGAAGAACAAGGCACCCAACATAATAATAGGATCTATCCTATTCTTACCATGAAGAAAACGCAGTACCAAGAAATTAAGGGGGCTTGCTAGTTAGTAGAAGAGCAAAGAACTGAGGTCTTTAGGATCTGGGATCAGGTTCTTCCCAGAACTTGACTGGAGGCCCATCATTACATTAAAACTTGCCATGTACAGACTTTCAGGGTAGGAGGCTAAGTCCCATTCCTGAGTGTGACTCCAGGAAAGTTATCAGCCTTTCCCAGGATTATCCTCACCCCTAAAATGGCTCAGAGAGGTTGTTCTGAAAATACAGTAGTTCAGTCTTATAAGCCTGAAATTTTAAAATGCCCCAGGGACTTCCCTGGCAGTACAGTGGTTAAGACTCCATGCCTCCACTGCAGGGGTCACTGGTGGAAACAAAGATTTCACATGCCACAGGGCATGGCCAAAAACACACACACACACATAAACGTGCTCCAAATATAATCAATTGCTGCCGGTTGCTTATGTAGCACTTACCGCAATTTTCAATTATAGATCTGTTTGTTTGCTTGCTCCTTTTTTTAAAAAAAATTTCTATTTTATTTATTTTTGCTCCGCCAAGTGGCATGAGGGATCTTAGTTCCCCAACTAGGATCAAACCTATGTCCCCTACAGTGGTAGCATGGACTCTTAACCATTGGGCCACCAGGAAAGTGCCTGCTTGTTTCTTATTTGCCTTTCTCATGGGAGAGAGCTGCAGGGAATAAGACAGACAAGATCTCTGCCATCATCCAATTTACATTCTACTGGAATGGGACAGACAAATCAGTAAAAATATACATAAATAAGGATTTCAGATAGCAAATAAAGGTTATAGAGAAAATAAAGAAGATGAGACAGTCCCTGAAGATGGGGATACTTCTTGAACTGGGGTGGGGAAGGAAGCCTTTTTGAATTGACATTTGAGCTGAATGGTTCTTGGCTGTAAGGAGATCAGTATTTTGGGCACAGGACACAGCAAGTTAGAAGTCCTAAGGTGGGAACAAGCTTGACATGTTTAAAGAATAGAAAGTAGACTGGAGTTGTCCAGGTTTAGAAAGCGAGGGGGAGGAGCAGATATCAAGGTCAAGAAGGTTGGGAAGGACTGCTAATGTAGGACATTATAGGAAAGGACTTTGTGTTTTATTTGGAGTGAAACAGGGAGCTGTTGGAGGGTTCTAAGCAGGAAAAGGAGAGGATTTGATTTATGTTAAAGACGTCTGTGGTGGTTGTAAGGACCCTGGTCATGATGGAAGCAGGGAGACAAGTCAGGAGGTCACAGCAGGGAATACATGACAGGTATGGCCAGGATGATAACCATGGAGGTGACGACAGGTGACTGGATTCTGACATTTTGTGGATATGGGAGGTGAAGGAGAGAGAAGAATCAAAGATGACTTCTTAGGCACTGGGTGGATGGAGGGTGTCACTTAGCAAGCCAGAAAATCTGGGGGAGAAGCAGTGGTGCAAAGAAGACTCCAGAACTCCATTTTCAACAAGTGAAGCTTGAGATGCTATCAGATATTCAAAGGGGTTTTCAGGGAGAGAATTGGGCAGAGGACAGAGGGGGAGACTGGAGTTGAAACATGGGTGTCAAGCTTGGTGAGAACTCTAGGAGACAGTGTTGCAAATCAGAGCGTGCCCAGAAGTTGCTGAGGCTCCCAGTCCCCTGCCACGTGGGAAATGGTGCAGCTGTCCTGCCTACCTGCTGCCCACTGGCCCCATGGCTGCCTGCTGCATGACTTCCTTTGCCAACCACAAGTGCTATACCTCTTGTGGAGCGAGAACCAACAACAGAAGAGGATCAGGGAGGTGGGGCGGGGGTCCTCTGAGCCTTCAAGAGAGGAACAGAGAACTCTGTAGTGGGGCCAGATCACTCCTTCCCTCCCACGGGATCCAGGGAGGCCCCAGGAGAGAGTCAGGTGATACATTCTTCTGCATTCCAGCCTCAGCCCTCAAGGCATAGAGTTTGGGAAGTATGGATGTATAAAATAGTCTCAACCAAAAAGAAAGGAAGCTCATATTTGTTCACACTTACTGACGGTCTACTATAGGCAAAGTGAAAGTCACTCAGTCATGTCCGACTCTTTGCGACCCCATGGACTATACAGCCCATGGAATTCTCCAGGCCAGAATACTGGAGTGGGTAGCCTTTCCCTTCTCCAGGGGATCTTCCCAACCCAGGGATCGAACCTAGGTCTCCCGCACTGCAGGCGGATTCTTTACCAGCTGAGCCACAAGAACACTGGAGTGGGTAGCCTATCCTTTCTCCAGTGGATCTTCCCCACTCAGGAATCCAACCGGGATCTCTTACATTGCAGACGGATTCTTTATCAACTGAGCTATCACGTAAGCCCTCTACTATAGGCAGGCACACCCTAAATTTCTTTCATTAATTCTTGCCATAATCCTAAGAGGAGAAGTGATGCCAAGTTGTCCAGCTGACCAGTGGCCTAACAGAATTGGAACTCAGGACTTGCTGCTTCATTGCATGTCTCACCATACATCTTGGGGGCATACAGACCTCTGTGGCAAGTGAGACTCACACAGACCCCTGCCTTCAAGCCCTCGGAGAGGCGAAGGACACGGCCTGGGTGAGGAGAGGTTGCTGAGTGAGAGTGTGCCTAAGACGCAATATTTAGTCCCTTCTCTTGTGAGAAATGGAAGTCTTTCGGCCAGGTCTGAGGACGTTTTAGCCCTGCCCTCCACAGGAGCCAGTTCTCAGGTCCTTCCAGATGTTTTTGAGTCCTCAAAATAAGGATGTCAGTTTTGTTTTTTCCAAGGTTTTCCTGGCACCTCCTTCCGGGTCTCAGGGAAGATTGTGCGCGGAGTGCTCTGGAGTGTTTCTGACCGTCACCGCTAGGAGGGCACCAGAGGCTCAGAGAGCCCCCCCATCCCGGAAGGGACGAGGCCTGACAACCTCTGCTCGGAATCCAGAATTTCTGGGCCAGGGTCAGGTCCGCCGAGGGCCAGGAGGCTCTTCTGAGGTGTCATCGCCGAGAACAGCCAAGACCCGGGGAGGGCAGCAGTCGCGACCGCTAAAGGCGCGGCCGCTGAGACTGGCGCGACCGGGCTAGGCCTCGCCTTGTGTCACCTTGGGCCTGCGGACGGCTGGAGGAACTCAGTACCCAGAGCCCGTCTCCCTCCTTCCGCCCCAACCTCCCCTCCAGCCCGGGCAGACGTCCGCGCCACCCACCTCCAGAGCCCCGGGTGCTGGATGCGGCACGCGGAGCTCTCGCTGCCGCGAACCCCGCTATGCATTAGGACATGCTGTTCCCAGTCCCCCGCGCGCCCTAAGCCTCTTGCGCCCCGACGGACTCCGAGTCCCACTCGGCTTCTGCGCCGCGGACCACCTCCCCGAAAGGCGTCCGTGCTCCCTGAGCCCAGAGGACCGAGCTCCTGAGTCGGCGATCTTACCTTGAGTAGCCGCGACCCGGCGACCTGCCTTCAGCTGCGCCTGCGGGGAACCTTCCCCAGCTGGGAGGGAGGAGAGAGGCCGGGACCGCGCGGCCATTGGCCAGACGCGGGGGCGGGGCTTCGCGGCCTGCTGTTGCGGCTGGTCAGCGTGGGCCGGCACTTGGTCTCGGTTGGCAAGCCTATCGGCGCTGGACCTGGGATCAGAACAGGCCTTGTTTTCTACTGCGTGATCGGAGGGGCAGATGATCTTTCCTTGTTTCTGTCGAGCAACTTCTAGGGGGAAATCTAGGGTCTGGATAGAAACCAAGTAGAAACCGAGCTGGGCTCAGTCCCAACATTTCCTACACGAAGCTACCCTCCTCCGAGGAATAATTTGAGGGTTGAGAGCTTTTATGTCGTTCGCTCCTGGACTCACAGGGCCTAGCACACAGTCAGTGTTCAATAAATGTCGGATGTCACAAGGGTTCGCGTGCTTAACCAAGTGACACCCTTTCTGGGCCTGAGAAGGCAGGATCGGGATGTGTAGGTGTATGCAGGGCAAGGGCGCCAAGGTTGGCTCGCTCTGCACACAGGGTGTGGGCCTTGAGTGCTGCGTGGGAAAGGCCTCTAGGCTCAAGGATTTAGGGCGGTACCTCCCGACAGTGCTCGCGCTTCCTCTGCTGGGCCAAAGGACAATTATCGAGTGCCCACTCTGTTCCAGGTACAGACTTAAAGTTTTATATCTTAGGGCCCATTAAATATTCTCAAAATAACCACATAGAAGTTTATTTTTTCCTGTTTTAAAGAGAGATTTAAAGATCTGGGGAAATGTTTGCAATTTTTAAACATATGCCAACCCTATCACCCAGCAACCTCTCCTGGTTGACCTATGAGTCCACCTAGAAACACGCACTATACTGTTCATGGTGGCTTTATTCACAATATGCAAACTCTGAAAGCAACCCAAATGCCCATCAACATAATGGAGAGACAAACCTGGTGTATTGTAGTAGTGAAAAGTAACAGACAACAAGATCTATTGATACAGACAACAGGATGAATCTTCCCAGGATGAATGGGCACTACGGCTAACCAAGCTCAGTACAAAAAGAACACGCTGTCTGTTCCCAGTCACAAGGTAAGATAAGGTTCAAAACCATGCAAAACTCATCTATATAAATAGAATTCATACCACTGGTTACCTCTGGGGAATACTGAAGGGCTGCATACAAGAGCGCCTTCTGGAGTGATGGAACTGTTCAATACCTTGATATGCTGGTGAGTACCTGGGCTTGCACATATGCAAAAGTGCATCAGCTGTACACTTAAGGTCGTTACATTTTATATTGCAACTTTAAAAAGAAGGACAACTGAGGGCTGAGAGGTTTGGCTGAGATCACTTGCAAATGCCTGAGCACATAACTGTCTCCAAAATCAGTGCTCCAAAACTGAATTGTAGAAAGATACCTGAACACCTTTCAGATAAGATTTTATTACTTTATGTAGTAACTCTGGATATTTCACAACATACAGCATTTACGAAATGTTAATATCACACCTGAACTGTGATAAAGCCAGTCTGCCTTGTTTAGCCAAGACAGGATCAGTGTTGATTAGTTTGAGAATTTACTCCTGCCTGCTACCCACCCCAAATTCAGTTACCTCGTATCTAATTCTCACAAGAAAACTTTTGGGAATATGGTGACTGAGTTCCAAATGCAGTTGTCACCCTCTGTCTGCTGGACCTTGCAGGGAATTAAAAAATACAGCTTTTTCAAAAACACTATGAGATATTGCCTCAATCCATTTGGGTCTATCTAACAAAAATACCATAGGCTGGGTGGCTTATACAACAAACATTTATTACTGGAGGCTGGGAAGTCCAAGATCAAGGTCCAACAGATTAGGTATCTGATAAAGGCTGTCTGTGATCCATGGAGTCGAAAAGAGTCGGACATGACTGAGCAACTGAACTGAACTGAAGGGCTGTCTTCCTGGATCACAGATGTAGTCTTCTTACTGTGTCCTCAGACAGCAGGAGCAAGGCAGCTATCTGGGGCCTGTTAAAAGAGCACTAATTCTGTTCATTAGAGCTTCACCCTTATGACCTAATCACCTCCCAAAGACGCTACCTCAAATATCATCACACTGGGAATTAGTTTTTGATATATGAATGGGAGGAGTAGACATAAGCATTCGGTCTATAGAAATATTAACCATTAGCATGGATATTTCAGAACAAACAAAATGGCATATCAGCAAGGATATGGAGAAACTGGAACCCCTATACATCACTGGCGGGAATGTGAGATGGTACAGCTGCTATGGAAAATAGTATGGAAGTTCCTCAAAAAAGTAAACAGAATTACAATATGATCCACTTATAGATAAACACCCAAAGTAAAAGCAGACACTAAAACAGTACATCTATGTTCATAGAAGCCTTATTCACAACAGCCAAAAGAAGTAACCCAAGTGTCTACTGATGGATGAATGGATAAAATAAAATATAGTATATATATACAGTGGAATATTATTCAGCCTTAAGGAAAAAAATTCTAACACATGCTATAAAAGGTTGAACTTTGAAGGCATTAGGCTAAGTGAAATAAGCCAGTCACAAAAGGACAACTGTATGATTCCACTTACAGGAGGTATCTGCTGCCTCTGCTAAGTCGCTTCAGTCGTGTCCGACTTGTGCGACCCCATAGATGGCAGCCCAACAGGCTCCCCCGTCTGTGGGATTCTCCAGGCAAGAACACTGGAGTGGGTTGCCATTTCCTTCTCCAATGCATGAAAGTGAAAAGTGAAAGTGAAGTTGCTCAGTCATGTCCGACTCTTCGAGACCCCATAGACTGCAGCCTACCAGGCTCCTCCATCCATGAGATTTTCCAGGCAAGAGTACTGGAGTGGGGTGCTATCGCCTTCTCCGACAGGAGGTATCTAGAGTAGTCAAATTCATAGAATAGAAAGTAGAGTGGTGGTTGCCAGGGTCTTGAAGCATTGTAGAATGGAGAGTTAGTGTCTAATGGGTAGAGTTTCAGCTAGGGAAGAAGAAAAAGTTCTGGAAATGGATGGTGGAATGCACAAAATGTAAATGTACTTAATACTACAGAACTTTATAATTAAAAATGGTTAAAATGGTAAATTTTACATTACATATATTTTGTCACACACACACAAAAATCCAGATCTAGGTGGTTTCCTGCCACCTTTGTCAGGGAACCAAAAGGGCACAACATCACATCTATGGTATTTTTACTAAAACTTATAATCTGAAGTGAATTATGAGGAAACAGTAAACAAGCCAAAATAACATTCAACAGCTCTCCAATACAGTACAGTAGCCAGTTGCCACTATTAAATAAAATTAATGGTGGCTCAGCTGGTAAAGAATCTGCCTGCAATGCAGGAGACCCCAATTCAATCCCTCCCTGGGTTGGGAAGATCCCCTGGAGAAGGGAACAGATACCCACTCCAGTATTCTGGCCTGGAGAATTCCATGGACTGTATAGTCCATTGGGTCACAGAGTCGGACAAAATGGAGTGACTCACACACACACACACATTTTAATCAAGATTAAATAAAATGTAAAATTCAGTTCCTCAACCCTAATAGCCACATTTCAAATGCTATTTTCACATGGCTAATGGTTATCATACTGGACAGCACAGATAGAGAGTATTTCTATCATCACAGAGAGTTCTATTAGTTTTTTTTTGTGTGTGTGTGTATTGGACAGCACTCATCTACAGAACAACTTTCCAAAGATGTGAAGGCCATGAAAGACACGGAAAGACTGAGGAACTGCTCCAGATTAAAGGAGAATAAAGAGACTGAACAGCTAAAAGCAATGTGGGATTCTTGGTCGGACCCTGAAACTGAAAAAGAACATCAGTGGGACAAATGGACTCTTACAGAGGCCTTTAGATTAATTAATATTCTATTACAGTTAATTTTATGGTCTTGGTCATTGTACTGTGCAGTTACATAAGATGTGAACATTTGTATTATTTTTGCAACTGTTCCTAAGTCTGAAATTATTTCAAAATGAAAATTTTAAGTGAAATAAAATTTTAAAATCATCTAGCTGACTATTTATATTTTACTGTTGATTGCATCCCACCCTATTTCATGAATAGGATTTTTTTTATCATTTTCCATTTATTAGGGGAAGGGCAAGTCCAGAGAGCATCCTTGGAGGCCCCTTCCCCAGTAAAATGGCCCAGGTCTCCAAACCAGTGCTCCAAGGAGGGCTGTGACTCACATGTAATAAGTCGGCAACCACCTAGCTCATGTTTCCCACCAGAGAGCAGAGTCAAACCCAAAGATAGTCCCAGAGTGCCCCCAAAAGGGACATTTTTTATGTCTAAGTCCCTTCAGGGGACTCTCCAAACTGAAAAACAAAATATAATCCTTGCCTTAAAAAATTTCATTTCAAATAAGTTTTTAAACTGCATTTCTTTAAACTATTTTTTCACACTGTCAATTTTATTGTAAAAAATTAATATATGCTTACATATTTAGTATGGAGAAAGCCAGAAATATTTGATGAAGAAAATCAAAATTCATATTCATAATGCCACCACCCAGAGAAAAACTGGTGACACTCTGGTGTATTTTCTTCTAGTATTTTCTCTTCTACAATATGAGACCTCTGAGTCTTCAGTTGTGGAATCACCCTTGCCTCACCTAGCTGCATAGGAAGGACATAAAAAGGTCTGGTATGAATCCACCTTACCTCTCAAGGGTCTCAGGAGAAGGCAGGGGCTTGGTCTGTGTCAGCTCGTGGGTCAGTTCCCTGCTGCACCCAAGCTCCTCTGGGGCTATCCAGCCCCCTGTGGTCAGTATGGCCTCATCAGGCTCAGGAGATCATGTTGCTCATCCATCACCTGCCACTCAGGGGCTGCCATCCTGCCCTTCCTTTCTGAGAACTACTGACATAAGTTGTTTGGCAACAGACATTTACTTGGAGTTGCGACAAAAACAGGAAAATAAGTGCCTGGGTAGGACATGCCTTTGAAGTTACAAATTGGAGTTCCTAAAATCCATACACATCTCTCAGTGCAGAAGACATTCCCTGGCCCTCCCTGGAGACACATCCCTCCAAGACCCCAGCTTCCTGCCACTCTTCTTTTAAATCAATTTATTATTATTTTTTGGTTGCTTCAGGTCTTAATTGGCATGCAGGATCTTCTTTGCAGTGTGCAGAATCTTCTGTTCTGGTGAGGGCTCTGTAGTTGGGACATTCAGGCTTAGTTGCCTCATAGCACATGAGATCTTAGCTCCCTAATCAGGAATCAAAGCCACATTCCCTGCACTGGAAGGCGGATTCTCAACTACTGAACCACCAGGGAAGTCCACTTGTCACACTTCTTGGTGCCCAATTTGCATCCAGCCCCTCTTGCCATCTGCTTTCCTAGGGCCCTTCCCCCAGAATCTGGAACTCAGTGAAGAAAACAGAAATCCCTCAGAATGGGAGACATAGTGCACAGTGTAAGATCCTGCATGACACAACTAAGATATGACACAGCCAAATAAATAAATTTTTAATAGAAATGCTTTATATATATTTTAAAAATGGCTGTGAATATTCACATGTAAGTCTTTTTGTGGAGTTATGCACTCATTTAAAAATTGATGGACAGGTGGTTCAGTGGTTAAAAATTTCCCTAGTGGTCCAATGGTTAAGAATCTACCTGCCAATGCAGGGGACATGGGTTAGATCCCTGGTCCAGGAAGATTCCACATGCTGCAAGGCAACTAAGCCTGTGAGCCACAACTACTGAGCCCTTGCACCCTAGAGCTCTGCAGTGAGAAGCCACAAGAAGAAGCCAGCGCATCATAGTTACAGAAAGCCCACAAACAGCAATGAAGACTCAGCGCAGTCAAAAATATATAACAAAAGTAAATCATTTTTTTAAATTTCTGGACAATAGGGTAAGGTATGTTTAACTTTATTAGAAGTTTCCAATCAATTCTCCAAAATGCGTGCACCACTTTGCACTACCACCAGCAAGTGTATCAGTGGTTCCAGGTGCTCCAGGTTGCTTCTTCACCAACACTTGACATGCTCAACTTTTTCACAGTGAGGAATTTCATGCAAGGAATTGGTGCAAAATAAGTGAAGGGGACTGGAGGAGCAGGAGTCAGAAGGCTGCCACTGGAGTAACTGGGTTCAAGAGCACATCACCATAACCACAGTCGGAAGCAAGAAGGCCACGGATGCCGCCTCCAGTTCCGCGTAGCTCTGTCTCAACATGTGGTTGAGTCTGGCAACTGAGACTGGCTCAAAACCCTCACCTTTCCGTCTCCTGCAGTGAGCATAAGTCTCAGCAAGAAAATGGCCTCTGCCCCCAACCCCAAACTCTGGTGGGGCATCTAATTGTCAGATCTTAGTATTTTTAATTCTAGCTGCAAAAGAATCTGGGAAATGTAGTTTCTTACTTTGTAGCCTCTGCCCAATATAGAAAAACATTCTGTAAGGAGATAGAGGAAGCCAGTTTTATCAGTTAACTTTTGCTGATTAAAAAACTACCCCAAAATGTTAGAGTAAAACAGCAACTACTTATTTAGCTCACATTTCTGTGGGTTGGTGCTTTGAGGTTGGGCTTAGCTAGGTAGTTCTTATCTGACTTCATTCATGACTTTGCAGTCAGTTGCCAGCCTGTTGGGAACTGACTGGTTTGGATGTGTTGTGCTGAAATGGATCATCTCAGCTCCACGTGGTATCTCATCCTCCAGCAGGCTAGCCTAGGCTTGTTTTTTATGGTGGTTGGGCAGGTTTCCAAGAGAGAGAAAAATGCTCTTTAGGCCTAGGCTCCAAATGGCACATCACTTCAGCCACATTCTATTGATCAAAACAAGTTACAAGATTAGCCCAGATTCAAGGGTGGTGGAAATAGACTCCACCTCTTCCAGAAGGTGATGTAAAGCCACATTGCAAGAGTGGGAATAACAGTGAGTTGAAAAGCTAGGGTAACCTACCACACTAGTCCACACCCTGCCATGTCTCCCACTTCTGGAACTAGCTAGCAAATCCCAAGTACCTGGATTCTCTTTTGTGCAAAGCAACAAGATTCCCTGTATTACCTTTTGCTGTCCCTTTACTGTATCATGTTTCTTAGGTTCCTTAACCTTATTTTCTAAATCTTCTAATTGATTTTTAATTCAAGGAACAACAATTTATTGAGAACTCATTATCTGTTCTTCCTGGTGTTGCTTTATGGATGTGATCTCTTCCTGAATCTCATTACTGAGAAGAAAAATTAAAACATCTTCTTTTAAAAAAAATTCTTTCATGTTCCTACATGGTTTTTCTCTGAAGCCATTTCTTGCTGTTTGCAAAAAAACTAAATAAAGTTTCTTTTTTACACTGGAGGCTTTCCCCAAATGTCTGGTGAACTTTGCTCATATTAAGATGAACCACCACTTACCTGGTAGTTTAGTGGTTAAGAATCTGCCTTGCAGTACAAGAGTTGTGACTTCAATCCCTGGTCGGGGAACTAAGATCCCACATGCCACAGGGCAAGTAAGCCCCAGTGCCACAACTAAGACCCAACACAGCCAAATAAATAAATATTTTTAAGAAGCATCAGGGAAGTTCTGAGCACATCCATGGGTTGGCTTGCTTTTGAAGGAGCTAGATAGGGACTGGCCTGCGGAAGAGTCACACAGGCCAGAACAGGAGGGTCTTACACATGGGGCTGCTCATCTTTAAAACATGAGCACTTAATTTGATGTGGGCCAATGATTCCTTGGGCTATCTGGTAACATTCATAGGCCAGAAAAATGTTTTTAAAGGCATTTAAAGATATATAGGGTTACAAAAAAAAAAAAAAAAACTCACTACTGAAATACATTAAAGTATTAAACAATTGTTTCAGTAAATAAATAAAATATGTAAGCAGTGTCATGCATAGATGATAATCTCAGGTATCTGCATCAATTCTATCGTAATACCAAAATACCCATAATTTCTTTTGGTGACCCAGTCTTAGATCCTGCTAATAGCATTCATTTTTAGCCAACATTTCAAATGGAAAGAAATTACACAAAGCACACTTTTGGGGAGGAGTGATAGATATGTCATTATCATGTTTGTGGTGATTGTTTCATGGGTATACATATGTCAAATCTCATCAATCACACACTTTAAATATCTGTAGTGTTGGTGAAATGCCTTTATGCTCCAACACAGAGGAGAGAGAAAACACTGAAAATGCAATCAGTTAAAAACATGCAGGTACTTCACAAGACACTACAAAGTTTGGGCAGCATTTCACACATTTTATATAATAACGTAGAAAAAAGACCAATTAAAACAATTTTAGCTAGGAATTAGTGAAAAAGATGCATTTCTTTCTCATCTGAATTGCAGAATCCCATGAATTCTATCCATGGATCCACTGAGGGTCCTGGGCTTCCAGGTCCCATCACTGTCCCAATAATGCCCTGACAGTAACACTTTTTTCCAGATTCAGGATCCAACTTGTGATCACCCATTGCCTTGAGTTGTCATGTTTCTTTTTTCTCCTTTTAGACGAAGCAGTTCCTCAGCCTTTAATTGCCTTGATATTTTTGAAAACTGTATGTCAGAATTTTCCTCTTCTTGGGTTTGTCTGATTTTATCCTCCTAATCAGATTCAGGGTAAGTCCTTCCTGCACATCAGGAGGCACTGGATGTCCATTTGTCCCACTACTAAGGATATTCACTTCAATCACTTGATAAACGGGGTGTCCTCCAGTTTCTCCACCATAGATGTACTATTTCCTCATTTGTAACTAAGTAATTCATAGAAAGGCTACATAAAAATCCTGTTGCTCATGAATCTTTCACCAACCAGTTTTATAATAGCATCTCAGCATAGTTCATACATCTTCTTTGTACAGACAAATGTATCTGTAATTATATTGGATCTAAGCATTTTATAATTTTTGTCTTTATCCTGAGTGAGATCTTGTCTTTCATTACATTTACTAACTCATGATTCATGGACATAGGAAAGTTATTTTTATTGATCATTTTTGTTATCCACCACCTCCCTTAGGACCTTTCTGGATCAGAAAGGGCTCCTCTTGACCATGATTTACTTTGTTTCCATTACATAGATATTACAGGGCCATATGAGCCAGAGACCTATCAAAGGGTTTTAATGCCATTTTGCTTCTGATTAAATATCAATCGCAAATAATGTCCTGGGGAATCTCTACTGGTCCAAAGACATTTTTGGCCCTCAAGCGGATGTGACTTGTATAACTAGGGTGGACAAAGCCATCTCCAAGTGACTTTCAGAAAGAGGAAGATTTCTGCCCACCTGTTTACTCATTTTTCCTAGGGGCAGAAATTATAGGCCTGTAGTAACAGTCGATCATAACTCTGACCTCTTTCAAACACTGAGGGGAAAAACTCCTATTCATTAATAGAAATGTGAAAGCAAGCCAGTATAACTTCTGAACACAGGGGACCTTGCAGCAGGAAACTTGCAAATGTTGCATGATTTTTCCTTTGCTGTAACAAGCAGCTTATCATCTGTGAAAGGGACCTTTGATCCTGGGCACTACCAACCTTGAGAGATATCAGACACAGGCTATTGTTTCTCTCTCCTCCCCAGGAGAAAGAAAATGTTGTTACATGGTGATGTTGCAGAATTTCTGGCCCCAGGAGACTTCTGTAAACCAATTTTCATTCATTCATTCTATATTGGGTGGCTGCTATATGCCAGGTGTAAGTATAATGTAGAAAACAAGAGACACAATATAAACCCTCTTGGAGGCTATAACGTGATGGGAAAAAGAAACATTAAACTATAAAACACACAAATAAAACACGCAATCGTAGAGGAGTGAACAGAGCTAGTAAAAATTAATACAGGGACTTCCTCGGTGGTCCAGCAATTAAGACCCCATGCTTCCCACTGCTGGGGGAATCAGTTTGGCCCTCAGTCAGGGAAATAAGATTCTGAAAGGCTTGTGATGCAAACCAAGAAGAAAAAAATTAGTACAGCTATACCTGCCCCTTCAGGGGAATATATAACACATGATTCATCTCTCAAAGATATACCTTTCTATGATCCTCTTCAGCTTACGTATATTAGTGACAAAGCAAGTCTTCCCTGAGAATTTAATCACATCCCATAAGTTTGGGATTTCAAAACAGAATTCAAAATATGCTTTGAGCTGCTGAAGATGGAGCCCCACAACAGTCTTTTTCTTTCTCATTTTTAGGTGGGCACAGCTATGCTATTAAAGTTAGGTGTGGAACCAAGTTGGATGGGGATGGAGACCTAAACTGCTTAATATGAACAGGGAAGAAGGAATGAAAAATGAAGTGCTGGAGACCAGAGGGTATACAAGGGAACACAGAGTTATTGCTTAATGGGTATAGAATTCCTATTTTGAATGATGAAAACCTTCTAAAAATAAATATAATAGGGACTTCTCTGGTGGTCCAGTGATTAAGACTCTGTGCTTCCACTGCAGGGGTCATGGGTTCAATCCCTGGTCAGGGAACTAAGATCCTGCATGTGTAGCTTGGCCAAAAAAAAAAAAGATAGATACAATCATATGAGTGTACTTAATGCCACTAAATTGGACACTTAAAAATGGTTAAGGGCTTCCAGTTCAAGATGGCAGAGTAGAAGGATATGTGCTCATCTCCTTCTGCGAGAGGACCAAAATTGCAACTAGTTAATGAACCACCATCAAGAGGATGCTGGAACCCACCAAAAAAGGATACACTATGTCCAAGGGCAAAGAAGAAGCTGAAACAAGATAGTAGAAGGGGCCCGACATGATAAAGTAAAATCCCATACCAGCTGGGCGGATGACTCACAATCTGGAGAAGAGCCTCACATCAGGCTTCCCAGCCTGGGGATCATGCAAAGGGACTGGGAATCCCCAGAGAATCTGACTTTGAAAGCCAGTGGGATTTGATTACAGAACTTTCAAAGAACTGGGGAAAACAAGAGACTCCACTCTTGGAAGACACAAACAAAATCCTGTGTCCCAAGACCCAGGGGAACGGGGCAGTGACCTCACCGAAGACTGAACCAGACCTACCTGCTAGGGCTGGAGTGTCCCTTATGGAGATTTGGATCAGCAGTGGCTTGCCATGGGGATGGAGGCACTGGCAACAGCAGTCCTGGAAGGGGCCGCTTAGTGTAAGTCCTCTGGGAGGTCACCATTAACCCTACCACAGAGCCCAGGGCTGGGCCCCTCAGGCCAAAGAATTAACAGGGAGGGAGCACAACCCCACCAATCACCAGATAACTGGATTAAAGTTTTACTGAGAAGTAGCAGTTAGAATTGGACATGTAACAACACACCAGTTCCAAATTGGGAAAGGAGTATGTCAAGGATGTATACTGCCACCCTGCTTATTAAACTTATATGGAGAATATATCATGCGAAATGCTGGGCTAAACGAAATACAACCTAGAATCAGGATTGCCAGGAGAAATGTCAATAACCTCAGATACCCAGATGACACTACCCTTCTGGCAGAAAGTGAAGAACTAAAGAGCCTCTTGATGAAAGTGAAAGAGGACAGTGAAAAAGTTGGCTTAAAACTCACCATTCAAAAAACTAAGATCATGGCATCCAATCCCATCACTTCATGATAAATAGATAGGGAAACAATGGAAACCGTGAGAGGCTTGATTTGGGGGGGCTCTAAAATCACTGCAGATGGTGACTGCAGCCATAAAATTAAAAGATGCTTGCTCCTTGGAAGAAAAGCTATGACAAACAGCGTATTAAAAAGCAGAGACATTACTTTGCCAACAAAGGTCCATCTAGTCAAAGCTATGGTTTTTCCAATAGTCATGTATGAATGTGAGAGTCTGACTATAAAGAAAGCTGAGTGCTGAAGAATTGACACTTTTGAACTGTGGTGTTGGAGAAGACTCTTGAGAGTCTCTTGAACTGCAAGGAGATCAAACTAGTCAATCCTAAAGGAAATCAACCTCAAATAGTCATTGGAAGGACTGATGCTGAAGCTGAAACTCCAATACTTTGGCCACCTGATGTGAAGAACTGACTCACTGGAAAAGACCGATGCTGGGAAAGAATAAAGGCAGGAGGAGAAGGGGACCAACAGAGGAAGAGATGGTTGGATGGCATCACCGACTCGATGGACATGAGTTTGAGAAAGCTTTGGGAGTTGGTGATGGACAGAGAAGCCTGGCATGCTGCAGTTCATGGTGTCACAAAGAGTCGGATACGACTGAGCAACTGGACTGACTGAACTGAGCACAGCCCTGCCCACCAGAGTAAGACCCAGTTTTTCCACCATCAGTCCCTCCCATCAGCAAGCTTATACAAGTCTCTTAGCCTCATCCAACAGAGGGCAGACAGAAGAAGCAAGAAGAACCACAATCCTGCAGCAGCTAGAAACAAAATCACATTATAGAAAGCTAATCAGGATGAAAAGGCAAAAGGTTTTGCCCCAGATCTTTGAAGGGATGAGATAAAACCCCAGAAAAACAACCAAATGAAGTGGAGATAGGCAGCCTTCCAGAAAAAGAATTCAGAATAACGATGGTGAAGATGATCTAGGATCTCAGAAAAAGAATGGAGGCAAAGATTGAGAGGATGCAAGAAATGTTTACCAAAGACCTGGAAGAACTAAAGAACAAACAGAGATGAACAATACACTAGAAGGAATCAATAGCAGAATAACTGACGCAGAAGAATGGATAAATGACCTGGAGAACAGAATGGTGGAAATCACTGCAGCAGAACAGAATACAGAAAAAAGAATGAAAAAAAAATGAAGACAGCCTAAAAGACCTCTGGGACAACATGAAATGCACCAACATTCTCATTATAGGGGTCCCAGAAGGAGAAGAGAGAAAGGACTCCAGAAAATATTTGAAGAGATGATAGCTGAAAGGGCAACGAAAATATGGGAAAGGAAATAGTCAACCAAGTCCAGGAAGCACAGAGAGTCCCAGAAAGGATAAACCCAAGGAGGAACACACCAAGATACATAGTAATCAAAAAGATGAAAATTAAAGACAAACAAACTATTAAAAGCAACAAAGGAAAAACAACAAATAACACAGGAGGAAACTCCCATAAGGTTATCAGATGATTTCTCAACTGAAACTCTACAAGCCAGAAAAGAATGGCATGATATATTTAAGGTGATGAAAGGGAAGAACCTACAACCAAGAATACTCTCTACCAGCAACACTCTCCTTCAGATTTGATGGAGAAATCAAAAACTTTCCAGACAAGCAAAAGTTAACAGAATTCAGAACCACCAAACCAGCTTTGCAATAAATGCTAAAGGAACTTCTCTAGGCAGGAAATAAACGAGAAGTTCGCCTTCTTGTCTTTGAGACCTTCATGTAGGTCGTCTTTGCGACCTACACAAAATAAACCCAAAACATTAGGAAAATTGTAACAGGATCATACATATCGATAATTACCTTAACTGTAAATGGATTAAATGCACCATCCAATAGAGTAGACTAGCTGGGCAGATGCAGAGAAGGCAATGGCAACCCACTCCAGTACTCTTGCCTGGCAAATCCCATGGACGAAGGAGCCTGGTAGGCTGCAGTCCATCGGGTCAGGAAGAGTCAGACATGACGGAGCAACTTCACTTTCACTTTTCACTTTCCTGCATTGGGGAAGGAAATGGCAACCCACTGTTGGCAACCCAATGTTCTTGCCTGGAGAATCCCAGGGACCAGGGAGCCTGATGGGCTGCTGTATATGGGGTCACACAGAGTCGGACACGACTGAAGTGACTTAGCAGCAGGAGCAGCAGCAGCTGGGCAGATGAGAACATGTGTGTGTATGCACTTTCACTTACCACATCACTCAACCTAACCCCTCAAATTGTATGTAATTATTTTATATTGTTAGGTTAATCATGTTTCCATTATGGCTTGCAATGTAATTACCTTTTATTTCTTCTTTGGGTATTGACTGTGAAAACCGTCAATTACTATTACTATTTTTATTATGTACCTATTATTTGCTTAATATCATGATGGGATTCCCTGGTGGCTCGGACGGTAAAGAATCCACCTGCAACACGGGAGATCTGGGTCTGATCCTGGGTTGAGAGATCCCCTGGAGGAGGGCATGGAAACTCACTCCAGTATCTTTCCTGGAGAATCCCCATGGACAGAGGAGTCTGGCGGACTGTAGTCCATGGGATCACAAAGAGTCAGACATGACTGAATGACTAAGCACACAATATCACGATTGGTCAACAGAAAATAAGAGAATTATCTATCACTAAAACTACCATTTAATAGAAAACCTTGTAATTGCTTTTTAAAATCCAGATGCATACAGAATTATCTTTTAATTTTTTGAAAAATACAAATGCCCAGGTATCGCTATTTTTCTCCAAAGCTCCATATGTGTTTCTAAGGAGCATCCATGTTTAAAAACAACTGGACTATATGATGATTTTTTTTGCTTTTATCTCATTTGTTTCACTTTTTCTATTTCATATTCAGTGTTCCTATTTCATTCAGTTTTTTTCCAATTTCTCTCTCTTTTTTGTTCTTGTTGTTTTTTCTCAAGCCTTTATCAAGCATAGTAAAAAAGTTTTTGTATATATATGCATAGCATGTATAATAGAGTATGGGGCTTCCCTTATAGCTCAGTTGATAAAGAATCCACCTGCAATGCAGGAGACCCTGGTTTGATTTCTGGGTCAGGAAGATCCACTGGAGAAGGGATAGGCTACCCACTCGAGTATTCTTAGGCTTTGCTTGTGGCTCAGCTGGTAAAGAATCTGCCTGCAATGTGGGAGACCTGGGTTTGATCTCTGGATTGGGAAGACACCCCCTGAAGAAGGGAAAGGCTACCCACTCCAGTATTCTGGCCTGGATAATTCCATGGACTAAGAGTCACAAAGAGTCGGACATGACTGAGCAACTTTCACTTGCAAATATATATATATTTTTAAATTTATGAATTTTTGCCTAAAAAAATTTATGACATTTTGATTCCACTTGTTGGACTAGGTATGAATAGAATGCTAGATTTTTCATTTATATTTACTCAAAACTGATATACTTCCTAGTATTTTGGCATCTAGTATTACTGCTAAAATTCTAGAAAATTTATGATCTTAGTGATTTAAAAAAAATTTTTGAATCAGGCTTGAAACTTCTGATCCAATTCTGAGAATTGGATTAGAAATACTATGTTGTAAAAAAAAGAAAAAACAGGAAATTAACAAGTGATATAGCATTATTAACTGAAGTATAGATTTTGTTCAAATTTCACAAAATTTTATGCTAGTGTCCATCATTTATTTTCATAACTTATTCAAGCATCCACACTATATTTAATTGCATTGAGCAGCTTAGCTGCATGCAATAAATACTGATAAATTCTTTCATTTTCAATTTTATAAATTCTCTTTTCTTTTCTATTACAAATATTATCTAATTTTCCTTGTTATGGATTCTTAGATATACCCATCATTTAAAAGTGGACATTCCCAAATACATGGGATTTTAAGTATTCTTAGCATTAATTTCTCATTTTGATCCTAATTTCTCATTTAAATGCTTCCCTCTCTGCAGTCATCTTCTGTGTTTTTTTCAGTCTAACTTTATTGAAGCTTTCAATGGCTAAGTTGAAGATCTCTCTTGGTAAATACCACATTTCATTTGAAAATATATGGGTTATTTTCAAATATTTTGATAGACTTCTAATATAATTCCAGTGATAAGAGAACAGATTCTGTATGATTTTTTTGATTCTATACCATTTTAATACCTTTAGACCATGAAAGTTTTGCCCTTTGTTTTATATTCCTGGATATTTTCCAGTATCTCCTAGTTTACAGTCTATGGGAACTTAAATAGAATTTGTTTCCTCCTGTTGTATGAAGATTGTATAAATCTTCATTATGTTGTATTGGTTCACAGTGCATTTCAGGTTTACTATACCCTTCTACTTCTCTGTATATTCACTATATTAATTTTTGAAAGTTTGATATTAAAACTCCAACTAAAAATCTTAATTTATCTACTTAAATAAAACAACTGTAATATACAGTGGAACCTTGTTCTGCATTTTCCAAGTCTCCTGTAAATGTATTATACTTTCATAATTTTAAAGAAATACAAAATTTTTTTAATGGTTAAAATGTTCAATTTTATGTTATGTATATTTTATAATAAAAAAATGAAAAAAGTTCTCATTAAATACAATAATAATAATAAAGCAGAAGGGAACAGCCTGAAAGTTGATGGGAGGCCAAGGACAAGGGGGAACTAGGAGTGATAAGACCCCCTTGGGGATTATGGTCAAGAGATTCAGGAAACATGAGTGTATAACACTAAATTTTAAGTTTTTTGCTTTGTCATCCTATAAGATAACCGTCCACTATCCCGCAATGTTTAGAAAAAGTCTGTTGTGCTAAAAAATCTGATTCTTTGGTGGCATCAAGGCAAAGAGCATGTATTCTGCACCTACGCAAATATATCAGGGCAGGGAGAGGGAGAAGTTACATGCGCTGAGACCCAAGTAAGATGGACAACGTCACAGATGAGGACAAGGACAAGTGACACTCATGAGACACATAAGATGTGCTGGGGCAATACTGCGTGTCCCACTTCAGGCAGGATGAGGACTCAAGCAATTGTTATTGTTGTTCAGTCACTCAATCATGTCCGACTCTTTGCGACCCCATGGACTGCAGCACGCCAGGCATCCCTGTCCTTCACCATCTCATGGAGTTTGCTCAAACTCATATCCATTGAGTTGGCAATGCCATGCAACCATCTCATCCTCTGTCGTCCCTAACTCCTACCTTCAATCTTTCCCAGCATCAGGGTCTTTTCTAGTGAGTCGGCTCTTTGCATCAGGTGGCCAAAGTATTGGAGCTTCACCTTCAGCATCAGTCTTTCCAATGAATATTCAGGATTGACTGGTTTGATCTGCTTGCTGTCCAAGCGACTCTCAAGGGTCTTCTCCAATATAACAGCTCAAAAGCATCACTTCTTCAGTGCTCAGCCTTCTTTATGAGTCCAATTCTCATATATATACATGACTACTGGAAAAGCCAGTAGTTTTTGACTAGATGGACCTTTGCCAGCAAAGTAATGTCTCTACTTCTTAATAGCCTCTCTAGGTTTGTCATAGCTTTTCTTCCAAGGAGGAAGCATCTTTTAATTTCCTGGCTGCAGTCACCATCTGCAGTGATTTTGGAGCCCAAGAAAATAAAGTCTGTCACTGTTTCCATTGTTTCCCTATCTATTTGCCATGAAGTGATGGGATTGGATGCCGTGATCTTAGTTTTTTGAATGTTGAGTTTTAAGCCAGCTTTTTCACCTCTTTCACCTTCATCAAGAGGCTGTTTAGTTCCTCCTTGTTTTCTGCCATAAGGGTGGTGTCATCTGTGTATCTGAGCTTATTGATATTTCTCCCAGCAATCTTGATTCCAGCTCCTGCTTCATCCAGGCCAGCATTGCTCATGATGTACTCTGCATATAAGCTAAATAAGCAAGGTGACAATATACAGCCTTGATGTACTCCTTTCCCCAAGGAGTGATCAAAACCATCCCCAAGAAAAAGAAATGCAAAAAGGCAAAATAGTTGTCTGAGGAGGCCTTACAAATAGAAAAGAAGAGAAGCGAAAGGCAAAGAGAAAAGGAAAGATATAACCATCTGAATGCAGAGTTCCAAAGAATAGCAAGGAGAGATAAGAAAGCCTTCCTAAGTGAAAGTGAAAGTGTTAGTCACTCAGTCTGTCCAACTCTTTGCGACCCCATGGACTGTAGCCTTCCAGGCTTCTCTGTCCATGGGATTCTCCAGGTAAGAATACTGGAGTGGATTGCCATTCCCTTCTCCAGGGGATCTTCCTGACCCAGGGATCGAACCCAGGTCTCCTGAATTGCACACAGATTCTTTATCATCTGAGCTACCAGGGAAGCCCTTAGTGAACATGCAAAGAAACAGAGGAAAACAATAGAATGGGAAAGACTAGAGATCTCCTCAAGAAAATTAGAGATACCAAGGCAAAATCTCATGCAAAGATGGGCACAATAAAGGACAGAAACAGTATGGACCTAACAGAAGCAGAAGATATTAAGAAGAGGTGGCAAGAATACACAGAAGAACTGTACAAAAAAAAGATCTTAATGACCCAGATAACCATGATGGTGTGATCATTCATCTAGAGCCAGAAATCCTGGACTGCGAAGTCAAGTGGGCCTTAGGAAGCATCACTACAAACAAAGCTAGTGGAGGTGATGGAATTCCAGCTGAGCTATTTCAAATCCTAAAAGATGATGCTGTTAAAAGTGCTGCACTCAGCACTGTTTATAATAGCCAGGACATGGAAACAACCTAGATGTCCATCAGTAGATGAATGGATAAGAAAGCTGTGGTACATATACACAATGGAATATTACTCAGCCATTAAAAAGAATACATTTGAATCAGTTCTGCTGAGATGGATGAAACTGGAGCCGATTATACAGAGTGAAGTGAGCCAGAAAGAAAGACACCAATACAGTATACTAACACATATATATGGAATTTAGGAAGATGGCAATGATGACCCTGTGTGCAGGACAGCAAAAAAAGACACAGATGTGTATAGCGGACTTTTGGACTCAGAGGGAGAGGGTGTGATGATTTGGGAGAATGGCATTGAAACATGTATAATATCATGTAAGAATCGAAATGCCAGTCTATGTCTGATGCAGGATATGACACGCTTGGGGCTGACGCGCGGGGATGACCCAGAGAGATGTTGTGGGGAGGGGGGCGAGAGGGGGGCTCATGTTTGGGAATGCATGTACACCTGTGGTGGATTCATGTCAATCTATGCCAAAACCAATACAGAATTGTAAAGTAAAAATTATAAATAAATAAATAAATTAAAAAAAAAAAAAAGTGCTGCACTCAATATGCCAGCAAATGTGGAAAACTCAGCAGTGGCCACAGGACTGGAAAAGGTCAGTTTTCATTCCAATCCCAAAGAAAGGAGATGCCGAAGAATGTTCACACTACCGCATAACTGCACTCATTTCACATGCCAGTAAAGTAATGCTCAAAATTCTCCAAGGGAGGCTTCAAAAGCACATGAACTGAGAACTTTCAGATGTTCAAGTTGGATTTAGAAAAGGCACAGGAACCAGTGATCAAATTGCCAACATCCACTGGATCATAGAAAAAGGAAGAGAATTCCAGAAAAACATCTACTTCTGTTCCACTGACTATGCTAAAGCCTTTGACTGTGTGGATCATAACAAACTGTGGAAAATTCTTAAGAGATGGGAATACCAGACCACCCTACTTGCCTCCTAAGATACCTGTATGCAGGTCAAGAAGCAGCAGTTAGAACCAGACGTGGAACAATGGACTAGTTCAAAATTGGGAAAGCAGTACATCAAGCAGTTGGCATTGGAATACTAAGGGACAGACCAGTTCCCCAGGGGTGGAAGACCTGGAACCACCCAGAAGGCAGAGATCTGAGTCACATGCAAGAGCCTCATGAACTTCATAGTATGCAGGCTCTCGCCTAGGTTAAGCTAAACTGAATTCATTGAGGCCGCTGTGATATAGTTTCTGCCTCACTGAAACATGAAATTCATCTTCAGGAAGTACTCTTTCTTTTTTGTGCTTTCTGGGATCTGCCATGTTAACAGGATTATGGAGAAAAAAGATAGTTATGCACGACAGGCAAAGGAGAGCCAAGTAGTGCCTAACTGAAATGCCTGAAAGGAACAAAAACAATGAAATACAATAGCCATTTAAAAATATAATTTAGGAAAATGTTTCTGAAATAATAAAGGATTTCAATCTACATTTGAAAAAAATCACAACAATGTTTATATTAAAAGACATATTCTATAGATAAACATGTCCCCTCCCTCTGGAACCTCCCTCCCCATCCCACCCCTCTAGGTTGTCACAGAGGACAGGCTTTGGGTTCCCTGATTCATGCTGATGTATACTAGAAACCATCCCAATGTTGTAAAGTAATTATCCTCCAATTAAAAATAAAATAAATTTGAAAATTAAAAAAAAATATTACAAATACAGAAAAAAAAAAAAAAACTAGAAAGCAAAGAATCCTTGAGGTATTCAGGCAAAAAGAACAAGTATAAAGGCCCCAAAAAAACTGCTTTTGAACATACAAGAATTCATGAATAGTGTTCCTAAGAATCGTACAGAAATAGGGAATCAGAGGAAAGAAAAAAAAGAAACTTTTTTTTAAGATGTGGATTTTCTAGAAAATATCAACAGTGAAAATACCAAATGTTCTGACATTTGTGAGAGGGAAGCATCAGTGAGAGGAAAATTCAAAACTTAAAAACTAATACCAATTTTTTTTTTTTTTTTTTTTTGGCTGTGCTGTGCAACATGTGGGATCCTAGTTCTCCAACCAGGGATTGAACCCACACCCCCTACAGTAGAAGCACAGAGTCTTAACAACTGGACTACCTGGGAAGTCCCACTCTGCACTTTTTTTTAAACCTGAACTATTTCACAGTAATTTTTAGCTTGTTAAATAAATGAACTACAATATATCCACACAATGTGTGTGTTATTCGCTCAGTCATGTCTGATTCTGCGACCCCACGCACTGGAGGCCACCAGGCTCCATGGGGATTCTCCAGGCAACAATACTGGAGTGGGTTGGGTTGCCATGCCCTTCTCGAGGGATCCACACAATGGATAAGAATAAGAATGTTATGCACTACTATAAAAACATCACCAGGATATACTGTTAAGGGAAACAAACAAGTGCAGAATCCTATATACACCAGGACTGTGTAAGAAAACAGAGCAGGAAGTATTAAATCGAATAAAAACACATACTTGTACATACGTACATAATGTACACATTTGCTTATATTTGTATAAAGAGAAACAGAAACATATGCAGGAAACCTAGAAGGCTATTATCCAACAAAGCAGAGAGTGAAACAAGGTAGATGAGGAGGCAAGACCAAGTTTTTCAATAAAAATGTTTTTATCATTTTGATTTCTAAACCATGTTACCTATTTAGAAAACAAAATTTAATTTTTTAAAATATTTATTTGGCTGCACCAGGTCTTGGTTACAGCATGTGGGATTTTATTTTTTAGTTGAGGCATGCGGGATCTAGTTCCCTGACCAGGGATTGAACCAGGCCCCCTGCATTGGGAGTGCAGAGTCTTAGCCAGTGAACCAACAAGCAAATCCCACAGAATTTAATTTTAAAAAAAATTTTCTTTTTAATTCAAGGCTGGCCAAAATGGGCCCACTAGTAGTCTGCCAAACATTTAGGAAAGAAAACACACCAATTTGTTAACATCTGCTCCTGAAGATGGATAAGCAGAGGAAACACTTCCTAACTCATTCTATGAAACCACCATTACCATAATACCACAACCTGACAAAAGCAGACAAGTAACTGCAGACCAATATCACTCATGAACACAGACGCAAAACTCCTCAACAAAATACTAGTAAATAGAATCCAACAATGTATAAAGAATTATACACCATGGTCACGTGGGATTTATCCCAGGTATGCAAGGCTGGCTCAACATTTGAAAATTAATTAATGGCATCACATCAACAGACTGAAAAATCACATGATCATACCAATAGACAAGGGAAAAACATTTTACAAAATTCAACATCCATTCATGATAAAAACTCTCACCAAACTAGAAACAGAGGGGAACTTCCTCAATCTGATAAAGAATGTCTACAAAAACCTACAAGAAACATCATACCTAGTGGTGAGATACCAGCTTTCCCACTAAGATCAGGAACAAGGCAAGGAATGCAATAAGACAAGAAAAGGAAATAAAAGGTAAGTAAATGGTGTGTGCTCAGTTGCTTCCATCATGTCCGACTCTTTGCGACCTTATGGATTATGGAAGTTTCCTGGCAAGAGTACCACAGTGGGTTGCCATGCCCTCCTCCAGGGGATCTTCCTGACTGAGCCCTGAACCTGCGTCTCCTGTGGCTCCTGCATTGCAGGGGATTTTTTACCGACTGAGCCACCGGGGGAGCCCAAAGTAAACTGGGAAGGAAGAAATAAAACTGTATTTGTTAGCATTTGATGTGATTATGAAGAAAATCTGTAAGAATCAACCAAAAAACTCTTGGAACTAATAAACAATCACAGCAAAGTTGTACCCATCAATAGAGGAGCCTTACGGGCTACAGTCTGTGGGGTCACCAAGAGTCGTACACAGCTGAGCAACTGAGCACACACAAATGGAAAACAGTACGGAAGTTCCCCTAAACACTAAAAACAGCATTACCATATGATCCAGCAATCCCACTCTTGGGTGTATATCCAGAGAAGACTTAGTTTGAAAAGAAACATGTACCCCTATGCTCACAGCAGCACTATTTACAATTGCCAAGACGTGGAAGCAACCTACATATCTACGAACAGATACATATAACTGAACCACTTTGGTGTACACCAGAAACTACTGCAACACTGTAAATCAACCTGATGGGAACCAACACCACAAGCCTCATCTAATAACCCAACTTCCCACAGCTTCTCAGGTAATAGGGTCTTCAATAATATTTTTAAAATGAATAATTACCATTCACATTAACACTCCAAAATGAAATACTTAAGTATAATATGTACAAGATCTCCTTGAAGAAAACTATGATGACAGAATCAAAGAACTGGGACTTCCCTGGTAGTCCAGTTGCAATGGAGGGGATGTGGGTTCAATCCCTGACCAGGGAACTAAGATCCCACATGTCAGAGAGCAACTAAACCCACACACTGCAATTACTGAGCCCATTCAATGCAACTAGAGAGCCTACACATCACAGCTGGAGTCCATGCACCGAAAAGAAAGATCCTTCATGATGAAACGAAGATCCTGTGTCCCGCAACAAAGATCTGACAGTCAAATAATTTAGTCAAGTAATTTTTTAAAAAAATCTAAGAAGTAAATAAGTAGTGAGATATTCCCTATTCATGGACAAAAGACTCAATGCCATCAAGATTTCAGTTCTTCCCAGCTTCATCCACATCTATTCAAGGCAATCCCAATCAAAATCCTAGCAAGTCATCTTTCACCTTGCATAACACCTAGCAGAGTGTCAGGTCCAAGGTAGGCTTGTGAAAGTGAAGTAAGCAAAAGTTGTGGTGGAAACCCAGCTCAGAAGTCCTGGGGCAAAAGTGGGAATACACAGAAAGTGCGCTGGACAAACTTGCATGATTAAGAAAACCCAAATACTAACTGGACATCTTGAACAGAAACCAAGGACTCAGTGACCTTACAGATGTGTCTCACCTCTGTCATTCTCTGTATATCAGTTTCCTCTACCTGATGGGAACCAACACCACAAGCCTCACCTAACCCCAACTTCCCACAGCTTCTTGGAGAAGAAGGTCTCACTCTCATCCTCATGGTGTGGTCACTCACTTAAGAGCCAGACATCCTGGAGTGTGAAGTCAAGTGGGCCTTAGGAAGCATTACTATGAACAAAGCTAGTGGAGATGATGGAATTCCAACTGAGCTATTTCAAATCCTAAAAAAAGCGATGCTGTTAAAGTTCTGTACTCAATATGCCAGCAAACTTGGAAAACTCAGCAATGACCATAGGACTGGAAAAGGTTTTTATTTCAGTTTTCATTACAATCCCAAAGAAGGGGAATGGCAAAGAATATTCAAACTACTGTACAACTGTACTCATTTCACATGCTAGCAAGGTAATACTCAAAATCCTTCAAGCTAGGCTTCTACATGAACCTAGAACTTACAGATGTACAAGCTGGATTTAGAAAAGGCAGAGGAACCAGAGATCAAATTGCCAACATCTGCTGGATTATAGAAAAAGTAAGAGTTCTAGAAAAACACCTACTTCTGCTTCATTGACTATGACTAAAGCCTTTGACTGTGTGGATCACAACAAACTGTAAAAAATTCTTAAAGATGAGAATACCAGACCACCTTACCTGCCTCCTGAGAAACCTGTATGTAGGTCAAGAAGCAATAGTTAAAACCCAACATAGAATAAAGAACTGGTTCAAAATTGGGAAAGGAGTAAGTTAAGGCTGTACTCTGTCACCTTGCTTATTTAACTTATATGCAGAGTACATTACGTGAAATGCCAGGCTGGATGAATCATAAGCTGGAATCAAGATTGCCAGCAGAAATATAAACAACCTCAGATATGTAGATGACAGCACCCTAATGGTAGAAAGCGGAAAAGAACTAAAGAGCCTTTTAATGAAGGTGAAAGAGGAGAGTGTAAAAGCTGGCTTAAAACTCAACATGCTTACTCCTTGGAAGGAAAGCTAGGACAAACCTAGACAGCTATTAAAAAGCAGAGACATCACTTTGCCAACAAAGGTCCGTATGTTCAAAGCTATGGTTCTTCCAGTAGTCATGTACAGATGTGAGTTGGACCATAAAGAAAGATGAGCACTGAAAAATTGATGCTTTCAAACTGTGGTGCTGGAGAAGACTCTTGAGAGTCCCTTGGACAGCAAGGATATCAAACCAACCAGTCCTAAAGAAATAAACCCTGGATATTCATTGGAAGGACTCATGCTGAAGCTCCAATATTTTGGCTATGTGATGTGAAGAGGTGACTCATGGAATGGATGCTGGGAAAGACTTAGGGCAGGAGAAGGGGTGACAGAGGATGAGATGGTTAGATAGCATCATCAACACAATGGAGATGAGTTTGAGCAAACTCCAGGAGACAATGGAGGACAGAGAAGCCTGGCATGCTGCAGACCGTGGATGACAAAGAGTCAGATATGACTTAGCAACTAAACAACAACTCATCCTCAAGTTCAGTTTGAAAAATAGGCAGAAAAGTTTCAGGCCAGCCAAGCTGGAGCCCTAAACCAAAGTTGAAGGGGCCTGTTTTTCTAAGAACACAGCCACTCCACCAGGACCACCAGCTTGGAGGAGAGGGGCAGGGGTGTCATAATGGGGGCCTCTGAGACATTTCCAATGGCATAGCTTGCCGCAGATACATACTGGGATCCCTTTAGGACTTCAAGGTCAAAACATAATTTGTGGCACCCTAGGGTGGAGAACATGGCCTTGTCCCAACAGTGATGGTGGTAGTGGAAGGCATGGCATGGCTGATGGCCTTGGCTGCGCTTGGAAGGGCAAAACTCCAACTACAAATGCTGCCTCCTAAATGAACACTGGTGGGTCCTTCCTGGGTGCCAAAGGGCAACTGACATTTGGTAAACATGAGACTGGGCCCACACCTGCAGATTGACCACGTTAGAGGGGCCCATTCTGCCCATGTAGGAAAGCCAAACCTCACAGGTCACAAGTAGATCATGAAAACAGATGTAACTGAAGTTTTGTCCAATTGAATCATTTTATTTTGTAATAGGTGTTCATTAAGTTGAGAGATAATGTTCATACTCTTAAAAAAAAATTATTTATTTGGCTGCGCCGGGTCTAAGCTGTGGCATGTGGGATCTAGTTCCCTGACCAAGGATCGAACCCTTAAGAGGATGGAGTCTTAAAACTGGACCACCAAGGAAGACCTCAACTGAATCATCTTAAACCATCACTAGGAACTGCTGAGTAAAGTCTCCCTTACAGCACTGGGTAGCCTGCCCCATAACTTTTTGGGCCTGACCATAGGGTAGGCCCAATGGCTTTTTGTTGGTATAGAAAGAACCAGGGAATTTGCCCTGGGAGCACCTCACAATCAAATGGAAGGGAACTCCAGGCAAACAACCACAGTCCTTCAACCCTTAGGTGGGGTCATTCAGAGGCAATTGTTGTGCACTGGGCCCCAGAAGCACTTGATGCACTAAGCCCCCTAACTACTCTTCTTAACACATAATCTGCCTCCCCTTCCAGGGCTTTCTGTGATCACCTCCAACATAAACTGCTTGTACCTAATCCTGTCTCAGGGATCCACACCAACTCACCACATTGTAGTAGAGGAAGCAAGTGCTACCATCCAAAGGATGCATATAAGGAGACAGAGGTGATAAGAAGGACAAGAGGTGGAGACCTCCCAAGAAGCCTCCTGAGGACATACTTGACCATGAAGGCTCAGACACCCAACTCAGGGCAGTACAGGAGGAGACGTGCATTAATGAAACTCACAGAAACAGAAGGTGAAATCACACACTCGGTGCTTTTAATTCAAAATGAAAACATCATCAGATCTCTAACATCCACCTGACACCACCTTCTCTCCCCATAGACTGCTGGTGGGCATGGGCTGGGCTCAAAAGGAGTTATGGAGTCTCTCTGCTGAACAACTCACACCTCTGTGAACTGTGGTAGGGCTGGACACCCACAAACAAAATCCTTGATGATGGTGCCTAAGTAGGTGCAAAGGCAGAGGCCAGCTCCCCAACTCTGAAAGCCTCAAGAGACTCCTTTTGCACTGTGATGACTATGGGTTTGGAAGAAGAAAGAGGGCTGAATCCCAAGTAGCTGTTCCTTACTACCCCAGCACTAGGGACTGGTGGACTGGGGGCTGGCTGGCAGGGATGGGGAAAAATGGGGTCGAGGACAAACAGGGCTGGCCCAATGCGGAGGTCTGAAGAAGTCACAAGGTAGCTCCAGACACAGGATGTTCTGTGATTCCGCCTCTCTGCCCTCTCCCCAGACCCCTTTTCTGCCAGCTTGTCCCAACCATTTGTCCTGAGTGTGGCAGTACACCAGAGCTGAGAGCAGGCTGGGAAGGAGGAGGCAGATGCCAAACTTTACCTGACTGTGCATCCCTTTAACACCATCTCCTTGACCTTGTGAGGACTCCCATCCCGGTGTGGGTCAGTGGGACCAGGCAGCACTGAATTCTTTCTCTAGACCCTGGACAAACTGGTCATTGAGGAAGAGCAGCTGACCATGGGGCAGGAAGCGGGTGAGGATGCCCTCGATGTAGTCAGCCCTCAGCAGGAGGTTGGCACCTCCTGGGACCAGCAGTCGGAGGTGGTCAAGGAGAAGGCGAGCCAGCAATCGAAGCGTGCTCTCCACCAGCAGCAGGTTCTCGTGAGTATCCAGCACCAGGGCAAAGCCTATAGAGAGCACACCTAGCCACACCACTGTCCGAGGCTCCTGGAAAGGGTCCCCTGGCGCCAGGCGGAAGACCCCACATGGGGCCTCATGAAGGGCAACCGGGTCATCTGAGGACTGGGGCTGCAGGTCCACAGCATGCCGGCCACACGCCTGCTGCTGCAGCTGGAACATGGACTCCACCTGCCTATGGAAAACAGATGGGTCATGGACTTGTCATCCTCAGGATCACCCCTGGAGCTAGGAGCTGCCATTATCCCCCTAACTAGATGTAGAGACTGAGCCCTGGAAAGACTAAGTGCAGTGACCCTGCCCAGGGCCACAGTACAGAAAGCATGAGCCCAGACAGGAATTTAGACTCCAGCCTCCAGGTCCTGAACCATTTCACTCTATGCAGCCAAGAGAAGGCAGCCCCTTGGGCTGGGAAGGGGCATCAGGGGAAGAAGATCCCTCCCCTAACTGATTCACAGAGGCCTCCTCAACATCTCAACAAGAGATGAGAAGTGGAGTATAAGCTACATCCAACCCAGGATTTCTGTAAACTCCCCACCGTCACTCCATCCTGAAGCCTTCTCCAAATAGAAAAGAAAAACCTTCCCCTTGGACATCCAGGCTTTTGAAATCACCCTCTGACCTCTCATGAAATCACCTTTCAATCTGGGCCACGTACAGGCTGCTCTTAAAGACATCTGTTTGGTTTTCTGTGCCACATAAAGGGGAGGAGGCCCAGGGAAACAAAGAGGTAACAAGAGGCTGGCCCAGGGTTGCCCCAGTGTTAACTCTGCACCCAAAATGCAGAGGGGCCAGGAGACTCTGGCACCTGTTGTTGGTTCAGTCTGGGTCTGGGAGGAAAAAGTCCCAGGCCAGCTACCCATTCTGGAACAGTGTTTCCCAACTGTATACTCTCTGGATCCCAGGCTTTCAGGAGGCCTTTGGTACAGATTCCCACAAACTACATTCTCTCTCCTCTTTAGGGACTCATAAAGCTTAAAGGCACACTAAGGGCCCTGTAAAGTCCTGCACTCAGAGCATGTTTAATCTGTACTGTTTACACTCAAATCCCAACTCTTTCATTTCTAGACTCTCTATAGCTCATCTGTAATCTTCAAATTCCTTTAACTCACTATATATTCATCTGTAAGATGGGAATAATATACCTACCTCAAATTACTGTTTCAAAGATAAAATGAGTTCATATACATGAAATACTCAGAACATAAAATGCTTACTACATACAGGCTAAATAATATTAACTACAAAAAAGTCATAGTAAATGCTAAAAAACCATAATAAATAATCATGATAATGGCATTATTTCTTTAACCCCTTTTCATGTAATACTTGTGAACAACCGGGAAGACTCTTTGAAAGCACTATTCTAAAAACTTTCTCTCTGCTTCTTAGTCCTCCTGTTTCTCTGTGCCTTCCCAGAAAAACTATCATAATCACTGACCAGGAAGCCCTGGGCCTGGGCTGGATGCTGTGGTTACCTGGCCACTGCCAAAATCTGCTCTTTTCGGAGAAGTCTGTCCCTCTCAGCACTGTGTGGCTGTGGGTCATTGGGTGAATTCTCGGCACCGAAGAAGCAGGAGTAGAGCACTCGGCAAAGGCCCTCCTCAGCCTTGGCGGCCCGCAGGGTGTGGATGAGGAAGGCGTGGACCATGGCTCTGCGATGATGACACAGAGAAGTCAGACACTTCAGTGAGATGAGTGTATGACCCCAGCAGGGGAGGCAACCACAGAAAGCGTTTGGCCTAGCTCCGCCTGGAGGGCGGTGTGGCTGGTCACTGGTCCTCCTTAGCCACCCAAGACACATGCCCAGCTCTGGCCAGCACCTCTGCCCACAACAGAGTCTAGTGGCTAAGATATCCTGGACAAGCCCAAAGCCAAATCTACAAACTGCTGGCCAGGAATTTTTAAAACTGTAAGTTAACAGAGTAAAGGGACACTGGGGAGATGCTCCAGACTGAAGAAGGCCAAAGACACAGGACAGAAGAATACAACCCTGGCAGAGAAATAGATAGCTTCCAATTACAGCATTATTAGGATACTTGGAAGCATTTAAATATGGATTACAGGTTAAATAATCATCTTGATCAATATTACCTGGTTTTGAATGTAGGGGAATGTCCTTGTTTTTAGAAAATACACACTTAAGTACTTCTAAATACACAGGTGAAGGAGCATCATATCTGCAACAAACTGAATTAGAATATTACGTATACAGGACTTCTTTATAAAAAGCTTATAAAAGAAATTTTATAAAAAGTTTCTTTCAGTCTTGAAATTTGTAAGCCTGAGATCATGTCAAAACAAAGACCATGCAATAGAAATAATGATGTCTGACTGGCTAAGTGACCAGCCCGGGATTGAAAGGTAGCAGGGATCTGTGACTAAGGGTAAATAGATCGTCAGTTTAAACCGGTTAAAAATGAAGGTTCCAGAAGGCGCTTTAAAACCTGAGCCCGAAGACCTGAGCTGACCTCCCATGACCCTCTAGCCACGAGGGGATTACGTCATCAACCTTCGCCACGGGCCTCGCGCAACCCTGAGGCGCAGTGCATCTGGGGGGTTGTAGTTGCTTGCCCCCAGCTAACCAACCGTGTGGGGTGGGGTGGGGCGGACTGAGTGTGCACCGCAACCCCGGGCCGCTGTCCTCAAGGCGTGGTACTCACCTTTCCTTTCGTGCCTGCAAACTTCTAATAACGGGCCAAGTCCCTCGGGAAAAGGAGCAAAATGGCGGCTGCACCTGGGCGCCTGCGCACGCCAGTAGCGGGCGCGCGTCCGAGCGTGACATTCTCCGGGTGGGCGAGGTCTCATTTCCGGAGATGCGCTCCGAGGGCGGGGTGTGGGCGACTTGCACCGTCTGACAAAGACCCCTAGCCCCGAGTTCACTGTGAGGCCTATGCTGGTCACTCGCTGACTGAGTACGCGAGGCTCCCACTGGTAGTCCTACACCAGCCGAGTCCCAGGCCATTTTCCCCGGCGGCCGCGAGGGGGCGTAGCGACCCGGCTTGTGGAGCTTCCGGAAGAGGCAGGGTCTGAAAGTGCAGGGCCGTGGATCTCAAACTGGCCCACGTGCGTGGGAATCCGCGATGTGTGTGAGCTTAGTCGCTCAGTCGTGTCCGACTCTTTGCGACCCCATGGACTGTAGCCTGCCAGACTCCTCTGTCCATAGGGATTCTTCAGGCAAGAATACTGGAGTGGGTTGTCATGTCCTCCTCCCTGGATCTTGCCAACCCAGGGATCGAAACCAGGGCTCCCGCGTTGCAGGCAGATTCTTTACCGTCTGAGCCACCAGGGAAGCCCCAGGGAATCTTGGGGGCACCTGTTAAAATTCAGGTTGCTTTTGACTTTGGCCCAGAGAATGAAGCCTTGGGGGAAAATAAGCATATTTAGGAAGTTGAGGGAGCAGGGCTTCTGTGTTGTGTGTTCCTCCGATGGGTTAAGACTAGGGCTTGGGGTGGGGGGTGCGGGGGCGGGAAGATTAGGGCTTGGCTTGGAGTGGGCCGATTAAAACTGGTCCCAATCCCATCTCCAGCTATCTGTCACTGACAGTTCAGTCATTTTACTGGGCCCCAGTGAAGCCCCATAGGATTTTATAGACCGATTAATTTTTCCTTTCACACTCCTGCCTCTATCAAGCTTCTTCCTTGACCCCTCTTTGAGGGAGGCTATCAAAAGTATATATAAGGGACTTCTCTGGTGGTCTAGTGGCCAAGACTCGGTGCTCCTAATGCGGGGGGCTGGGTTCCATCCCTGGTTAGGAAACTAGATCAGATCTCATGTGCTCCAACTGAGTGGACATGCCAAAGCATTAGAAGATCCTGTGTGCCACAGCTAAGACCTGGTGAAGCCAAATAAATATATGTTAAAAGGCGTGTGTGCATGTGTGTGTGTGTGTGTGTGTGTGTGTGTGTAAGTACTTCCCTATTGGAGTCTTGGCTTAGAAGTGTTTGGGGCCCTGGAAGACTTCTCTGGGCCATGTGGCTTGCCCTGGTCTCTCCAGCCCCCTACCTCTGGACACATAATCATTTTACTTCTCGGCAGGTCAACTGCTGCAACCTACCCAGATGTGCTCTGTGCCTCAGAACCCCACACTGGTGATTCCCTCTGCCTGGCCTGCCCTTTCCTCCCCTTTCTTAGCCCTTCAAAAGGTACTCAGACCAAAGCTGTCCAGTTTACACCCACTGTGAGGGTCTGCCTAGGGTGCTGATGTCTCCTATGGGATATACCCTGGCTGTGATCCCCAGTTTCAGTCACCAGGGCCAAACACAAGGTCGACCTGCAGGCAACCCAAACACACTCCTTGGTGACTGAAGAAAGAAGGGCAGTGCAGCTCAGGCAGAGAACCTGGTGTGCAGATGGGGCTCCTCTGGCCATAGGACTCAGGCAAAGAGGCAGGGAAGGGAAGCTAGAGGAGATGGCCTGGGTGCTGGCTGGAGCATGTGGGCATTCTGGTCACAGATGCAATGTGTAAATATTTTTGTATGTGGAGGGGCAATCCCAGAGATAGTGGGGCCTCAGCCAATAGACTGGGATGATGTTGGCTCAGTTCCTGGTCCCTATCACTCTCAGCCAGGACTCATGTCTGCCAGCTGATTACAGCAAAGAGCTGACCGAGGGCACTGTTTGCTGGGGGCCAACTGACATCTGGAACACACTATTCTGGCCTCAGTCCACTCCTCAGGGAGAGAGTCCACTCAGGTCCCAGGCTAGTGTGAGGTACATGGAGGAGACAGCAGTGAGAAGCTGGCCTGAGCTTCTGGAGGTCAGGGGTGACCGAGATGGAGGTGGTGTCAAGGTAAGTATAGCAGGCTCAGATGCCATTTTCAACTTTTGGTAACTTGTGTCATAGGCCAACTTGTGCTCCCAAGATCAAAGCAAGGTGCTGAGACAGTGAGACAGTAAGGGGCCTGGGTCCCCAAAGACTGCAGAAACTTCTTGCTGAATGAAGAGCACATATATTTATTTGTTCAACTGCTGTGTGGGGTTTCTGTTAGATGCTGCTGTTGTTCAGTTGCTAAGTTGTGGATGAATCTTTGCCTTCCCATGGACTGCAGCACTCCAGGCTACTCTGTCCTCCATTATCTCTGTGAGTTGCTCAAATTCATGTATATTGAATCAGCGATGCTATCTAACTATCTCATCCTCTGTGTTCCCCTTCTCCTCCTCCCTTCAGTCTTTCCCAGCATCAGGATTTTTTCCAGTGAGTCAGCTCTTCACATCACGTTGCCAAAGTATTGGAGCTTCAGCTTCAGCATCAGTCCTTCCAATGAATATTCAGGGTTTATTTCCTTTAGGGTTGACTAGTTTGATCTTGCTGTCCAAGGGACTCTCAAGAACCTTCTCCAACACCACAGTTCGAAAGCACCACTTCTTCAGTGCTCAGCTTTCTTTATGGTCCAACTTTTACATCCATACATGACTACTGGAAGAACCATAGCTTTGAACATACGGACCTTTGTTGGCAAAGTGATGTCTCTGCTTTTTAATAACTGTCTAGGTTTGTCCTTTCCTTCCAAGGAGTAAGCATCTTTTAATTTCATAGCTGCAGTCACCGTCCGCAGTGATTTTGGAGCCCAAGAAAATAAAAATCTATCATTGTTTCCACTTTTTCCCTTCCTATTTGCCATGAAGTTATGGGACTAGATGCCATGATCTTAGTTTTTTGAATGTTGCATTTCAAACCAGCTTTTTCACTCTCCTTTTTCACTTTCATCAAGAGGCTCCTTAGTTCCTTTTTGCTTTCTACCATTAGAGTGATATCATTTGCATACGTGAGGTTTTTGCTATTTCTGCTGGCAGTCTTGATTCCAGCTTATGATTCATCCAGCCTGGCATTTTGTATGATGTACTCTGCATATAAATTAAATAAGCAAGCTGACAATATACAGCCTTGTCATAATACTTTTCAAACTTTGAACCAGTCCATTTGTCTATGTCCAGTTCTGTTACTTATTGACCTGAATACAGGTTCTCAGGAGACAGGTGAGGTGATCTGGTACTCTAATCTATCTGAGAATTTTCCAGTTTGTTGTGATCCACAAAGTCAAAGATGATAGCGTAATGAATGAAGCAGAAGTAGATATTTTTATGGAATTGCTTTGCTTTCTGCACGATCCAGTGAATGCTGGAAATTTTATCTCTGGTTCCCCTGCCTTTTCTAAACCCAGCTTGTACATCTGGAAGTTCTCAGTTCATATACTGCTGAAGCCTAGCTTGAAGGATGTTGCGTATAACCTTGCCAGCTTGTGAAATGCACACAGTTGTGCAGCAGTTTGATCATTCTTTGCCATTGTCCTTCTTTGGGATTGGAATGAAAACTTTTTCCAGTCTTATGGCCACTGCTGAGTTTTCCAAATTTGCAGGTATATTGAGTGCAGCACTTTAACAGCATCATCTTTTAAGATTTGAAATAGCTCAGCTGGAATTCTGTCACCTCTGCTAGCTTTGTTTGTTTAATGCTTTCTACCAGTCAATCCTAAAGGAAATCAGCCCTGAATATTCAATCATTGGAAGGACTGATGTTGAAGCTGAAGCTCCAATACTGTGGCCACCTGATGCGAAGAACTGACTCACTGGAAAAGACCCTGATGCTGGGAAACATTTAAGGCAGAAGGGGATGACAGAGGATGAAATGGTTGGATGGCATCACCGACTCAATGGACATGAGTCTGAGCAAGTTCCAGGAGTTGCTGGTGGACAGGGAAGCCTGGTGTGCTGCAGTCCATGGGGTTGTAAAGAGTCAGACACGACTGAGTGGCTGAACTGAAATGAACTGAACTGAATCCTTCCTAAGGCCCACTTGACTTCACACTCCAGGATGTCTGGCTCTAGGTGAGTGACCACACCATTATGGTTATCCAGGTCATTAAGACCCTTTTGGTCTTATATGCTGTATATTCTTCTGTATATTCATTCTGCATGGTTCTGTATATTCTTGCTGCCTCTTCTTAATCTCTTCTGCTTCTGTTAGGTCCTTCCTTACCATTTCTGTCCTTTATCATGCCCATCCTTGCATGAAATGTTTCCTTAATATCTCCAATTTTCTTGAAGAGAGCTCTAGTCTTTCCCATTTTATTATTTCCCTCTATTTCTTTGTATTGTTCATTTAAGAAGGCCTTCTTATCTCTCCTTTTCTATTCTCTGAAATTTTGCATTGTTTGGTATATCTTTCCCTTTCTCCCTTGCCTTTCACTTCTCTTCTTTCCTCTGCTATTTGTAAATCCTCCTCAGACAACCATTTTGCCTTCTAGTATTCCTTTTCCTTTTGGGTGGTTTTGGTCACTGCCTCCTGTACAATGTTAAGAACTTCCTGTCCATAGTTCTTCAAGCACTCTCTCTACTGGGTCTAATCCCTTGAATCTATTCGTCCTCTCTACTGTATAATCATAAGGAATTAGATTTAGGTCATACTTGAATGGCCAAAATCACTTCAGTTGGTGATTGCAGCCATGAAATTAAAAGACACTTACTCCTTGGAAGGAAAGTTATGACCAACCTAGATAGCACATTCAAAAGCAGAGATATTACTTTGCCAAAAAAGGTCCGTCTAGTCAAGGCTATGGTTTTTCCAGTAGTCATGTATGGATGTGAAAGTTGGACTGTGAAGAAAGCTGAGTGCCGAAGAATTGATGCTTTTGAACTGTGGTGTTGGAGAAGACTCTTGAGAGTCCCTTGGACTGCAAGGAGATCCAACCAGTCCATTCTAAAGGAGATCAGTCCTGGATGTTCTTTGGAAGGACTGATGCTAAAGCTGAAACTCCAATACTTTGGCCACCTCATGCGAAAAGTTGACTCATTGGAAAAGACTCTGATATTGGGAGGGATTGGGGGCAGGAGGAGAAAGGGACGACAGAGGATGAGATGGCTGGATGGTATCACCGACTCAATGGATATGAGTTTGGGTGAACTCCGGGAGTTGGTGATGGACAGGGAGGCCTGGCATGCTGTGATTCATGGGTTTGCAAAGAGTTGGACATGACTGAGCGACTGAACTGAACTGAACTGAATGGCCTAGTGGTTTTCCCTACTTTCTTCAGTTTAAGCCTGAATTTTGCAACATGAAGCTTATGACCTGAGTGACAGTCAACTCCAGGTCTTGTTTTTGCTGACTGTATAGAGCTTCTCCATCTTCAGCTGCAAAGAACATATCAGTCTGATTTTGGTGTTGACCATCTGGTGATGTCCATGTGTAGAGTCGTCTCTTATGTTGTTGAAAGAGAGTGTTTGCAATGACCAGTGTGTTCTCTCGATGAAACTCTGTTAACCTTTTTTCTGCTTCATTTTATACTCTAAGGCCAAACTTGCCTATTTTTCCAGGTATCTCTTGACTTCCTACTTTTGTATTTCAATCTCCTGTGATGAAAAGGACATCTTTTTTGGTGTTAGTTCTAGAGGGTCTAGTAGGTCTTCATAGAACTGTTCAGCATCAGCTTCCTCAGCATTAGTGGTTGGGGCAAAGACTTGGATTACTGTGAAGTTGAATGATTTGCATTGGAAACAAACTGAGACCACTCTGTCATTTTTGAGACTGCACCCAAATACTGCATTTTGTATACTCTTTTGTTAACTATGAGGGCCACTCCATTTCTTCTAAGGGATTCTTGCCCACAGTGGTAGATATAATGGTCATCTGAATTAAATATGCCTGTTCTCGTCCATTTTACTTATAGTTCACTAAGATGTCAATGTTCAATCTTGCCATCTCCTGCTTGACCACCTCCAAATTACTTTGATTCATGGATCTAACATTCCAGGTTCCTATGCAATACTGTCCTTTAGAGCATCAGATTTTCCTTTCATCACCAGGCACATCCACAACTAAGTGTCATTTCCCCTTTGGTCCAGCCACTGCTTTCTTTCTGAAGAAAGACGACAATCAGTAATTGTTGTCTGCTTTTCTCTAGTAGCATATTGGACACCTTCCAATCTAGGGGGCTCATCTTCCAGTATCATATCTTTTTGCCTTTTCATATTGTTTATGGGATTCTCACAGTAAGAATACTAGAGTGGGTTGCCATTTCCTCCTCCAGTGGACCACATTTTGTTAGAACTCTTCTCTGTAACTCATCCATCTTGGGTTGTCCTGCCTGGCATGGCCTATAGCTTCACTGAGCTTCAATATCCCTTTACCACAACAGGGCTTCCCGTGTAGCTCAGTCGGTAAAGAAACTGCCTGCAATACAGGAGACCCGGATTCGATCCCTGGGTTGGGAAGATCCCCTGGAGAAGGAAATGGCAACCCACTCCAGTATTCTTGCCTGGAAAATCTCATGGACACAGAAGCCTGGTGGGCTCCAGACCATGGGGTCACAAAGAGTCAGGCACTACTGAGCAACTAACACTTACTTACTTATTTACCACAACAAGGCTATGATCTATGAAGCAGTCTATTAGGTACAGCCTAACTCAAATGAGTTAAGTGAGGCAACATGTGAAGTGGACAAAGCAGAGCCTAACACATAGTCAGCACTCAGTAAATGTTGACAAACATTAATGCAGAGGCAGGATAGGAGAAGGTGTCAGAAAGGCCTTGGTCAGTACTGGAAAGCAGGTGGAACCTTCTGGCCTGGAGGCAGTTTCAGAAGAAGAAAAGTGAAATAAAATACTACAATTCATATCCTGTAATAAACCACAATGGAATAGAATGAAAAGAGTATATCTATATTCTTTATGAATATGTATGTATATATACATATATATGTGTATATAGTGTGTATGCATATATATATTATGTATATATATGTATATATATATATATATATACATAACTGGATCATTTTGCTGTATACCAGAAACTAACACAACATTGTAAATCAATTATAAAAAACTGAAATAAATAAAGCACTATAAAAAAATTAGAGGAACTTGAAGGAAGCAGCTGGCTGGATTTGAGGCCTCACTCACCTGCCTAGCAGCAACCAGGGGCTACATTTTCCCATCATTTCCCTTTCCCCTCCTCTGGCTGTGGGCAGAGATGCCCATTGCCCTGATCCCCAACTCTGCTCTTCTCAGTGGCCCTCCAAGTTGGGGGTTTGCCTGAAGCCCCTTCCCCATGCTCACACTCTCCATTGCTCTCTGCCTACTTCTGGGTGAGGTCTGCCCCACAGTGGCAGGCAGCCTTGTGTTTTCCCCTTCCCATCCCCCTTGACACCCACCACCAGGATGCACATGGTGACTGATACTCAATTTGGACAGCAGTCTCCGTTCCCCACTCACCCAAGCCACTGCAGGGTCCTGAAACACTGATGGGCAGCCTGGCTTAGAAAGCTATACTGCTTCTCCCAGACATCGAGACCAACCCCCAGGTTCTGCTTACACACCTCCAGGGACAGAGGAAACCCACCCCCAAGACAGCTGGGAATGCTTACTGATGATATTTACAAACCCTGAGACCTCAGGCCAGACCAGTTGAGCCATCACCTACGTCTGGATGAGGGGAGGGCAATTCCATGGATTCTGCCAGCCCCAGGCAGTAGGTTTTCTTAATGTTTGATAAGAATGTCCCTGATGGCTCAGACAGTAAAGAATCTGCCTGCAATATGGGAAACCTGGGTTTGATCCCTGGGTTGAGGAGATCCCCTGGAGAAGGGAATGGCAATCCATTCCAGTATTCTTGCCTGGAGAACTCCATGGACAGAGGAGCCTGGCAGGCTACAGCCCATGGGGTTACAAAGAGTCGGACACGACTTAGCGACTACACTTTCACTTTCAAGAATTTTTAGCTGTTTCTCAAATTGTAGAGAAGGAAACTAAGAGGAAGAGATTTGCTGAGAGTTCAGGTAGGCTGAGATTGAGTAGATATGGCTGCCCTAGAATAAAGAAAACCAAAGTAAGGCAAGCCTTATACTTCTATCCCCCTTCACCTCCCAGGGCCATCTCAGAGATGACGTGCCCTATGTGGGTCACCAGACAGCTCCCTCTGCCTCTGTACCAAATCCCATCCACCGCCTCCTAACAGCTTCTCTGGTGCAGTAGGACAACAGTCTCCTACACAGAGCAGCTGGGCTTTTCCTTTGTAATCCATCACCTAAGGGCATGTCCATGTGCAGAAAAGGCTCAAACCCTCAAATTGGCCCCTTTCTTTTAATTAAACATTTTTAGGATTATCCTTTTTACCCATCTGGTCTTGTAATCCCCATGTTGGCTCTAAGTAATAGCAGCCATAGCAGACTCTTGTATGGCACCTGGAGTAGGCAGGCCCTGTTCTCAGTGCTTTATATACACCAACTCATTTGATCCAATTCACAAGCCTTTGACGGCGGGGCTTTACTATCTCCATTTTGCAGATGAGGAAATTGAGGCACTGAGATCAAGAAACTTTCCTGATACCACATATGTACTGAATGAGGTGTCCTTGTCCATAAATTTCAGTGTGTTTCATGCTCTCCCCATGTGGCCCCTTCTCCCCCATCCCCTCAGGATCACCACAAAGACTGTCAGCCCCCACCTCCAACTCCTAGAGGCCATAACCCCAGCCCTGCTTACCCACAATAATCTAACCCTGGGAGCTCCCTTCCCACCCCGTTTGGATAACCTCCTTCCCTGGTATTCCCAACCCCAACCCAGAAGGCCCCTTCCAGAACCCTCCCCTCAGGGAGCCCCAGACCCCACGTTTGGCTGGGCTCCAGGAGGACTAGGCAGTCTGTGATTTGTCCTTTCAAAGGCTGCTCTTCCTGCAGGGCTGAGAGCCAGGAGGCCCCACGAGGCAGCTCAGACCCAGCCACGTGAGGCCCCTTCCCTTCCCGCTGCCCCAGGCCCCGATGACTCAGAGCCTGGCAGCTGCGGTCACCACCCTTCCCCGGGGTGTGAGTGCTGGTGTGGGCAGGGTGGGGGAGGAGGCAATCCTAGCAGCACTGCTTGGCATCCACACAAGCTCCTGTTGGGTGGGAATGCTTCTTAGCTTCTGTCTCAGAACCAACTGTCTCTTTTGAACAATAGGCTGAGTAACTTCATATTATCCAACATTCTCTCAAGGCACGAATTTCAAGGCTGCAGAACAGCAACTTCTCCATCATTGCTCAACTTCCCTCTCCTGATTGTTTCCAGATTCCACATGACTACAGACCTTCTTGTCTAAACATCCTTCCTTTCTGTACCAACAGTTTTATTGCTTCTGGAAAGTAGGGTGCTTGTGTGTTCAATCCCAGGGATAAAGACTTCTAAAAAATCATTAAGTTTTCTAGATGGCTGTGAGCTGTGGTCACTAGATGGACTCAAGCCAGTGACCTACAAGCCAGTGACCTAAAGAGTCACTTTAACTTTTTAAAGAATCTGACTTGAGAAAAAATTAAGACTAATATTAGCATTTCAACATAGGAGAGTCAGAAAACAGGCTGAAATTCCTGCAACTGCCATACCACGGCATGTAGATGCATGCAGCGCTGGACAGTGAACAGAGCTCTTTGCTATAAACAATCACATTTTCTGGTTAAGAGAGAAATTAAAATTTACCAATCCTAATGAAAATATGGAACAACAAGACTCTCAGACACAGCCGGTGGGAGCTAAGTTGGTATAGCAACCTTGGAGAACTATGTGGAAAATACATACGCTATGATCCAACAGTTCCACCCCTGGTATAGTTCCATCTTGAAATAGTCTCAGATAATCTAAGGGCAGAATGAAAATGTTCTATCTCTTAACTGTGGTGGCAGTTACCAAACTGTACATCCATCAAAACTCACAGAAATATATACACACAAGAGTGAATCTTTGCTTTATTTTTTTTTATTATTATTATTTTTTGCTTTAATTTTTAAAAGATTTAAAGACTAGGGAGGGACTTCCCTGGTGGTGCAGTGACTGACTCCATGTTCCCAATGCAGGCGACCCAGGTTCAATCCCTGGTCAGGAAACTAGATCTCACAGGCCACAACTAAGACCTGGTGCAGCCAAATAAGTAAACAAATAAATGCCAGGGAATTCCCTGGCATCCAGTGATTAGGACTCTGCTCTTTCACTCCCATGGCTCAGGTTCAATTCCTGGTTGGGTAACTAAGATCCTGCAAGATGCATGGCAAGCCCCCAACCCCCCAAAATTTAAAGGCCAGAAGAAAAAAAGTAGAATGAACAATTTAATTTAGGAATATATCCATATAGTGAGAATAAACTATTGGTAAAAGAAACAGGATGGACCTCAAATCATTATGCTGAGTGAAAACAGTCAGACACAAAACTGTATGAAGCTTAAGAACAGGTAAAACTAATCTACTACAATTGAGGTCAACTAGTGGTGACTCCAGAGTGTAGGTAACTGGGAGAGAGCGGGAGGAAAGCTTCTGGGATGCTAGACATGTCAACACGTTGAGCTGTGTGGTGCCTTCTCACATCTGTGCCCTATGTTTAAAATATGTACCTTTGAGGAAATGTCAGTCTTTCCCCAATTTAAAAAGAAAACATTTTTTAAGTTGTCATTGCAAGTGACAAATAGCAAGCAAATCCAATGATCCCCAGCCCCCTGACTCTGTCAGGCCTAGCACAGGATCCTGTGTGACCCTTAAACCATGTGAGTAGGCTGCATGTGGCTGCTCCCAGGCTCCTAGCCAGAGGTGGGAATTCCTGCCCTGACTTGGCATAAACAAAACAACCTTTAAAACTGGCTGACAGCCCAGGATTTTAAACCACTTCCTTGCCTGATCCACCCCACTTTTTGATCATCCAGGAATAAAGTTATATCTTCTCTTCCTGATAGGGACTACAGCACCTCTGCCCTATCCTCTGAAATTCCCAGGACAGGGAGGTCTTGGCCCAACCCAAATTGGAGAGGTGAACCCTAGCACCCTCTCTACCGGGCCCAGGCACCAAGCCCTTCTCTCAGGGAAGACTCTTGTCCTCACTTGATCAAGGTCCCTTTCTTTTGTTTCCCCTGCAAAATGAGCTAAATGTGTGACCTGGTGTGGTTAGGAGACACTAGGTAAAAGTGTTTGGGGCAGACTAAGTGATCACAGCTGACTATGATGGGTTATGAGTGGGGCAGAGGTGTTGTGGCCACCTCTGCCCCACCTAGCTCAGCACCTAGCTCAGTCTGGATGGTGTTAAGACACTCAGCCCCCATTGCTTTCTCCTCCTCATGTGATCTGATCCACATGGCCAGGGTGGTAAGAGGACTTTTAGTGCAGAAGCCAAGCAGCCTAGCCCCACCTTCTTGCCTCTTGCGGAGGTGGGAAGGTGAAGAGTGGGAGTCCTGGGCAGCTGGAGTATCTACTCTGCTTGTATCTGCTGTGTGGCCTGGGGCAGGTGAGTGCCCTTTGAGTATCCAGGGGCCTTCCTCCTCATAAAAACAGACCACTTGAGCATTCAGGGTGGTGCAGGCAAATCTCAGAATTGTGCCCAGGGCTCTCTCTCTCCTCTCCCTCTACTTCTTCCTCTTTCTCAGGGGTCTGCACAAGTATTTTCCCTTTTCTGGGGTAAAGCCCCTCACCCAGATAAGGCTGGCTTGGTGCCAGCTGCCTGCTCAGTGGAGGGGGCTTCTGGGCTACACTTCTTGAGTAGAAGTCCAGCCCCGCCGCCCCACCCCCACCCCCCTGCCAATATCATCCCTCCTACTTATTGTGCCCTTGCAGCAGGCTCAAGATCAAGATTGAAGACCAAGGAGCTTAAGAAACTTGGGGTTGAGGGGACAAGCTAGAGACAGGGTAAATGTCCTTTAGACTCAGCCTAGGACTCTCTTTTCTTATTGCTCTGGCAAGAAACAGCCTGTTTTCCCACCTGCAGAATGGAGCAAATAATCACAGCAAGGTAGAACTTTAACAAAAAGTGGGAATGACACTTGACATGTTGTGTGAGCACTCTGTATCAGGCAGTGTCTTAGTTGTACATTTGCAAAGGAGCCCCTACCATCATAGCTCATATTTGGGCTGGTGTGGGAGAGAGTAATTTGCTGTGGTATTCCAGGGGGATTTCCTGACACATCCAGGTTTCTGGTTCTCCCAGATCGGCCCTTTCCCACTGTTTTACCTTGACCTTGGCATCTCCTAAGTGGTGGAACCTTTGCTGGAGTGCTGGGGATAATGAAAGTCATTTCCCTAATAGAGCAGGGAGGCTTCTGGGAGGCATTAACATTTGAAATTGAATCTTAAGAGAAATAGCAGCTTGAGGAGAGCACTCCTGAGCATAATATTGCAGATTCAAGGACTAGGAAATGTGAACAGCAACTATGGGGGATTTAATTCAGCGAGAGGTGAGGAATGAGGCAGGAGAGGGTCTAGGTCCTAAAGGCTATGCGACTTTTAAGTTTCTGAAGGCAATGGTGAGCCACTGACAGTTCCAGAGAACAGACTTGACGATATCATTCTTGCCTTCTTGGTGCAGAATTTAAGAATGGAGAGCTAGTTTAGGAAGGTGGACCCCAGAAGTGCTTGAGAAGCCAGATGAGGGAAACAGGGAAGCTGAATCCAAAATCTTGGCAAGACTTGGGAAGAGGGTATGAGGCCACCTCCCCAGGAGTCTTCCAGCCCCAATCCGGTGACTTGCCTCTGCTGTCTTATACCATCAGGGTCTGCCATAGTCTTATTAAGGGCTCCACAGGACACAATGCTACTTACTCAACTTGCTCAGTGCTTTATTGAACCAAGACCCTTCCAGATGACTCAGCAGAGCCTTCAAGAAGCCCTGCCCATATCCCAAGATTCAGAATCCAGAGGTGGCTGGCCTTAGTTTAGCTGCTTCCATAACATTTCCTTTTGAATATCTCCAAATCTTAAAGTGTAAAGATTTTGTTACAGACAGGCACATGTATACTCCTGCTGCAGGCAGTCACACTCACCGAAATGCCTTCAGTTCAGTGGTTTGTGGGCAAGGCATTGTGGGTCTATGGCCATCCATACATCCACCATCCATCCACACTTTCATTCGTCCATCTGTCCGTCCGTGACGGACAGTAGCAAGTTCTGACATGGGTTCAGCCCCCAGGGTTCACAGCAGTGAGGGCTAGGTTTCCAGTGGGCTCAGGATGCAGGCCTTAACCCTCACCCAGGGGCCTCCATGGATAATAACATCCCTTTCCGAGCCACAGAAGCCAGGGCCAAGTGGGTTATGAATGTTTGTATCTTTAACAACTGGACAGGGAAAACCTAAACCTTAGCCTGTAACTATTCTGAGATGGAAAAAAAAAAAGAGATCAAGCATACAAATAACACTGAAACAGGAAAGAGGAAGAGCTCATGCCTGTGCTGGAGATGTTCACATGGAGAGACGAGAAGAAGGAAGGGGAGTGTGGCACACATACTTAGGAGTGTGTTAGCACCTGGGACACGGTGCTAACTCCAAGGGTAGCGGTGGATCCTCCTAGGAGGCTGGAGCTTTCTCTCAGCCACATACATATAAACAAAGCTCTTAGGAAAAAAGAGGCTTTTCTGAATACAGCAAGACAAAGGGTTAACCCAAACAAGGAAGAAAAAGACACCAAAAAGGCTCCTGTTAGACACAAATACTTCCTTTGAGCTAGACTTAATCCAATTTCACTTAGTCAGCAGGCTGGGCTCTCCTGGAGTGAGGGTGGGGGTGTCACCAGGATATGGCACATGACTGGAATGAGACAGAGGCTCAGGGCTGGTGCAGGCAGATAGGACACCCTCACCGTCTTTTCCCTGGACAGCAGACCCTCAGCCCCGGAGGCCACAGGGCGGCTGATGCCCAGGCCGCACAAAGCAAGGAAGGTGGGTGGGACAGTTGCTGGCCCTTCACTGGTCCTGCAGGCGGCTGCAGAGCTCTCGCCGGCTCCGCTCGCCAGCCCAGCTGCGTGTCTTGAGGCGGAAGGTCTTCATTTCATCCTTGAAGTCCTCATGGTTCATGGGCCGGTAGTCTTGAGGCTCACAGAAGGTCTGGGGAAGGATGGGATGGGGCAATCAACATGGGGAACTGGGCAACTTCAGGGAGGACCCTGTCCTTCTTTATCTGAGGGCTACTGCCTGGTCAACCCCTTTCCCTGTAGCCCAAACCTCCCACGGAGGCTATGGCCACCCCCACCCGTGGTACCGGGTGCTGTGGGAAGAAGTCCTTGTAGCCGCCTTTGAGTATATACATCTCAGGATAGTAGAGGCTGGGGTAGTCGTTGGAGGCTCTGTCTCGTTCCCTGATGAAACGGCACCTGGGACCAGTAGGGGTGTGGGGGTGAGAGCTGGGTGTGCAGTGGGATGTATCAAGGGGCCTGCTCCCTGCACCCACTCCTCTGGGAACCACAGAAGGCTTGAGTGCAGGAATGTCAGCCACAAGAACACTTTTAGTTCAGTCTAGCTAATTGGTTCACAAGAGGTTGGGGAGACAGAAAAAAGCAAATCAAAGGGGCTCTGTGTTCAGAAGAGAGTTACACAGTCTCTGTCCAAGACATTTCTTCTGGGCCAGGAAAGTGGAGGCAGAAGGGAGACAAGTGAACCAAGTTCCAGAGGCAAGAGTCAGAAGGTCTGGACAAATCTTGGTGAGGAGATGGAGAGAGGAAAGAACAATCAAACCCTGGAAGGTCAGCGTCACTGAGGACTGGGACAGGGCCTTTGGATTTTAAGGACACTGCTGGAGAGTTAGAATTAGGTTTTGTGGGGATGGCGGCAATGGACAAAGGGAAGATGGGAGGCCTGACGGAAAGGATGAGAGGAAACAGGAGGACAGTGCCATGCACAGGGAAGCAGGGATACAGTCTGCTCCACGCTCCAAGGTGAGGTAAGAGGCCCAGATCAAGGAGGGGCCAGGGCTGGGCTCAAGCCTCTTGGCCACTGGATGGTGCCAGCACCCGAAAGCCTAAGCAGGGAAGGTGAGGAGCAGCACTAGCTGGCTGGACAGAGCTGGGACTCACATGCGGGGGCCCCGCTCAGATGAAAATTCACAGTGGAAAATGAGGATGATTCTCTTATCCAGGCTGCAGGGTGTGATGGGGCTCTGCAGCAGGAAGGTCTCGGCATCCCGTTCCAGAGGCAGGTTCACAGCAGTCTGCCAGAGAAGCCAGAGGTCAGGCCACAGCTGTGCATGGCTGACCCTGCCCTGTGCGGTCCCCATCTTTCAGAGGAGTGACTCCACCTCTTGAAGGCAGATCCTACCCCATGAGAGAGTGCATCCTCTGGGCAGAGGAAGGACAGAACTGGATGAGTCTTCAGGGCCTCTCCCATCACCCTGCCTCACCTTGATGTGCCCGCCTTCATACTCATAGGGGTATCTGCAGTCGACAATCACAAACTTCTCCACGATGTGGCTGAACTTGCCTGTCAGCAGAGCCACCACCTGCAGGAGGCCACAGAGGTGGGTCCCAGTGGTTCAGGCTGGCAGGCAGGGGCTGACCCAGTACCTGTAGCCTGACTCCAGGGGAGGTTAACAAGCAAACAGAAGTCCCAAAGGAACCGAAAAATAGCTCATCCCTGCATACCGTTTCTGGTGAGATGTACTTGAGATCTTGGTGCTTTCCATCCACAGTTTGTAGGAGGAAGGCCTGAAGGGAAGGGGAGAGAGACAGTGACATTGGCAAAACTAGGAACCTGAGAAAAATAAATTTTTCCTCAAGTCTGAAAGCCAAACTTGCTTGACTTTCCCTTTTTTAAATATTTACTTGTTTTATTTGGCTGCATCCAGGCTTAGTTGCATGGGATCTTTGATCTTCACTGCTGCATGTGGGATTTTTTGCAGCACGTGAACTCTTAGTTGTGCCATGTGGGATCTAGTTCCCTGACCAGGAATCCAACCCATTGGCAGCGTGGAGTCTTAGCCACTGGACCACCAGGGAAATATCTGCTTTGACTTTCAAATTAAGCTCTGGTTCCCATAACAACCAAGAGGTGCCTCTAGGGTCTGATCCCCAGAAAACAACCTTCCAAGGGGAAATGAAGATGGGAGCAGAGGATATGGACCCTCCATGCCTCCTGTCCCCATGCTTTGCCAAGCAGGCCTCAGGAGGCCCCAGGCAAGACGGAAATCTTCTCCAAGGTGGAGATACCACTGATGCCCTGGACAGATTTGAGATAGGAGATCAAAGAGAGCCAGAGAGAGGAGTCTGGGTGAGACTACAGGATAAGATACAAAGGACCAAATGAGGGGCTTCTGGGAGAATGGGAGTCACTGAAGCAGTTGCTGGGCTCAGGGGCCACATGAGACCGAGCCTCCTGAGGGTCCCACTGCTGGTACCTTGGAGTAATCCCCGATCAGTTCTCGGTGGTCACTGTCCAGGATATTCTCAATCTCATCATGACACAGAGACTTTGAGCGGAGAATGCGGGCTTTCTGTGAGGCAAGTGACAGCCAGGGTCAGGGGTGAGGCTGTCCCTCAGTGCCCTGTCTGGTTAGTATCCCCCTTCCTTGCACCCTGCCCCCCTCTACAAACCCAGCTGAGAAGGGCTTACAGGGTGGACTTGGAGGGTGGCAGTCCAGCCCAGGCCCAGCCCAGGAGTGGGGTACTCACGGGTTCCTCAGCCTCCTGCAGTTCCTCCTCCGGAGGGGTCACACTCCTTTTCCGCTTGTTCTGTACAGGCAGATCCCGGTCCTGCGGGCGCTCCAGCCTCTTGAGGATGGGCCGGATCACACTGCAGGGCATGGACGGAGAGCGGAAGAGCCGCTGGCACTTGCTGTACATGATGAGGTCCTGGCAGAGGCAGCAGGTCTGGGGTCAGTGTTCCTAGCCCCTGCTTTCCCTACCAGTCTCACTCAGAGGGTAGGGCCCCACCACTCCCAAGTTTTGAGGGGCCTCTCCAGGGGCTCACCTGTTCCTCTTCCTTTTCTGAGGTCTTGACCAGTGGGGCACTGATGAGGCTCTCCATGCCTGGGGGAACTACATCATTCTCCTGAGGCCAGATCAGCAAGGGTATGGTCACACTCGCAGGCACAGTTCCAACACCTAAGGCCCCGAGTCCTCCAGGGCGGTTTTCCCAGTTCTCCCAGCAAAATTCCAGGCCAGCAGCCCTTGGTGACCCTGCTCACACCTCCACACGGGGCAGCCCCCAGGACCAGGAAACTGCAGGATCCCACTCGCCAGAGGGACTTGCATAGATATGAGAAGCATGGTGATACAGGAAGACCAGGCTTCCCTTTGCCCTGTCCATCCACCCTCCACTGCAGGACCAGCCACTTCCTCTTCTCTGATTGGCCAGAGGTCAGGCTGTGACTCAGTTCTTCTTCTGACATTGAAATGAGGTCACAGTCTTGCTGTAGGAGCTCAGAGCTTACCTCTTTCAGATCTCAGGAAGGGAGAGGTAGGAGGCCTGACAAGGCAAGGCCGTTTACCTTTAAGTCAGTCTCCAGGATATCCACGAATCCATCGTCTTCCTCAACAGCCCCTGTGGAGGGGGTCAGGGAGAAGTGGCATCGGGCCAGGGGGATCAGTTCCTCTACTTCCATCTTCCGCTCAGGGGTGAGACACTGCGTGGGTGACGAAGGAGGAGAGGAGACAGAGGAGACTCAACATGGGGCCCCGAGACAAGTCTCCACCCTAACCTTCTGAGAAATAAGGTTCCCACTGCCTCAGGGCTCAGGATCACCCCCGTTTCCCGGGCTGCCTTCACAGGCACCTGCCCTGCGTGCATGCCTGCCCTGCATGGGTCAGCTCTCCTGGTATACCATCAGGTCGGGAGCTGAGCTTGGCCTCTGGGCAAAGGCTTCTCTGCGGCTGGCCCACTCCCCAAGAGCACAGGAGTGGCTGGGATGTGTGGGTTTCCCTGGCATCTTGAAGACAAATCCATCCTGTGGGCAATACAGGGGGGTGCATGATCAGATGCCAGAAAAACCACTCCAGTAAGCCCTCCTCTCCCTGAAGTGCTTCGACTCTGGCCTTCTGGAAACGCACATTCTCTTTGTCCTCCCCAGAGCCATGGGCAGCTTGGTCATACGCCTCAGTCTTCCTCCAGGTGCCAGATGCTTGGGAGTTGGTGATGTTCCGTAGCACAGGACTGTGGCCCAGAAGCCTCCCCTAGACAGCCAGGAGGGCAGTAGGTACAGAGGCTGCATTCCTCTAGTGCCAGCCCAGGCCCTACCTTCTCCCATCCCTGCTCCAACTCCCCCAGATCCCCGGTCCACCTCCAAAGCCCCATCTCCCATAGCCAGACAAGGGACACCCAACTGCCTCAAGTCCACCCTCTGAGAACCAATCCAGGTCCCTCCTGCCCTCTACATTCCTGGCCAGCAGGCCCAAGTCTCCCAATGGGCCTCAGACGACACTCACCGGCAAGGACTGGAAACGTCGGATGGCAAACTGCTCACTGCAGAAGGAAACGGGGACACCTCAGGCCTGGAGAGTCAGGCTGTGCCAGAGAACATGCCGGGTGCCCCTCTACCACAGAGCCCTGTACATCCTGGGGCCTAGTCCACCCACACGGGGCAGGGGAGCCTGTGCAACGAAGGCCAGAGCACTTACTTTTGAATAACTCGGCTGGCTGCCTGGATGGCCTGTTCGAACCTAGGACAGAGAAGAGTCCCATTCAACCTAGGTCTCCTCACAGCCCATTGCCTATCCCCAGCCTTGGGTCCTCAGTCCACAAGGCCCAGGGGAGCCAGAGCTCAGGCCAGGGGAAAGAGGAGGTAGGAAGAATGCAGCACCTGTCATGGGCCCAGGTACAGGGGAAGAGGGAGATAGGAGGCAGCCTGGGATTTTAAAAGCTGCCCTGAATGGAAAAGGGCTGAAGAATGGCAGTGACAGAGACAGCTGGGGTAGGTCTTGGGGTAGCTGAGGAGTTACCAAGACAACGGTCTCACCAGCCTGCCCACAGGCCTTCCACCTGTATGCAAATCACCTCAGCAGGGCCATATGGCTGCCAGGAAAGGCATCCATCCATCCTACGACAAGCCTTGTCCCGAACATGTGGGTGTCTCCAGGGCCTGGATACCAGCAAGGCAGGGCTTCCCTCCCCTTGTGTGGGACAGTCATGGCTCTTCCAAAACAGGGGCCTGGTTCAGTGTGCCCCTGGATCAGCCCTGGTCTGCCATGTCAGACCCTCTAGTGACAAATGTCCAAGGTCATTACCTCTTCTCCCTCCTGTGGAATTTTAGAACCCAGCCTCTGTCCCACCCCCTCCTCCTGCCTTAGAAGAGACCAGCAGGCAAAGAATTCCAACAGATGTTCCTTTGGAGCCTAGCTATGTTACCAGGGACCACCTGCCAGGAAGGGCTTTTGTGTCTATGTGTACACACACACACACCTCTTTCTGTGTAACCGTTAAGACAGGTGCAGTGTTGGTGGTGGGAAACCGAGGGCTAAAGTGTCAGGCGGATAGCCCACCCCACCCCCCCCCGACCCAGGTCGGGCAGGGTGGCTGTATGCAGCCAACCTGGCACCAGGATGACCAACTTAATTGGCTTGGTTTTCAGTCTGCACCTGGGCCCTAGGGGTAAAGCAGGTTCAGCTCTGTGTTATCATCAAAACCCAACCTGCAGTCCCCACACCACCACCCATTGCTCTCCCCATTTCCTGTTTATGAACGAACCTGCAGCCCAGCCCAGTCTGATCAAAGGCAATGGGAGGAAAGACAGCCACCGCCCTAAACCCAAATCCACAGTCCCTCAGCCCAGGCCGGGGATGCCCGTTGTTCCCAGTAATTCCTGACAGCTGCTCTCCATGCTGGGGCCTGAACAGCTGGATGGGAACAGCTGTGCTCTGGAAGGTACTACTCATGCTCCACACCAAGAAGCAGAGAATTGTGTTGAGCAGAGCCCCCCAACTTCTCCACTCTCCTTCACAAAGGGCCTGGTCCAAGGGCTGGCCAGCAGATGAAATGTCACTGAAACAAGTGGTTACTGATAGGAGGGCCAACGGCCAAACCAGCTTGCAGCAACTGTATTGTTTGGCCTAGAGTAAATTAAAAATTTTGAGTTAGTTGGACCATATTTTTAAATTGTGATAATTCACAGGAAAGAAAAATATGTGTACAGGCAGAAAGGGCACATACAGTCTGGTATTCCCACAAGAGGCTCCCTGTGGCTACTGTTCCTTCCACCCTGGTCCTGAACCCATTCTAAGCTGCTCCCATGATAGCAGACCCTTCCCTGAGACAAGCAGAATGCCAGGACATGGGAAGGTCAATTAGCGCGCCTATATGGGGGTTCAGGGAGGTCTGTTTGCTCTCCCAAGCTCCCCTAGTGAGTTTAGGGTGGAACCAAGATTTCCAAGGGCAGGTTCCCCTCCTTGGCCGTGTGGTCCCTCTTCTCTACTCACGTCTGCTCTGCCATGTTGGGGTCCATAGGGCTGGGAGAGTCCATGCACAGACCTGAGAGACAGAGTGCCTTGGTTTGAAAGTGGTGGCATTTCCTGCACACTTTTCCCTACCATGTCCCCACCCTATTCAGAGAAGGGGGAAAACCTGTTTATCTTAGGCCTTGATACATTAAAACTGAAAAAAAATCCACCCATAGACCCCAAGGGCTGACACATTGCCAAGTTACACAGGGCTCCATTCCCTATTTACTATTCTCGCTGGAATTGCCTATTACTATGGAAACTTTAAAGCCTAAAGTTTAGGCTTTAAACCAAAATTCTGCTAAGCATTTTTCTTGAACTGATTTAAAATAATTTCTTCTAGAAGAGATTACAGCTTTTAACGAAAGTTAAAGCCGAAGGCAACTGAATGTTATAAAATGACAGACTTTCCAGCCTAATTGCCTCCCAGGTGGGGCTGTGGTTTAGGACTTCGGCGCCTAGTTTTAAATAGTAAGATCTCATCTCACTTGGAGGACCCCACCCAGCACCCCATCGCTCAGCCAGTCTATGCTGGGTGTGGTATGCCCCACCAGAAGTGAGCAGGGGGAGCCTGCTGGGGTCCCATCAGGTTGTGGTGAGGATGTTAGTCTGATCAGCAGGGAAGTGGGGAGGCTCGGGTAGCCCCCCAAACTCCCCTGGCACCCCTGGGCCTCACCTGCATCAGAAGATTCAGAGGACTCAGACGACAGGGAGGATTCAGACGCCCGACGGGACAGGGATAGGCATGTGAGCAGGCTGCCTACCTGACTCTTTGGGGTCTCGCTGAGAAGGGAGCAGGGACCCAGGGAAGGAGAAAGGTAAATGTGGGGCTCAAGGGCTGGCTGGCCCATGTTCCCACCAACACCGCGCCCCGTCCCCCAACCTCTGAAGGGCCCTTCCAGTCACTGCACTGTCTCAGGGAGGTGATGACATCAAGGATCTACCCTCTTCTCAGGCCTTCTACAGAGGCCCTAGTGTCTTCTCTTTGTTGATTGATTAAAGGTTCTCCTGGGTACAGGGAAGGTGAACCCAGAGCAAGAGCAAGGAGGGGGGCTGGGACCATCCTGGGGAATGGTGGGGCAGCAGACAGCCCTAGAGGGCCATCCCCTAAACTCTAAAGGTCTCTACCCACCTACAAGGCTTTCTGGAGGAATGGCCAAGCCTTTGGCCTTTATTGCTTCAAGGACAACCCAGCCTGGAGCTGCAGACTTGCTCAGGGAACAGGACCAGTGTTTAACCCCTTTACCCCAGGAAAGAACTGAGGGTGGAGGGAACAGGACCACCCTCAAATTCCCCCTCCAGGCTCAGGATCCCCTGCCTGGGGCAAAATGGTGGAGATTTGAGCCAAGATTAGGGAGGCAGCATGGTGGAGGTGGGGAAGAGGGTCTCCAGAGAATTGTGGCAACCAAGAACAAGTCACCTGGAGGGTGTGAGCAGCACAGCTCGGTCCTGAGCCTTGAAGCAGGCTGTGTCTGGGATGCCTCTCCGTTTGGTACCCATGCCGGGTTCCAGAGAGGCCTGGGACCAAACCCTAGTGCAGGCCTCCCATCCCACACCGAGCATCCCTGGGGCCCCGTACCTGCCGAGCCCAGCGAGGTGGTGCATAGTCTGGGTGAGGGTGGTGACTGGCGAGGAAGCGGCCGCGCGCTCCGGAGACCCCAGGAGGCCATGAGCCCCGAGCCGGAGGCCCGGGAGGTGGCCAGGACGCTGGGCGCCACCGCGCATGCCGGCCGGACTGAGAGCCGAGCCTGCCACGGGCTCCGGCTGGGGCAGCTCCATCGCGGTGGGGCGGGCGAGCCTGGCGTAGGGCGACCAACAGACGCCGGGCACAGCTGGCCTGGACGAGGTAGGGAGCCGGCCCGGGGTGGAGGGGAAGGGAGGGAGGAAGAGCAACGGGGCAGGAGAGAGAGAGGAGAGGGAAGTGGGGAGGGTGGGGAAGGGAGGAGGGACACGGGGACAAGCCACCAGCCCAGGAAGCCTCTAGCAGAGGCTGCCACCTCCACCTCCTTATATATTCGAAAAATAACAGCGGGCGCGCCGCCGGACGCCACCAATGGGGGCGCAGTAAAGAAGAGAGGCGGGACAGAGGGCGGGGCTAGTGTGTTGGAAGGCGCCGAGGCTGGACCAGCCCGGCCTCGCCCAGTTCCAGGCTTTGGGTCGGGTGGAGGAATCAAGGAATTAACCCTGGCACTTCCTCCCAGCCAGGGTTCAAGGAGCCGGGCTTCTCAAATTCCGATTCTCAGTATGTGGTTTGGAGCTACCCACCCTCGCAGGGAAGAGGGCCTCAGGAGATGCAACAACTCCGTAGAGTAGCCTCAGAGGGACCCCACCGTTTAACATCACTTACAAGTAACCGGCTGGCATCATGAGAGCCTCCATTCCAGGAATCTGCGGAATACAGCTGTGCAGTGCGGTTCTGTGTTCGCCGATCCACTTTACCGACAGAGACGATGAGGCGTAGAGAAGTTCAGTAACTCGTTCAAGGTCACATGACTGTGCAGAAGGTAGAGTTGAGATTCACCCTAGATACATCTACTCTCCCAGCTTCCCTGACCCCGAGACTGGCAGCTCCTGGGGACGGGGAGCCCCCAGTGCTGGAGGTGGACCTGCGGTGGGGGCCGACACATAACTAGCCAGTCTTTCCGGGGGTCCCCGGTTAGATGTGATCCCAAGCCGCCCAGTTTTTCCTGGCAGCTCCAGAGGAGGCTCTAATGATTGGTCTAGTCGTGAGTTTTGGCAGTGAGGACAAAGGAGGGTGTCAGCAATCTCCGAACCCAGTTATGGAATGCCTATTGATGGTTTGGCTAATTTGGTGCCAATGTTTAATTGGTGTTTCTTTGATCAGGGAGGCTGAATTTGTCACTGGTTTTAACTGAGCATCTTCTAATTATCTGATTACCTGCTAGTGAGCTCACTGTCCTTGACTGTGGTGGGAAGGCTGCACTCAAAAGCTAGTGGGGAGTAAGCTGTTTTTGCACCCCATCTTTCCAGGGAAGAAGTGGCCTCCAGCTTATCATGTCACAGCTCAAGAATGCTGGCACTGCAGCCTTGAGCCCCTTCCCATACAACTCCAATCCTTCAGGCCAAGGAGCAGTAGTCGGGGGCGGGGTGGAAAGGGGGTGGCAGAAAGGAGAGCTGGGCACTGGGGGCTAGGGCAGGCCAGGAGAAACATGGAAGAAGGGAATGAGAAGACCCCAGTCCCATCTGAGAGGGATGAGGAGGGTGGGGATGTGACAAAAGTAGATCATGAAGCCCAGATAAATCTTCAGGACCCTTCCCCAGTCACTATAGTGAATGTGTTGCATATTCTTCCCGAGTTTAGTCTGAACAGTCCTAGGCAATAGAAACAAAATGGGAGACACATAGGTAATTTAAAATTTTCTAGCAGCAGCAGTAAGCAAATTTAAAAACGTAACAAGAAACAGATGAAACTTTAATATTTTATTTAATCTAATACATTGTTTTTAATTTCAGCTTGAGAACTTTTTAATATTTTTATTTATTTGGTTATGCAAGCTCTCAATTGGAGCACGTGGGATCTTGGATCTTTGCTGTGGCATGCAGGATCTTCAGCCATCGCATGTAGGATCCCGGTCCCCAACCAGGGACCAAACCTATCACCCCTACACATTGGGAGCATGGAGTCCCAGCCACAGGGACCACCAGTCAGTTCAGTCACTCAGCCATGTCCAACTCTTTGTGACCCCACGGACTGCAGCACACCAGGCTTCCCTGTCCATCACCATCTCCCAGAGCCTGCTTAAACTCGTGTCCATTGAGTGACTGATGCCTTCCAACCATCTCATCCTCTGTCATCACCTTCTCTGCCTGCCTTCCATCTTTCCCAGCATCAGGGTCTTTTCCAACGAGTCAGTTCTTCTCATGAGATGGCCAAAGTATTGGAGCTTCCACTTCAGCATCAGTTCTTCCAATGAATATTCAGGGTTGATTTCCTTTAGGATTGACTAGTTTGATCTGCTTGCAGTCCAAGGGACTCTCAAGAGTGTTCTCCAACACCACAGTTCAAAGGCATCAATTCTTCGCACTCAACTTTTGTTATGGTCCAACTCTTACATCCATACCTGACTACTGGAAAAACCATAGTTTTGACTAGATGGACCTTTGTCCACAAAGTAATGTCTCTGGTTTTAATAGGCTCTCAAGGTTTGTCATAGCTTTTCTTCCAAGGAGCAAGCGTCTTTTAATTTCATGGCTGCAGTCACCGTCTGCAGTGATTTTGGAGCCCAAGAAAATAAAGTCTGTCACTGTTTCCATTGTTGCTCCATTTATTTGCCATGAAGTGATGGGACTGGATGCCATGATCTTTGTTTTTTGAATGTTGAGTGTTAAGCCAGCTTTTTCACTCTCCTCTTTCATTTTCATCAAGAGGCTCTTTACTTGCTCTTCACTTTCTGCCATAAGGGTGGTGTCATTTGTGTATCTGAGGTTACTGATATTTTTCCTAGCAATCTTGATTCCAGCTTGTGCTTCATCCAGTCTGGCATTTCACATGATGTACTCTGCATATGTTATATAAGCAGGGTGATAATATACAGCCTTGACATACTCCTTTCCAGTTTGGAACCAGTCCATTGTTCCATGTCCAGTTCTAACTGTTGCTTCTTGACCTGCATACAGATTTCTCAGGAGGCAGGTAAGGTGGTCTGGAATTCCCATCTCTTTAAGAATTTTCCACAGTTTGTTGTGATCCACACAGTCAAAGGCTTTGGCATAGTCAATAAAGCAGATGTTTTTCTGGAACTCTCTTGCTTTTTCTATGATTCCACAGAAGTTGACAATTTGATCTTTGGTTCCTCTGCCTTTTCTAAATCCAGCTTGAATATTTGGAAGTTTTCCATTCATGTACTATTGAAGCTTCACTTGGATAATTTTGAGCATTACTTTGCTAGTGACCACCACGGAAGTCCCTAATGTAATGGATTTTTAAAGTTATCATTTCAACATGTTATCAATATAAAAATTATTGATGAAATGTTTTACATACTTTTTTTCCTGATACTAAGCCTTCAAAGTCCAATGTGCATCTTACACACACAGCACATCTTAATTTGGAACTGCCATATTTCAAGTGCTCAGTAGCCTCAATGGGCTACTCTAGTGGACAGTGTGTATCTATATATTCAATTGTATGCCCATATTTTTATAAATCTACAAACAGTATATAAAACAACATTTTATACCTTGCTTTCTTTTATTTGAAGATACATTTACTCAATTCCCTAATGCTGTACATTTATTAGCTTTTAAATGATGCAACAGATATGCACAGAATGAATTCCTAAAGAGAAATTGCTGGACAGAATGGGCTTTATTGAAATCTTCTTCTCCTTTTCCTAAATCTCATTTTCTGAAGCTGACTGAGTTTTTGAAGAACAGGTAGCAGATCATTTACCTCTCCCCTGTCTCCCAGTACCTCAAATAGGCCCGAGCCTGAGGTTGGTCTCTCCAACCCCAATATCCTACTTCTAGAAATTTCTTTTAAGATGATAAAAGTACATACAGATGTATGTTTATAATATTGAATAACAATGAAAAATGAAGAGTAAGCTGAGTGTCCTTCAATAGGGGCCTAGGGCAATAAGGGTGGTTCCCGTACACTGTGCAATACCTGAAGCATCTAAAGAGAACAGGCATTGGGAGGGTAGGGATGCTTGAAACCCGGCAGGCCCAATAATTCTTGTTGTTCAGTCACTCAGTCGTGCCTGACTCGGTGACCCCATGGACTGCAGCATGCTAGGCTTCCCTGTCCTTCACCATCTCCTAGAGCTCACTGGAATTCATGTCCATGGAGTCGGTGATGCCATCCAACCATGTCCTCCTCTGTCGTGCCCTTCTCCTCCTGCCTTCAATCTTTCCCAGCATCAGGGTCTTTTCCAATATGTCAGCTCCTTGTATCAGGAAGCCAAAATATTGGAACTTCAGCTTCAGCATCAGTCCTTCCAATGTAAATTCAGGGTTGATTTCCTTTAGGATTGACTGGTTTGATCTCCTTGCAGTCCAAGGGACTCTCAAGAGTCTTCTCCAACACCACCATTTCAAAGCATCAATTCTTCGGTGCTTAGCTTTCTTTATAATCCAACTCTCACATCCATACATGACTACTGGAAAAACCATAGCTTTGACTAGACAGATCTTTGTCTGCAAAATAACGTCTCTGCTTTTTAATATGCTGTCTAGGTTTGTCATAGCTTTTCTTCCAAGGAGCAAGCATCTTTTAATTTCAAGGCTGCACTCACCATCCACAGTGATTTTGGAGCCCAGGAAAATAAAGTCTGTCACTGTTTCCATTGTTACCCTATCCATTTGCCATGAAGTGATGGAACTGGATGCCATGATCTTTGTTTTTAGTTTTTTTGAACGTTGAGTGTCAAGCCAGCTTTTTCACTCTCCTCTTTCACCTTCATCAAGAGGCTTTTCAGTTCTTCTTCACTTTCTGCCATGAGGGTTGTGTCATCTGTATATCTGAGGTCATTGATATTTCTCCCAGAAATCTTGATTACAGTTTGCGCTTCATCCAGCCCAGCATTTCACATGATGTACTCTCCATATAAGTTAAATAAGCAGGGTGACAATATACAGCCGTGATGTACTGCTTTCTCAATTTGGAACCAGTCTGTTGTTCCATGTCCAGTTCTGTTGTTTCTTGACCTGCATACAAGTTTCTTAGGAGGAAGGTAAGGTGGTCTGGTATTCCCATCTCTTTAAGAATTTTCCACTGATTATGGAATGATTACCCATTGGGCTTTTGGAAAATAGTCTCTTACAGAAAGGGTCCCTAGACTAAAAGCATTTTGAATCTCATTGATGCACATATTTATTGATATGAGAAAATATTTATAATATGGGCTAAAATATTATGCCAAGTGTGGTCCCATTAAAAACAATATGCACAGATAAGTATCCTACAAGGGTATTCTCTGAGCGGTGGAATGAATGGTAATTAAATGGTTTATCTTAAAATTTTTCTGTATTTTAAAATATCTTCCAAAGAATAGGTATAATTTTTAGATTAATTAAAAGAACATGGTAGTACAGTGGATTAGAATCTTCTGGCCAACACAGGGAACACAGGTTCTATCCCTGGTCCCAGAAGATTCCACGTGCCATGGAGCAACTAAGCCCACACAACACAACTACTGAGCCCCTGTGCCCCAGGGCCCACACTCAGCAACTACCGAAGCTCACGCTCTGCAAGAAGAGAAGCCACCCCAACTGGAAGCCCGTGGACTGCGATGAAGAGTAGACGCCATGTGCTGCAACTAGAGAAATCCCGCAGGCAGCAACCAAAACTAAACAAATAAAGTTCTAAAAAATCAAGAAGTACTTAATCGGCCTTCCAATGCAAGGGACTAGGGTTCAATCTCCGCTCAGGGAATAAGAGTCCACATGCAGCAACACAACTTCTGAGCTCACAGGCCTCAACTACAGAAGTGCACATGCCTCAACGAAGAGCCCAACTTGCACACCACAATGAAGACCCAGTGCCACCAAAAAAGAATGGAAAAGAACATGATCTCCATCTGGCCATTCCTCAAATGATTAAACATAAAGTTACCATGAGAAAAGGAGAAAAGCAAAGGAGAAAAGGAAAGATATACCCATTTGAATGCAGAGTTCCAAAGAATAGTAAGGAGAGATAAGAAAGCCTTCCTCAGCGATCAATGCAAAGAAATAGACGAACACAATAGAATGGGAAAGATTAGAGATCTCTTCAAGAAAATTAGAGATACCAAGGGAACATTTCATGCAAAGATGGGCTCGATAAAGGTCAGAAATGGTATGGACCTAACAGAAGCAGAAGATATTAAGAAGAGGTGGCAAGAATACAAAGAACTGTACAAAAAAGATCTTCACGACCAAGATAATCATGATGGTGTGATCACTCACCTAGAGCCAGACATCCTGGAATGTGAAGTCACGTGGGCCTTAGAAAGCATCACTATGAACAAAGCTAGTGGAGGTGATGGGATTCCAGTTGAGCTATTTCAAATCCTGAAAGATGATGCTGTGAAAGTGCTGCACTCACTATGCCAGCAAATTTGGAAAACTCAGCAGTGCCCACAGGACTGGAAAAGGTCAGTTTTCATTCCATTCCAATTCCATTCCAATCCCAAAGAAAGGCAATGCCAAAGAATGCTCAAACTACCGCACAATTGCACTCATCTCACACACTAGTAAAGTAATGCTTAAAATTCTCCAAGCCAGGCTTCAGCAATACGTGAACCGTGAACTTCCAGATGTTCAAGCAGGTTTTAGAAAAGGCAGAGGAACCAGAGATCAAATTGCCAACATCTGCTGGATCATAGAAAAAGCAAGAGAGTTCCAGAAAAACGTCTACTTCTGCTTTATTGATTATGCCAAAGCCTTTGACTGTGTGGATCACAATAAACTGTGGAAAATTCTGAAAGGGATAGGCATATCAGACCACCTGACCTGCCTCTTGAGAAATCTGTATGCAGGTCAGGAAGCAACAGTTAGAACTGGACACGGGACAACGGACTGGTTCCAAATAGGAAAAGGAGTACGTCAAGGCTGTATATTGTCACCCTGCTTATTTAACTTATATGCAGAGTACATCATGAGAAACGCTGGGCTGGAGGAAGCACAAGCTGGAATCAAGATTGCCAGGAGAAATATCAATAACCTCAGATATGCAGATGGTACCACCCTTATGGCAGAAAGGGAAGAAGAACTAAAGAGCCTCTTGATGAAAGTGAAAGAGGAAAGTGAAAAAGTTGGCTTAAAGCTCAACATTCAGAAAACTAAGTTCATGGCATCCAGTCCCATCACTTCATGGCAAATAGATGAGGAAACAGTGGAAACAGTGGCTGACTTTATTTTTCTGGGCTCCAAAATCACTGCAGATGGTGACTGCAGCCATGAAATTAAAAGACGCTTACTCCCTGGAAGGGAAGTTGTGACCAACCTAGACAGCATATTGAAAAGCAGAGACATTACTTTGCCAACAAAGGTCCATCTAGTCAAGGCTATGGTTCTTCCAGTGGTCATGTATGGATGTGAGAGTTGGACTATAAAGAAAACTGAGTGCCGAAGAATTGATGCTTTTGAACTGTGGCGTTGGAGAAGACTCTTGAGAGTCCCTTGGACTGCAAGGAGATCCAACCAGTCCATCCTAAAGGAGATCAGTCCTGGGTGTTCATTGGAGGGACTGATGTAGAAGCTGAAACTCCAATACTTTGGCCACCTGATGCAAAGAGCTGACTCGTTTGAAAAGACCCTGATGCTGGGAAAGATTGAGGGCAGGAGGAGAAGGGGATGACAGAGGATGAGATGGTTGGATGGCATCACCGACTCAATGGACATGAGTTTGAATGAACTCCGGAAGTTGGTGATAGACAGGGAGGCCTGGCGTGCTGCAGTTCAAGTGGTCGCAAATAGTCAGACACGCCTGAGTGACTGAACTGAAATACCATGAGACCCAGAAATACCACTCATATACCCAAGAGAAATGAAAACACATATTCTTGCAAATAAGTATTTATAGCAGTTATTTATGATTGCCAAAAGGTAGAAACAACATAAATGCCCATCAAGCTGACATTTTGATAAGCAAAATGTCATAAATCTGTACAACAGAATATTATTCAGCCATAAAAAAATAATGAAGTCTTAATAGATGCTACATAATGGATGAATTTTGAAACATGAAACTAAGTGAAAGAAGCCAGTCATAAAAGATACATATTATATGATTCTATTCATTTGAAAGGTTCAGAACAGGGAAATTTATAGATGGAAAGTAAATGAGTGGTTGTTTAGGGCTAGGCAAAGGACAGGGAGTGGATAGGGAGATGACAGCTAAACAGTATGAGATTCCTTTATAAAGTGACAAAAATGTGCCATCTTTCCAATTTTCCACCTTAGGGAAGTCCACAGTCCACCTTCCTTTCTTTTGGCTCAGGCTGTTCAACGTTGCCCACCAGGCCTATATTCATTCCTCTTAGCTCATCACTATTCTTTGTGCCTCTCAGCAAACTTTTCATTTTCAAGAGCCTGTAGTCTTTGCTATTGAAGAAAACTTGGAACATTCAGCAAAGTAGAAAATAAAAAAAAAGCTCAGCCACAGTGATTTCACCCAAACATCCATTGATTATAAGCCAGGATAGGTGAGGGGGTAGGAGGACATAAGTGCACATGGAAGAACCTTCCAAAATGTCGACCTGGTTTCCTGAGGATTTATGGGAAGGAGTGCTGGTGGCGCTAGTGGTAAAGAAACCACCTGCCAATGTAGGAGACGTAAGAGATGCAGGTTCAATCCCTGGGTCGGGAAGATCCCTGCTATCCACTCCAGTGTTCTTGCCTGGAGAATACTACGGACAGAGGAACCTGGCGAGCTACAGTCCATGGGGTTGCAAAGAGTCGGACATGACTGAAGCAACTGAGCACGCACATCCTCAGCTAGGTGTACCTACATTTACTTCTGCATAGGGACCACAAACCCATTATGGGCCAAGCACTGATCTGGCTCTTATGAGAAAAAGTCTCCCAAGTTTTCTTCTGGACCTTGCAATTAGAAGGATATTTTTTATGTCGAGATGGGAGGAGGGGGGCAGGGAGAGAAACCCTCCCTAAGTAAGACATCAAATCCAGAAGCAATAAAGGAAAAAACTGACAGATCTGCCTATTTGAAAAGATTTTTTTAAATTCTCATATCTGAGATTCCTTATTTGTTGCTCAGTGGCTCAGTTGTGAGATTTCTTAGGCTAAGTTAAAGGACAGCGCCAAACTGGGAGAAAGTATTTTCAATATACAAAAAGATTTTATGTTCAGAGCATATGAAGAGTTCCCAAAAGTCAACAAAATGACAAATACAAGAGAAAAAAGGCAAAAGCCATGACTAGAAAGTTCTCAGGCTTCAGATGGCCAATACACATATGAAAAGAGAAACGCACACTAAAACAACACACAGCATACAAGAGTGAATTTCCTCCTACTGCTTTAGCTGCTCCTCCCAAATTCCTTGTTAGACTTTCTTGAGCCCTTAACCTTGGAGAACCCAGGGCACTGTCTTTGGTCCTCCTTTCTGTTTTGTCTACACCCATTTCCTTAAAGCTCCAGATCCTCAGCCTGTCCCTCTGGGTCACAGCCTTCCTCTCTGCCTACTCCTCATGGTACTTTAAGATTTAAAAAAAAAAAAAAAACAGTACAATTCATTGTTTTAAGAACTTGTCATTTTTATGCATTTGGTGGAAGAAGAGGTTTCAGGGATTTGTATGTATGTATATATGTATGTATGCTTATGTACATACATGACATTATTTCTGTAAGTGCAAACACATACATTTATGGCTAAATGCATGGAACAGCACAGAAAGTGACCCCCTGAGACGTTATCAGTGTTTATATATGGATTGTAAGATTATCATCAAACAGATTTAAAACTATAACTATAGTGTTGCTTATAAAAATAACCTAAATGTGTACCAATAGGCTTCACTGATTAGTATTCAACCATAGTTGGGACAATATACAACCATTAAAAAGTTTGCAGTACTTTATCAATAAGGCAAAATTCTCATCACTTGGTGCCAGGTAAAGAAGCATTTAGAAAATTCAGCAGTGGCCACATGACTGGAAAAGGTCACTTTTCATTCCAACCCCAAGAAGGGCAATGCCAAAGAATGTTCACACTACCCCACAATTGCACTCATTTCACATGATAGCAAGGTAGTGTTCAAAATCCTTCAAGCTAGGCTTCAACAGTATGTGAACCAACAACTTCCAGATGTACAGGTTGGATTTAGAAAAGGCAGAGAACCAGAGATCAAATTGCTACCATCTGTTGGATCATAGAAAAAGCAAGAGAATTACAGAAAAACATCTACTTCTGCTTCATTGACTATGCTAAAGCCTTTGACTGTGTGATCACAACAAACTGGAAAATTCTTAAAGAAGATGGGAATACCAGACCATCCTACCTCCTTCCTGAGAAACCTGTACACAGGTCAAGTAGCAAGTTAGAACTGAATACGGAACAATGGACTGGTTCAAAATTGGGAAAGGAGACCCTGCTTATATAACTTAATTTTGCAGAGTACATCATGCGAAATGCCAGGCTGGATGAAGCACAAGCTGGAATCAATATTTCTGGGAGAAATATCAATAACCTCAGATATGCAGATGACACTACCCTTATGGCAGATAGAGAAGAGGAACTAAAGAGGCTCTTGATGAAGGTATAAAAGGAGAGCAAAAAAACTGGCTTAACACTCAACATTCAAAAAACAAAAATCATGGCATCGGGTCCCATCTCTTCACAGCAAATGGATGGGGTAACAATGGGACAGTGACAGACTTTATTTTCTTGGGCACCAAAATCACTGCAGATGGTGACTGCAGCCGTGAAATTAAGACACTTGCTCCTTGGAAGGAAAGCTATGACAAACCTAGACAGTGTATTAAAAAGCAGAGACAAAGACTCTTTAAGTGTCTTAAAAAGCAGTGACTTTGCTGACAAAGATGTGTATAGTTAAAGCTATGGTTTTTTCCAGTAGTCATGCACAGATATGATAGTTGGACCATAAAGAAGGGTTAGTGCAAAAGAACTGATGCTTTGGTATGGTGGCCTTGGTGGAGACTCTTAAGAGAGTCCCTTGGACTGCAAGGAGATCAAACCAGTCAATCCTAAAGGAAATCAACCCTGAATATTCACTGGAAGTTAAATGAATGATGCCAAATCTGAAGCTCCAATACTTTGGCTACCTGATGCAAAGAGCTGACTCATTGGAAAAGACCGTGATGCTGGGAAAGATGAAGGCAGGAGCAGGGGGAAGACAGAGGAGAAGATGGTTGGATGGCATCACCGACTCGATGGACATAAGTTTGAGCAAACTCGGGGAGACAGTGAAGGATAGGGAAGCCTGGTGTGCTGCAGTCCATGCGGTCGCAAAGGGCTGAGCGACTCAATGACTGAACAACAAAAAAGCAACAGGAGATGGCAATATATGCCTACGATTCGTTTTATGCGATAATTTTTTTAAAAGAAAACTACATGTGCCTAGAGATAAGACTGGAAGAAAAGGTATCCAACCATGAGCTGTGCATCTCTCCAGGTGTTGGGATGAAAGGTGCTTTTTTAGTTTCCATTATTTTTCAGTTTCCGAAAAAAAAAAAAAGGCGGGCTATTTCTACCTTAATAAAATAAAAAAGACAAAATACAGTTGTTATCCTTTGTAAGCTGCAAATCTCTGCCCGCCCGGAGCAAAGGCCGGGCACACAACCGCAGCCCTCACTGCAACCAGTGGGTCGCCAGACGCCACAGCGCTGGCCTTTCCGGCAGGCCGAAGCGCCCCCGCGCGGTCTGTCCCGGGCGGCGGGGAGAGGGGTGGGCGCGGAGGGCTGGAGGCGGTGCCCGGCGTCCCCGCGCTTCCCGCGAGATCCCGCTCCGCCCGCTCCGCCCTGCTCGCCGCGCTCCCGGCTCCCCGCTCCCCGCGCCGCGACACTTCCTGTCTTCAGCTCCCGCGCCG
>NW_024070194.1:31472825-31896554 GCF_014754425.2 Oryx dammah | reverse complement strand
GCCAGGTGCCCCCCGCCGCGGGCCCGGGCCCCCCGCCCCGGGGTGGCGGCGGTGGCGCCGGGCCCCGGGGCGGGGGGCGCGCCGGGATGGGCCCCAAGCGGCGGCAGCTGACGTTCCGGGAGAAGTCGCGGATCATCCAGGAGGTGGAGGAGAACCCGGACCTGCGCAAGGGCGAGATCGCGCGGCGCTTCAACATCCCACCGTCCACGTTGAGCACCATCCTGAAGAACAAGCGCGCCATCCTGGCGTCGGAGCGCAAGTACGGTGTAGCCTCCACCTGTCGCAAGACCAACAAACTGTCCCCTTACGACAAGCTCGAGGGGCTGCTCATCGCCTGGTTCCAGCAAATCCGCGCCGCTGGCCTGCCGGTCAAGGGCATCATCCTCAAGGAGAAGGCGCTGCGTATAGCCGAGGAGCTGGGCATGGACGATTTCACTGCCTCCAACGGCTGGCTGGACCGCTTCCGCCGGCGCCACGGGGTAGTGTCCTGCAGCGGGGTGGCCCGTGCCAGGTCGCGCAGCACTGCCCCCCGGACCCCAGCGGCGCCCGCCAGCCCTCCCGCAGTGCCCTCGGAGGGCAGCGGTGGGGGTACCACAGGCTGGCGCGCTCGGGAGGAGCAGCCACCGTCGGTGGCCGAGGGCTACGCTTCCCAGGACGTGTTCAGCGCCACTGAGACCAGTCTGTGGTACGACTTCCTGCCCGACCAAGCGGCGGGGCTGTGTGGCAGTGATGGACGGGCACGCAGGGCCACCCAGCGCCTGAGTGTCCTGCTGTGTGCCAACGCCGATGGTAGTGAGAAGCTGCCCCCACTTGTGGCTGGCAAGTCGGCCAAACCCCGTGCAGGCCAAGCTGGCCTGCCCTGTGACTATACCGCCAACTCTAAGGGTGGTGTCACCACCCAGGCTCTGGCCAAGTACCTGAAGGCCCTGGACACCCGCATGGCTGCAGAATCTCGCCGAGTCCTGCTGCTGGCTGGCCGCCTGGCTGCCCAGTCCCTGGATACCTCGGGCCTGCGGCATGTGCAGCTGGCCTTCTTCCCACCAGGCACCGTGCAGCCGCTGGAGCGTGGAGTGGTCCAACAGGTGAAGGGCCACTACCGCCAGGCTATGCTGCTCAAGGCCATGGCAGCGCTAGAGGGCCAGGATCGCTCAGGCCTGCAGCTGGGCCTCATGGAGGCCCTGCACTTCGTGGCTGCGGCTTGGCAGGCTGTGGAACCTTCGGACATAGCTGCCTGCTTTCGTGAGGCTGGCTTTGGGGGTGGCCCTAATGCTACCATCACTACTGCCCTCAAGAGTGAGGGAGAGGAAGAGGAGGAGGAGGAAGAAGAGGAAGAGGAGGGTGAAGGGGAGGAGGAGGAGGAGGAAGATGGTGAGGAGGAGGAGGAGGAAGCGGGGGAAGGAGAGGAGCTCGGGGAGGAAGAGGAGGTAGAAGAGGAGGGTGATGTTGATGACAGTGAGGAAGAGGAAGAGGAGGAGGAGGAAGAGAGCTCCTCTGAGGGCTTGGAGGCTGAGGACTGGGCCCAGGGTGTAGTGGAGGCTGGTGGCAGCTTCGGAGGTTACGGTGCCCAGGAGGAGGCCCAGTGCCCCACCCTCCATTTCCTGGAAGGTGAGGAGGACTCTGAGTCAGACAGTGAGGAAGAAGAGGAAGATGATGATGAGGATGAAGATGATGAAGACGATGAGGAGGATGATGATGAGGTGCCTGTACCCAGCTTCGGGGAAGCCATGGCTTACTTTGCTATGGTCAAGAGGTACCTCACCTCCTTCCCCATTGATGACCGTGTGCAAAGCCACATCCTCCACTTGGAACATGATCTGGTTCACGTGACCAGAAAGAACCATGCCAGGCAGGCAGGAGTTAGGGGTCTTGGACATCAAAGCTGAACCACTGAGCTTAGCCATGCCCCCCGACCTGGATGTGGCAGCACCAGGGCAGAGGACTCTCTGGGCAGCTGCTGTGGATGGAGCCAGAGTGGGGAACCCCACATCCTTTAGTGATATTCCCCTGGCCCTGTGACAGGCCCAGTCACCTCTGTAGGGCCTGGGGCTGGCATCAGCCTCACTGCCTGCTTTTTGCCTCTTTTTCAGAATCCTCTTTCCTCCCCAGTTGCCCCTGGGCATGGGGGACTAGGTGGGGAGGATGGGGAGCTGTCCGGTGCTACCACACCGTGCCATCAGTGGACTAGGCCACAGTAGCAGCCAGGGATGGACCCTGGAAGCTCCTGGCCAGAGAGTGCCTCTCCCCTCTGCCATCCACACCAGGTCTTTGGTGGTGGGGGGGACCCCAAAGCCATTCTGGGAAGGGCTCCAGAGAAAAGTCCAGCCTAGGACCCCACAAGGCTGGCAGCCCCACATCCCTGTCCCCAGGCCACCTTGAGAAGCACAGTCTAACCACGGGCTCCTAGGCCTGCCTCAGCCTGCTTCCCCACTTCCCAACCCCTTCCTCTGGCCCAGTCCATGTTACTTTGGCCCTTGATTTTCTTTCAGATTGGAGGTTCTCAAGAGGCCCTCCAGAGGAGTGATAGTGGGCACTTCCCTTGGGGGCAGCTGCAGGCCCCATGCCTCTCCTCTCTCTCTAGCAGGGCCCTATCCTGGGCAGGGGGCCTGGGGCTGGGCCCAGAGTCCAGCCATCCAGCTGCTCCTTTCCCAGTCTGAGTTCAATAAATCTGTCTGCCCCCCTTTTGTGGGAGTGGACGTTTTAACAGCCAAGGGTGCATCCTTCATGGTCTGGGCTTGCGTCTGTCTTGGGGACACTTCGTTTCCCTGTTCCGTTTGATCCTTGCTCTGGTGGGACAAATGCTGAGAGAGTGGCTACAGCCCAGGCCCTGACCAGGGTGAGGGGCAACATCTGTATTTAAACGTTGCCTAATCTGCCTGCCTCCTTACGTGCAGGAGGCTTAGAGTCGGGCTCGATCCCTGGGTCGAGAGGATCCCCTGGAGGAGGCAGTGGCACCCCACTCCAGTATTCTTGCCAGGAGAATCCCATGGACAGAGGAGCCTGTCGTGCCACAGTCCATAGGGTCGCAAAGAGGCGGACATGACTGAGTGTCTGAGCACAGGCTTGGGGGCAGGAGGGGTCTTCAGTGCACCAATGCCTGGGGGTGGGTTTGAGGAAGCTGGGCCTTGCAGTACGTAGAAGCTTTGGGTCAGTTGGCTAGGATAGAAGGGAGGGAGCCAACAGTCCCTGGAGGGCCAAATTAAGCTAGATGCCTGGGAACTAGGCTTATCAAGGCCCATTAAAGAAGATCCTTGCAGGAGAGGGGCAGGAGGGCAGAAACAAAAGAATGTTGGGGGCAGCTCCTGTGGTCCAGGTTGGAGTTGCAGGGGTGTCCCTTGTATGGTGCCTTTAGAGGGGAGTCCTCTACACCTTTCAGTGTTTGGCATCTCCATTCCTGGAGGCTATCCTTGGGAACAGTGGCAGGGTAGAGGTGAAATTGCTGGGGACACTGCACCCTGAAGAGGTTGAGGATGTCAACAACTTCCTGTGTGGTACCCTCTAGAGGGCCCCCATCCACAGGGGAGACAGCCTGCTCTGCTGATCCTACCTGCCTTTTCTCTTCTCACCCCTCCCAGGCCCTTCCTCACTGAGGCCTTTAGGCCGCAGTGGTTCCAGTGAGGGGAGGGCCTGAGCTTGAGCAGGCTGGCAGCTCTGGGCCCCAAACCGGTTTTCCCACCTTGCCTAAGGCTGGCACATCACCCCTCTGTTTCCCTGCCCCCACCTCGTTGCAGTTCCTCCTCTCTCCACCCTGGAATGTGGGGGGCGGGGGCACTTATCCACATCATCTTTTTAAACTGGAAGGTGGAGGGGGTGTTCCACACTTTCCCTTCCACACCTCTGGCACTCAGGGATTCCTTCCAGGCCTTGAAGGCTTCAGAACTAATTGAGAGCAAAAAGCACCTGGGATTCTCAGCCCACCTTGGCCCATGTCTAGTCCCCATCTGAGGTCTGGAGGATGAGACAAAGAAGCCCAGTCTACCCCCTCGCCTGCTCTGGAGTAAATGGGTGGGAGCAGTAGCCTTCTCCCTAGGTGCCACTGGCCAATCCAAGTCCCTGACCTCAAATACCAACAAGGCAAATGCCTGCATTTGTCTGCTGCCAACAAGAATGACTCTTGCTGGAACTGAGATCATGTCTTTAATGATAACACCAATCAACATGAATAGGGCTCTTCCTGTGTGCCAGGCTCTGTGCTAAACACTTTAAATGCTCACAAAGCTCACTTCCCTGGTAGTCCAGTGGCTAAGAGCAGGTCTCTGGTCAGGGAACTAGATCCTACAGGCTGCAACTAAGTTTCATGCTGCAACTAAAGATCCTGCTTGCCTCAACGAAGATAGAAGATCCCCCATGCTGCAACTAAGACCTGACGCGTCCAAATAAATAAAATATTCTTTAAAAAAGAAACCTGTATGAGGTAGGTAAAACCATGAGAAAATATGTACAGAAAAGTGCCCAAAGCCAAATCACTAGTCTGTGGCAGAAGCAAGCTCTCTTCCCCAGGCTGATTTAAGTGTCCCTTCACTAAGACATTCCTAGCCCTGTTTTCCTAAAGGAACTGGTTACTGACTCAGTTTCTAACTTGTAGAAGAATAGCTCTTGGAGATGAACGGTGTAGAAGTGTCTACAGGAGCTGAAGCTCCCATTCTTATAACTAACTCCTGTTCCGCCCGTCCCCAAATACAGATTTGTAAATATCCTTCCCATTCTCCCTATTACTCCTTTGGGACAAATAGATGAGAACTATATCCATTTGATGATGAAAGAAATAGGGTTAAGGGTTTAAATGACCTGCAAAGACACTGATCTTGAGGTCTGGTTCTCTCCCTGGGAATCTGGGTTACATGTTAAATGCCCCACCAGGACACTACTGGGGGTGGGGGGTGTAAGGGACATTGGTATGGAGATGGCCCTATGAGGACAGAGCTTTAAGGAGGGACCTGGCAAGGACTGTCACACAGCATTCCACAGTCCAGATGTGAACCAGCTGGTGACTAACAATGGATCCCCAGATAAAGCTGACAAAAACACTGGGCTGCTGCCTTCACTTGGGACTGATTGCTAAAGGACCCTGAAGGGGATCGTTGTTCTGAAGACACTGATGCAGGGATTCTGGAGGCCTGGTTGTCTTCGGCAGTTCCCAGAGTGGGCCAGTGTCTGGTCAGCATTTGGCAGAAGTGGTTTCTTGGGAGGCGGGGAAGAGAAACCGCCTTTTCAAAGTGAAGCCTGAAAGGAGGTAGCGGGAGGGGGGGAAACTACAACTCCCAGAAGTCCCTGCTCCCCGGCGAGTCAGTTTTGGTTGCCATGGTTTCAGAAAACAATATGGCCGCTCCCAGCTGGGACGTGAGTCTGGGTTAGAGACGCAGCGGCGGATCTGGGTCGCAGCAGTGGCGAGAGAAGAGGGTCTTGAGGGCTCGTGAGGTTGGCCCTGGACGCTATACAGCTGGAACGGCTTGACCTTTCCGAGGGCGCCAATGGCGGGCAGCGTGGATGAGGAAGCACTGCACCAACTGTATCTGTGGGTAGACAACATCCCTCTATCCCGGCCCAAGCGAAATCTGTCCCGGGACTTCAGTGATGGAGGTGTGTGCTCCAACGTGTGTGAGTGTGTCCGCACGCACGCCTGGGTATGTCCTGCATGTCTTTGTGTGTCAACGCCTTCTGTCCTGTATGTACGTGTGTACAGGGTCTATGTGAATACATGTCTCTTGGTGCTTGTGTGCTTGTGGCAGAGGGGTTAGATGTGGGTTAGTGAGAGGGGTGTCCAACTATCTCCTGAGATTTCAATTGCAGAAGTGTGCATCTGTGGGAATGTGAACATGTGTGTGTCCATATTTATGTATACATGTTCTATCCTTTATGTGTGTGGGCTGTGTTGTGTCTGTGTATGTGTCTGTGACTCCTTCCCTGGACTTTAATGACTAAGATGTGTATTTGTGCATCTGTGTGTGTGTGCGCGCATGCTTATTCCTGAATTTTATATGTCTTGTGGGAGTCTGAGCATGTGTTTGTTCATATGCAAGTTGATATGTTCTGTCCTATATGTAAGAATGGGGGTGTTGTGTGCATATGTTTCTTTGTGATTGTTTAGGTGTTTGTGTGTTGAAGACCCTCTCCTGGGATTTTAATGACAGAAGTATGCATTTCTCTGTGTGTCTATTGATGCATATGTGACACTTTGTGTTTCCATGTATACGTGTGTTGGTAACTGTCTCTTGGGACTCTGGTGATGGCCCTATGTGTCTGTGTGTCTCTACATCTCTGTATCATTGTGTGTGTGTGTGTAATTAAGTCAATTCCTAGGATGAGGCCCCAGGCTCCTGAGGGTTTTCTTGGAGACTCATTCTCTAATAGGGGACTAGAGACCTTAGTTTTCAGATGCCCTGAGTTAATGGCAAAGAGATGAAGCTCCTCTGGAGAATTTGTCTCTGGCTGATCACTGTTCTTGGTCTGTTACCTCCCCTCCATATATCCTTCCCCTTTCCACATTTCTACCTCTTCTCTTGGCCCTATCACTCTGCCACCCCTGATTCTCCCACACTACCCATTTCTTCTCCCTCTTCCTTCTTCCTTACCCATCTCTACACCTTCCATGTCTGCTCCCACCTCCTCTCCCTCAGTCCTGGTAGCAGAGGTCATCAAGTTTTACTTCCCCAAGATGGTGGAGATGCACAATTATGTCCCTGCCAACTCTCTCCAGCAGAAACTGAGCAACTGGAGTCACCTGAACAGGTAACAGAATACTTGGGCACACTAGTGGGATCTCTAGCCCCTAGCCTAGGATCCGAGGAAGGGTTGCCCAGCCCTTCTACCTCCTATGGTCTCCACAGTCCAGGCTGGTGGCTGGAGTGGGGAGGACAATGCAGACAGAATCTCTATGGTCTCCACAGTCCAGGCTGGTGGCTGGAGTGGGGAGGACAATGCAGACAGAATCTATCTGGTAACAATATCAAGGGACTCTTCTTTGGGGGAGGTGACAAGGATCCTTGAGACATACATGTTCTGGGCTCAGGTTGGGTGCCCTTCCATTCCCCCAGGGCTGTGCACTGAAGGGCTACCACTGCAGCATCTCCTTCCTTCCCCCCACCCCTCACTCATCCACCCAGGAATCAGTCCACCATCCCTGTGTCTACCCCCAGGAAGGTGCTGAACAAACTGAACTTTTCTGTACCAGAGGACGTGATGCGCAAGATAGCACAGTGTGCCCCAGGTGTGGTGGAGCTGGTGCTCATTCCACTGAGGCAGCGCCTGGAGGAGCGTCAGAGACGTAGGAAGCAGGGCATCGGCTCCTTACAGGTGCCTCCTTACTCCAGCTTCTTGCACTGTTCTAGGGGAGTTTCCCAGGCAGCAGAAAGCTCTGCCTCAGTGACAAGTGTGGGAGAAGGGTGCCTGGCTAAAGGGAGCCCACAGCGGGAGGGATGTCCTTGGGAGTGGGCAGCTCAAGTTCACTGCAGACTCTGGGTGGTTCTTACAGGAGCTGGCTCCCCAGGATGGCACTGACTACATAGATGTGGGTAAGGTAGCTTTTACTTGCCTTCCCTTCCAGGAAGAGCTTTTCTCCTGTCCTTCCTTCCTATGGGGGAAGGGGTGGGACTATAGGGAGGGGCAAGACAGGAAAATAGGACTCCTTCAGGGTTATTCCTATACTTGTCTTGTCTCAGGTTTGTCCCAGAAGGCCCGAGGGGAAGGTGTCCCAGACCCCCAGGGACGGGGGCAACTCAGGTAAGGAAGCTGGGAGCTCCTGACCTTACCAAGCCTGATATTCTCTCTACCTGGGAGGGGAGGGTGAGGGTTGCATCCGGAAAGGTAGGGAAGTCAGGGATGAAGGGATTTCAGGGACAGTGGGAGGGAGGAAAGGCTTGGTTGAGGGACACTGAAAGGGTGATGGTGGGGTCTGAGATCCAAGCCTCAGCTAAGCTGCCTCTCACCCCAGGGAGGGCCGACTGCCTGTGCCCCGGCCTCTAGGGGACAGCCAGGCGCTGCAGAGCGACCCGAGCTTCGTCCTCCAGATCGCTGAAAAGGAGCAGGAGCTGTTGGCCTCGCAGGAGACCGTGCAGGTGAAGGCGCACTGGGAGGGAGCCAGGGAATTGAGGCCTGGGAAGATGGGCAGGGGGCAGCAGGCCACTGGACTTGACTTCTGTGTGGCTTGGCCTAGGTCCTGCAGATGAAGGTGAGACGCTTGGAGCACTTGCTCCAGCTTAAGAACGTGCGCATAGAAGACCTCTCCCGGAGGCTCCAGCAGGCAGAGCGTAAGCAGCGGTGAGCCTGAGAGATGCCCCCTTATCTGCCAGAGCCCAGATGTCGCAACTGACGCACCCACCTTGAAGGGCAGATGAATGGGCGGGCGGAGCCAGCTGCTCCAGTGAGCCTCCTGGGACACAAGCGCCCCCTTGGGGTGTGAGTGAGCTTGGGGGGGCAGTGGGACAGGAACCCTCCAAGCGGAGCCCAGGAACTGAGCCACTCCTTCCACTCCATCTGGGTCAGGAGAATGGACCACTTTCCAGAACCCAGAAGCCACATGCAGAGACCTGGCGTGCACCCCAAATCAGTGCTTGACACCAGGGACTCTGCCTTGGTGCTCCCAGTGCTGGGCCCTAGGGGGTGGTCCTCCAGCTTGGTCCACACCCCTAGAATCGGGTCCCCACCCAGCTCTGGTGACAGCAGTGTCTCCATCCAGGCTAGTTCTCTGTACCATGGGTCAAAGGGGAGGCTGTCCAAGACAGCTGAGGGGCTTCCTTGCCCTTCCTGGGCACTCACCTGGGACCCAGCTGAAGGCTGGAGAACACAGCAGCTGAAGAGGAAGCGGTGAGGTGTGAGCTCAGCCATAGACTGTGCCTTCCAGTTGCCCTCCCCTCCCACAGCATATGTTGAGAATGTTTGGGGGATGTGGAGCTGAGTTGTTCCCATTAAAGTTATGGTGTCCTTCCTGTGCCTGCTTTCTCTTCTCTGAGGGAAGTGAGTTCCTGTCCCCCTTGTGTTATCCCCACCCCTTAAGTGAAAGAGCCTGTGGGCCCAGGCTGGGTCTCAACTCGGGGAGCTGGACCTTGCAGTGGCCACTTCTTCGTAGGAGGTTGGTTTTGTGCACTAGGACTGCCTGACTTCTAACTCTTAGAAGTCTAACTCTTAACTAAGTCAGGCCTTAGACTGACCCCCAGACTTACTCTTGTCTTCCAACATTGCCCAAACCCAAGCACAAATCCAGGCTTCAGATTCTTCCCAAATGTAGCCACAGTCACCCTCAACCTTGCTTATGGGCTCACCCCTAAATGTGTATGACTTCTGACCCTGCCCACAGACTGACCCCAAGTTCTGTGGACCAAGACCAAGCTTGACTCCCAACCCTGACCAAGATACCATGGCCTTGGTGTGACCTTAACTTTGATCATTACACTGCCAGTAACATTGAACATTTGAATATCCTGAGACCCCACAATTCTATTCCTAGGCATATATTCAGCATCACTTCAGTTCAGTTGCTCAGTCGTGTCCGACTCTTTGTGACCCCATGGACTGTAGCACACCAGGCCTCCCTGTCCATCCATAACTCCTGGAGCTTGCTCAAACTCATGTCCATCAAGTCGGTGATGCCATCCAACCTCTCATCCTCTGTCATCCCCTTCTCCTCCTGCCTTCAATCTTTCCCAGCATCAGGGTCTTTTCCAAAGAGTCAGTTCTTCACACCAGGTAGCCAAAGTATTGGAGCTTCAGCTTCAGCACCAGTCCTCCCAATGAATATTCAGGGTTGATTTCCTTTAGGATTGACTGGTTTGATCTCCTTGCAGCCCAAGGGACTCTCAAGAGTCTTCTCCAACATATTCAGCATATCCAGGGAAAACTTAAGTTCCTGTGTTTTGTGACACGTGTACTGCGATGTTCATATCAACACTCCTTGTAATAGCAGAACTGAAAAGAACTCCTATTAATTCTCCATTACAAACTTAGTGACTTGAACAGCACACATTTATTACCTCATATTTTCTGTGAGTGAAGAGTCCAGGCATGGCTTAGTTGGAGCCTCTGGTTCAGGGTTTCTCACAAGGCTGCGGTCAAAGTGTTGGCCAGAGCTACGGTCTCGTCTGAAAACTGGGGAAAGATTGACTTCTGAGTTCAGTTGGTTGTCGACCGTTAAGTTCTTTGTGGGCTGACAGACTGAGGATTTGTTTTTTGCTGGCTATGGACTGGTGGCTGCCCTCATTTCCTTGCCACGTGACCATCTCCAGTATGATAGCTTACTTCATCAAAGCCAGCAAGGGAGTTAACAGAGTCTGTTAGCAAGATGGGAGTTATAATCTTATCTAATGTGATCGCAGAAGTGACATCCATCACATTTGTGGTAGTCCATTTATTAAAAGCCATTTGACTGACTTCCCTGGTGGTCCAGTGGTTAAGAATCCACCTTGCAATGCAGGGGACTCAGGTTCAATCCCTGGTCAGGGAAGGAGCCCACAGGCTGCGGAGCAACTAAGCCTGGGTGCCACAACTAGAGAGCCCGTACTCTGCAACAAAGATCCTATGGGCTGCCGCTAAGATCCAAGGCAGCAAAATAAATAATTCATTAAGTCCAGGCCACTTTCAAGGGGAGAGTTACACATAGGTGTGAAAATCAAGAGGCAGGGATAACTGGGAGCTATTTAGAAGCTCGTGACCATGAAGATGAAGAAACAATGAAAGGATAAAGTCGAGAATAGTGTTATTTCTGAGAGAAAGCAGAAGACTTATTCTATTGTTGATGGACAACTGGGTGGTTTCCAGTTGGGGGCTATTACAAATGATGCACAAAGATTTGTATACATGTCTTTTGGTGTGTAATTAAGAGTGGAATTGGTGGGTCACAGGGTTGGCATTTATCACCTCTATTAGATACTGCCAAGCAGTTTTCCAATGAGGTTATAATTGTTTAATTTTTATTAAAAAGAATGAAGTCCAAGGAATTCCCTGGCAGCCCAGTGGTTAGGATTCCAGGTTTTCACTGACAAGAGTGCAGCTTCAGCCCCTGCTTGGGGGAACCAAGATCCCACAAGCTGGGCTGTACAGCCAAAATAAGAAGAAAAAGAAAAAAGAAATAATGGAGTCCAGAAAACCATGTGTTTGAAGCTGGAGTGGATGCTTTACATATGCTCAATCTGTTCTCCTAACCTGGAGTTGCTCATAAATCCTCCCTTGCTGGCTCACCCTATTCTTGGTACAGAAGCTGTTGGACTTTGAGGGGGGCCAGTTGGGTACCTTCTACCCTGACTTCCTCCTGGCATGAAGAGTCTCATTTCCTCCTGGAGGCTTTCTGGAACCATCTGCACTTGCACTGTGGTTTTGGGGCCTTCCCTGGGAGCGTGTAATATCCTCAGATATGGAAAGCTCTGTATTGCAGGTCCTCCCAACTGGCCAGTTAGCCAGACTGCCCAGTGCCTGGGAATGTGAGGAATGTTTGGCAGGGACAGAAGATCACAGTTCTTTTTGTCTTATCTCCCACCCTAAACTGTAAGTGCCTTTAATTCCAGAGCCTTGCACAGTAACTTGCTAGTCACATACACTTAGTAAATAGTTGTTGAAAGGAGGTGACAATTAAAAGTCTCAAGAGAAAGAAAAGAAAAGAAATAATACAGTTAGTTGTTAGTCTGTATGTCTGAAAGAGTCCATACCAGGGACAATTTTCAGAAGTTGACTAGAAAAATATAAAACAGGAAGGCCTTAACCTGGTCTTGAAGGGAGGGTAGTTTTGCCTATGAGAGGAGGGAAGGTAGTATAAGGAGGGGATCATAAATTCAGATGTCTACATAGACCCAGAGGTAAAATAAATGTCAGAAAATAGGGACTGGTGAGGACTATGGTAAATCGAGGTGTCAGCCTTTGGTGCCAGGCTAGAATTGAATCCATGTTGTTCAGTCAATAAGAGGAAGAGGAAGCAGAGGAGGAAGAATTAGACTTTTTTTCGAGTTTAGTTTTTTCTTAATTAATGTATGGCTCCCCTGGGTCTTCCCTGCTGTGTGTAGGCTTTTAGTTGCCCTGAGCAGGGGCTTCTAGTGGTGCAAGGGTTTCTCACTGCAGTGGCTTCTGTTGTTGCGGAGCAGCACAGGTTCTAGGTGTGGGGGCTTCAGTAGTTGCAGCACCCAGGCTCAGTAGCTGTGGCCCAGGCTCAGGTGCCTTGAGGCATGTGGAATCTTCCCAGACCAGGAATCGAACTGTGTCCCCTGCATTGGCAGGTGGGTTCTTAACCACTGGACCAGCGAAGTCTGAATTAGAATTTTTTAAAGCCCATATGGACTAAACAAAATACATCTATAGCTTACTCTGGGCACATTGTCTGCCACCTTGAAGAACAGACACAGGACTGCAACTGAAGGGGGGACGAGTGGGGCACATGGGCTGGTGGGGTTGGGTAAAGAGGAAGCATCTGGCAAGAGTAGATGGGCCGAGACCAGAATGTGGAAATCTCCCGATGGCCGGTCATCTCAAACACCAGTGTTCACGTTTCACCCAAAATGATGCTGAGAAGTTTGAGGTTTGTCTGAACACTCCCAGAGCACAGAGCGCTTTGAAGCAGGGTAGGATTCATTGGAAATGATAGCTCAGGAAGATCTGTCAACAATGTGTTAACCAGGGACCAGAAGATAGGTTAGGGGTCACAGGGATCCAGCAGAGGGTAGGAGCCTTGGAGGTTCCCCAGAGGCAGTGACCGCGGTCTTTCTGAAAAGAAGCTGGCCTTCAGCCGCCCATACCATCTCTCTCCTAGTTATGTTGTTAGAAGGGTTCAATCCCCTCGGGTACTTTAGGGACCCTGTTCCAGCCAGCGAAATGGGGAGGGGGGTGTTGTTTGTTCAAGGACCTGTAGGCGGAGCAGTGGCTAGAACCCTTAAAGATCCGAGGGCTACGTTTTTGCTCCGAAGGCTCTGTGCAGGTGCGCACCCTGGGACGCAGAGCTAGGCGCATCCCTTCTGACATTGCGACTGCCTCCATAGAGACAGCAGAGGCTGTGGTCCCCGCAGTCGCCTGCAGAGGTTCTCCCAACCCCCACCCCGTGAGGCCTTCTTTGTTCTGATGCATTTCAGGGCCAGCCGGGCGCCCAGGATGTGTCTCAGATCCTCAAGGGGGCATTTCCTCCGAGGCAGGGAGATGAGACGGAAGAGGAAGATGCCGAAACCAGAGATCGCAGAGCGAGAATGGAGGGTTCTTCCGCTCCAGGACAGGACCCAGCGATACCCGCATCAACGGCCAGGAGGGCTTGGAAGCGTAGGGGAAAAGGCAACCTTCAGGTGCCCCACCTAGCTCTGAGCCCCACCTCACGGCCGCTCCAGGGGGCAGGACCCGAGGGACGCCCCTTCCAGTTGGGCGGAGACGGAAAGTGCAAATCCCAACGCTGAGAGTGGACGCGCGTTCAGCCCATTCAAAGTTGCTTCTTCCTTCTCTGGCTTCTGAGCGATTCCGGTCTTTGGTTACGGCGAGCTCGAGGGCTAACCTCATCGCGAGAACTTCCCTGAGTCGTGGGCTCTTACAGCGCAGCCGCAGGGCCTCCTGACGCAGAGGCGCCATCACCCGTTGGCGGTTCTCTGGCGCCCGCTTATTGGTTCGAAGCGCCCTCGCCCCACCCCCCCGTCGACCAATGGGCGGGGAAGGGGCGTGCCCTGGCGGCGGGTGGCGGCGGCGCGGGGCTCTCTCATGTTCGGCGTTGAGCCCCGGCTGCTGCCGCGGTCTCCAGAGCTGCCGCCGCTGCGGTCGTCCCTGACCGTCGCGGCCTCAGGGTGCTTCCCGCACGGTGAGACTGCTCTTCCTTCTGCCACCTCCCAGTTTCATCCCGCTCACAGAGATCCCCTCCCAATCGAGCCACTGTTCTAGGTAGTCGGTGCCTGGGACCCCTCCGGCTGGAGCTAGAGGGCTCTGCTGTCGGGGCCGGGCCAAGGAGGGCTCCTTGGCACCCGAGCTGGGGAGGTATTAGGCCCCAGGGCCGCAGGTGATCGTTAGGTGGTAGAGTTGAAGTGTTTTCCGCGCGGGGCGCTGTCGAGGGCACGTGTGACACAGTGAGGGTGGGGGCCTAGGGTCAGCGCCGTCGGCAACTCCCAGCACCCCTCCCCCCCATTGTCATCACCTCGCTGGTGACCTTGGACGAGTAGTCTCGCTCTGACCTCGTGTGGCTCGGCACCTTCAGGGAGGAGGGCAGTGATGTTGGGGAGTATGGGCTCGCGAAACTACTGCGTCAGCAGAGGTGATGGTGGGACAGAGAGGATTATCTCTGAGGGACAGAGCCGCCGTCTCGCAGCCCGGGAGGGATGTGATTGGGGTGGGTGGGGTGGGGGCGGTGTCCAGACGCATTTGTCCCCTTAGAAGATGAGGATAGGATGGGGATGGAGGGTGGAGAGGATACAGATTCATATACCCAGGCCCCTGATGTCTCTGGGAGCTTGGCGATTACCACCCTATTGTCACAGAGCAGGAGGCCTTCGTTTAGGTTCTGGACCAGTGTTTCTTTTAGTGAGCAGGGATCCTGGTGGACTGAGAAGGGAGACATTCAGTTGCTTTTCCTCTTGAATCTTGGCTTTGGGAAGTGTGGGTAAGGCGTTTCTCTGCCCAGGGAGCTGAAGCAGGTCAGAGGCAGCTGTTACCCCCTGGACCTGGCCTTGCCTGGGTGGGGATTCAGTCTGGAGGCTAGAGGTGTCTGAGCACCCTCAGGCTAGAGGGATTGTGGGGAGGAGATGCTGGGGAGAGAAAGGCAGCATTTCTTGGGGGAGATAAGAGGATGTGAGATGGTGGGGGTCCTTTCCTCAGTTCAGCCCCGCTCCACCCATTTTTGAGAGAGAGAACACCCATACTTCACCCTTGCAACTGGCCTGCTAGAGAAGGAGGAAACGGAGTCACATCCAGACTAAGTTGCTGTAAAACTGCCACAACCACTCCTGACCTCCAGCCTTGCCTTTCCAGGCCTTGTTCTAGGTATGCAGGCCCTAGTGAGCTGGGGGTGCTCTCTTGTTGCAGAGCATAGGCTCTAGGCACATCGGCTTTAGTAGTTGTAGCACGAAGGCTCAGTAGTTGCTGCCTTCGGGCTCTATAGAGCATGGACTCAGTAGTTGTGCCTCACAGTTGCTCCTCAACAAGTGGGATCTTCCCTGACCAGGAATCAAACCTGTGTCTCCTGCATTGGCAGGCAGATTCTTTACCACTGAGCCACCAGGGAAGCCCCATGCTTGAGCTTTGAGGAACAGCTTCTGTGGGATTGGGTGCTTAAGCCAGGATTGAGCCCAGAGTTGGGGTGGGGAGGGTAGGAGATTGTACAGTTCCTGGCTCAGAAAATACTTGAACAGGTTGAGAATGGGAATTGAAGAATGAATGAGAAACAAGGGCCCAAGAAGCATGTCCCTAACCACAAAGCAGAGGACAAGCTGGGGCTGGTCCTGTGATGCCTGGACTTGGGGGCTGCAGAGAGGTGCTGTGAGCATGAAGCTGTGGGGTATAGGGCAAGAGGGTGGCAGGTCCTGGAGCTCTACTTTGCCATGGACAGACTGTCTTTGGCCCCCTCTCCAGCCTTGGGCACCAAGTATGGGACAGTTTGGAGTAGCAGCTAGCACCCTGTGTGCACAGTGGGAATCTAGGGGGCTGAGAACTCAGTTTCTGTGTAACTGTCTCTCTGCCTAGCTGCCATTTCCTTGTTTCTGTTCCTCATGCCAGAGGCACCAGTGGGCCTGGCTGAGCCCTACCCTGGGTAGGATAACCTTGAAGCAGCTTTTCTCTCTAAATCTGAGAGGGACCTGATTTAGGAGCTCTCTGTTTCCCAGAGAGAAGGTTCTAACAGTTTCCCTGAGAGAGTAACTGAGAGCTGAAGAAGATCCCCAAGGCCCTTATTCCAGCTTCTCAACCCTCCCCATCCCATGACTCTCCGTGGTACCACCTCTGACAGCTCATTTAAAGAGGGGGTGTCTTTTTCTTTTTTTGCTGGAATGAGGGGATTTCCCAGGATATATATTCTTCACATTTTCTTTATAAGTCCTTTTGTTTGAGGGAGGTGGACAGTGAGCTCCCAACAGTCTGCTCTCTGGCAATCCCTGGAGAACTTGCTGGCCTGGGAGTGGGGGAGGGGGAAGGCAGGATGATGAAAGGGAGAGAGAGGCCCCTCAACCCTTGAGCTGTTTTCTGAGAAGGCTAGAGCCTCTGGGGCCTGCCCTGAGGGCCATTCCTGACTGTTCAGGATTGGCTTGAAGTGCTTCTTTGATGCTGAAATTGCTGTTGCTTCAGAAAGCAGTCCTTTGGGGGATTTGTTCTACAAAGGTAGGGGCAGAGTGGCGAGTGCTGTCACAGAGCTTCAGGCACCAGCTGCACCAGACCCACTAAGGAAGAGGTCATTGCTTGTTTATTCCTGTGCTACAGGTGAGGAAACTGAGGCACTGAGGCATGAAGTAACTTTGCCATGCAGCCTGAATTTAAACCAGGTCTTTGGGGCTCTGGAGCCCATGCTCTTGACCATGGCTCTGCTGCCTCTTGGGGGCTGAGCTGCTTGGGCCACGATCAAGATTTGGCTGGCACAAGAGGAGGCCTGAGGCTTCAAGGGTGCCTGGTGTTTCTCTTTGGGAACAGCTGCTGCAGGAAGAGGCCTGATGCCCTCTTCTCCCGATTCTAATGAAGAATTGTGTGTAGCTCAGGGTCTGGCTCACAGGGGACAGCGACCAATGAGGCTTTCTGCTGGGAAAGGAGCTTTTCCAGCCTTCTCTGGGCCTTCTCATTCTCTGTTCTCAGCGCTCAAGGGTTACAAGGCAATGCCTGAGTGCTTGCTCTATACTGGGCTCTGGGCAGTGCAAGAGACACAGGTCCTGCCCTCAGTGACCTTCCATTTCAAGGTTGGTGGTGGCAGTGGGGAGGTAACAGCTGATTGTGGCCAGGCTAGAAGATGCCCTGTGGGATGCACCACTCTGAGATGGGGGAAGGGGAATGCCTTCCAGCGCAGGGGTTGCTAAGAGAGCAGGGTGGCGAGCTCTTCTTCTGAGAGCCTCTGGGCCCTGATGTGCTACATATGCCTAAAGGGCCCACTGAGGCCCATTCTTGGGCTCTGTTTAGTTTGGTCATTCATTCATTTAACGAATATAAACCTAACACAGCTGCTCCCTGCCAGATGCTGGGCTGGGTGCTGGGGATACAGGGTTTGGCAAAAGCACAGTCACTGCTCTTGTAAGGTGGGAGACAGAAATATTAAATGATCCCAGAAGTGAGAAAGGGAATTCTTTTTGAAGATTTTCAGGCCTATCCTGGAATGGGAGGGGGTGAGAATGGGTTGTGCTGCCTTGAAAAGGGTCCCCATGCTGAGATGTGGATGGGAGAACAGAATTATTCCAGGCAGATGGCCTGGGTGAAGGCAGGCAGGCAGGCAGCAGGCAGCGGACAGGGGAAGAAGACAGGTAGTGGACCCTGCATATAAAAGCCCTAGGAGCCTTTGCTCACCAGCCGCTGTTTCCTCCAGGCTTCCCAGGGAGTGTCCTGGGAAGGACTGCTGTTTCCTACTCCAGGGATCTTCCCAACCCAGGGATCGAACCCGCATCTCCTGAGTCTCCTGCATTGGCAGGTGGATTCTTTACCACCGCGCCACCTGAGAAGCCACAAAGTTATGATTGTTGTTGTGTAGTCGCTAAGTCACGTCCGACTCTTGTATGACCCCATGGACTGTAGCCCACCAGTTCCTCTGTCCATGGGCTTTCCCAGGCAGGAATACTCAAAGGAGTTGCCATTTCCTTCTCCAGAGGATCTTCCTGATCCAGGGATTGAACCCACATCTCCCGTGTCTCCTGCACTGCAGGCGGATTCTCTACCGCTGAGCCACCTGGGAAGCCCAGGAAATGGGGGGAGCTTGTCATTTTTCCTCTGGCTATAGAGATGTGGCTGGAGCAGCCTCTGTGCAAGGTAGGGGGAAGGCCTGGTCCCCTTGCTCTTGGCTGTGTTTCATAGGCTCTGAGTCCACAGCTTCAGGGGGTGGCTGGAGAGGGTAGGTAGGGCAGGCTTCTCTCCAAGGGCCAGACTTTCTGGAGACAGCCTTAGGAGCTGCCCTTCTGGGACTGACCCAGAGTGCTGGCCTGGGGCTGTTCCTGCATTCCTGAGACTCTAGCTTTGACCTTCCCTGTACCTCCTGAGGCTTCCAATGGGGGTGCTCCTCATACCCAAGCTGTTAGCCCTGCCTTTGAGGTGGGGCTTGAGCCTTGGTGGGCTTTTGCATTGGGAAATGGGGAGGGAGGTAAGGCCTGCTGCCAGGGTAGCTCAGAACCTGAGGGGCCTTGAGGTCATGCCCTCCACAGGCCCAGTGCCAACTCTGAGGCCACTCAATGGTTTTTCCTCATTCCCTGGACCAGCACAGGTCATTCATGCATCACTCATCTCTACTTTAGTGTCTATCTCTGACAGATAAGGACACGTGCATGCATGGGCGCTCAGTCTGTTGTGTCCAACTCTTTGTGACCCGTGGACTGTAGCCCGCCAGGCTCCTCTGTCCATGGCATTCTCCAGGCAAGAACACTGGAGTGGGCTCCCTTTTCCTCCTCCAGGGGAAATAAGGACATACTTCTCTACATAATCGAATTCCATTATCTCACCTAGCTGATCAACTCTTATTTCTTAATGTTGTCTAAGATCCAGTCCTGTTTATTAACATTTCCCAATTATCTCCCACGACTGAGCGACTGAACTGAACTGAGAAATGCCCTTCTACATATATTTTTCTTTTTGAAACTGATGTGGTGGGAAAAACCAGGTCAGTTGTCCCATTGAGTATCCTGCCTTCTTAGTCTCTTTGTGTATTAATTTAGCAGAGCATTTGGCAAACTTTTACTGTGAAGGGCAAGATAGTAAATATTTCAGACTTTGCAGGCTATGTGGCCTCTGTGGCAACTACTCAGAGTAGTTTTAATGTGTGTGCTCAGTCATGTCCGACTCTTTGCAGCCCTGTGGACTGTAGCCTGCCAGACTCCTCTGTCCATGGAGTTTTTTTCCAAGTAAAAATACTGGAGTTGGTTGCCATTTTCTCCTCCAGGAGATCTTCCTGAACCAGGGATTGCTTTAGTGCAAAAGCAATTTTAGGTGGCAGTCCAGTGGTTAGGACTTTCACTGCCAGGCTTTAATCCCTGGGTCAGGGAATTAAGATCGTGTAAGCCGTGAGGGCACAGCAAAACAAAGAAACAAATAAAAGCAGTTTTAGACAACATGTAAACAAATGAGCACTTGGTTGTGTGCCAGTAAAACTTTACAAAAAAAACCAGCAAACAGTGGCAGCCCGACAGTTGGCCCATCTCCTATCTAAAGCAACTTCCTTCTTTTATTAAAATTAGGTCACTTGTCTTGCAGAATATCTGGCCTTCTGGGTTTGTCTCCTTGCTTTTCTGCGGAGTCATTTAATCGGTTCTGCTTGCAGGCTAGACATTTGGGGCCGAACTGCCCTGTCAGCGGTGCTGTGACTTGGTGCCGCTTCACATCAGTAGGCATACTTGTGCCCGGTGTCCCATTCTGAGTGAGAGGAGACTGACCAGTGCAAGACTGGCTAATGCCACTTTGCTCCATGGCACACTTGTTCCCTTTAACCTGGGTCATCTGTCAGTGGTACTTGTGCATCTGTGAGCATCCACGCCTTCCTGGTTTAGCACCCACTGATTGGTGTTGCTTCCAACATTTGTTTCTAGGGGGTTGCAGAATTATTTAGCATTCAGTCATTCCTTTGTTAAGGAAGAGCTATCCTTTAACACCAGGGCAATTTGGCTACAAGACCAAGAGACAGACTGAATTAGTTCTCTTTAAGATTGCCAGTTTTCAGAGCAGAGAGTTAGGGTGTTGATATTGTCGGTAGTGACAAATGAGGGTTTTGATTTGTTTTGCTTTCTTCCTTTTTTCATAATCACCGTGAATGCTCTGATTTTATATAGTTCCATCTGTTAATATTCTCTTTGATGCTGAGATGGTCCCAGCCCAGTGTTTCAGAGCTGTGCTGCTTACACAGGCTTCCTGGGGGTACTTGCCATTGCCTCTGCCCTGAGGCTTCCCTTGGGGAGCTGAACTGGAAGGCCTGCCAATCAAGCCAGAGTCTGAACTGTGAGTTCTGATGGGTAGCAACCCTCTCATAGGTGCCTGTTCTGTGTATGGACCTGTTTGATCACCAGGAGGGAGAGCTCTAAGAACATGTCTTATTATATAGTGAATAGTGAAATCGCTCAGTTGTGTCCCACTCTTTGCGACCCCGTGGACTGTAGCCCACCAGGCTCCTCCATCCATGGGATTCTCCAGGCAAGAATACTGGAGTGGGTTGCCATTTCCTTCTCCAGGGCATCTTCCAGACTCAGGGAATGAACCCAGGTCTTCTGCATTGCAGGCAGATCTTTAACCTCTGAGCCATCAGGGCATATAGGCCCCCGTATTTCACCCCCTCGAAGCCTACTGTTAATTCTAACCTGGATTGACTTGTGCAGCAAGAATACTGTGACCTCTGGATGTATGATGGTACAACCTGTGTGTCTGGTCTGGGCCAACTCTTGGGTCACCAGTGCCAGTGAAGTCCTCTTCCTTTGCTGGCTGCCTCTTCCCACCAGCCTCAGGTCTGCTGGGCACTAGAGTTCTGGCTCGTGCTTTGACACCCAGAAACTGCAGCTCAGGACGTGCTGGCCGGGCTGTGGGTCAGTAGTGTGTCAGGCAAGGGTGAGGGCTCTTGGCAAATGTGGAGTGGGTGGAGGAGTAGGGGGCACAGGTACCACTTGGGCTACTGAGAGCTGCAGGGGTTTGGGTCCTTCCTAAAGGGAAACCTCTGCTCTCCCACCAGCCACAGGCCCATCAGTGGCCCTGACCCTTGCCCTCCCCTTTGCACTCCCCACCCGTCAGGCTCCTGCTGGTGTCCCTGGAGCATGGGAGGCTGCTGAGCGTGACCGGTGGTGTCCGGCAGGAGCTGTGTGTCTCACCCTGTGGCAGGGAGGGCGTCCATGGCTGCAGCCAACAAGGGTGAGTGCCTGCCTGGTCTGCTGGGGTTTGTAGAGTCTTATAGTGCACCCTGGTGGGAAGGGGTATTGTTGCATGTGGGATCTGCATTGGCTGTATGTGTGTGTCTGTCTGTCTGAATGTGAGGTATGAATTATATTACATCAGTAATTACACCAGTGTTTGTGCTGGGGATGCCCAAGCCCTAGCAGGGAACCTTGGTTTGCTGACCTGTGGAGGTGTGCTGCCCTCGTGGTCCCATGTTCCAGTCTCCCTATTCCACTGTGGAGGTTGGTAGCATAAGGGGTTTGGTGTGAGCACTGAGGCTCTGAAGTGGGTAGGGCTACAGTAGGTTGTGGAAAGGAATTGGGGTTTCATTCAGAGTCCAGAAAGACTCATAGAAGGTTTTAGGTGAGGTAAGATACGAGGGTTAAATCTGAGGGACTCAGCAGGGAAATGTGGAAATGCCAGGTTGACCCCTTGGGCCTCCATTGAGTCTTCACTGTGTGCAAAAACCCAGGCAAGGACTGGCCCAGGCCCTCACCAAGCTCCCACTAATCTGTCTGTCTTAACTCCCTGACTGCCTGGCCTTGGAAAACCTGATCCAGTGAGGGACAGCCAAGGGCCATGTGAGGAGTTAAGCGGAGGAAGGAAAGGTGTCTCTGGGAGAGGTCCTGGAGCCTCCCCTGGGTTCTTCTTACCTGCCAATGATCAGTAGTAAAGTTTAGAAGAAGCTGCAGCCCCTTCTAGGAGGGCTGAGTGTAGTTTTTGACCCTCTTTGTTTCTCCCACCCCCAGGCAGGTCCCATAGAGCCCAAGCCCATTCCTGTCTCTGCCCTTTTCCCCTCTCAAGGGGGTTAGCAGGAGGGGCAGGCAGAGGGCCTCAGGACTGGCAGACCTAGAAGAGAAGGCCTGAGAGATGGGGAGCTTGGAAATGTGAAGGAGAGCACAGGGCAGGGTATCCTGAGCACTGGGGTTGAGTCCTGCACTGCCTGGGGTTTGGTTAGCGTCAGGACTGTCTCTTCCCTGTCAGCCCCATTCCCTTTAAGTGAAGAGTCATATTAGCTAATCCCTAAATCCCCCCATACCCTCTTTGAGGGTGTGCATTTTCTGTGGGAAGACTAAGCAGGCAGGGGCAGATGAGAATCTCAAGCCTTATGATCTCCATTGTCCAATAGGATGTGGCCTAGCTCAGCAGTGGATGCTGACTGATATGAAGGGGCAGTCACAGGGGCAGGGCAGTGACACGGTGGAGTGGTTTCCTGGGGCTAGGAGAAGGCAACACTGCTGGAGCTCTCTCCCACTCTCTTGTAGGCAGCAAGTCCAGAGTCCGGAGTATCCGCTTCGCAGCAAGCCACGATGCAGAAAGCTCCCAGAGTCACGTCCACTTTGATGAGAAGCTGCATGACTCTGTGGTCATGGTCACCCAGGAGAGCGACAGCAGCTTTCTGGTCAAGGTATGTGCATACCTCCCCCCCATAACCATCAGCCTTATTCCCTCCACCTTCTCCCTGGCCCTGCCCAGCTTCCTGGGCCTCTTCCATTTCCTCTAAGCTGGTTCCATCTTTGTCCTTCCCTGGGCCTTGGTTTCCCCATCTGTAAAATAGGGAGTGTGAGACTGTGATGAGATGAGTGCACTTAGGATGTTACTTGAATGGCAGTGGAGCTGCTGTTATCATCAGCATCACCCCAGCCGTTGCAATTGGAAGGCAGATGTCCAGGCTTTGGTGTCACAGGGCTGGGTTCAGTTCTGGGCCTCCTATTTTGGCTCTGTGACCTTGGGCAGGTCACCTTGGTTTTCCTTCTCTGAAGTAGAGACAAGTGACACCCCAAAGAACTGGAAATGGAAGGGTGTATGTATGTGAGGCTAATTATATTGATAACATGGTGTGACTTTATTTACTCTGCTTTGCCTAACTTCTGGCTGATTGAAGTTCTTTGCAGTAGTATTTATCACCCCTGTGATTTTCCCTTCTCCCTCTCTTCTAGTGTCCATACCTCGTACACCCTTGGCTCCTCCAGCTGCTGGGACAGTTAGATCCCACATCCATTTGGGAGGGGCAGGAAGAATTCTTTGGAGGGGATGGATTGTAGGGAAACAGGGAGTGAGGCCTTAAGGTTGGACAGTATACCAGGGCTCCCATGTTGAGCCCTGGAAGGCATGGAGGTGAGCATGGTGGTTGGCATCTGATCTATTGAGACCACCCTGAGGAGGGGCCCAGAGTCATAGCCATTTCTGCCCAAGTCTAAAACCCTTGCTCTTTCTCCAAGAGCTGACAGTTTCCCCAAGGGAGCAAACAGAATGAACCCAAACTTTCAAAAATAGCTCCCTGCCTCCCATTGCAAAATCTATTCATGTCCATGGTAGAGAAAATTTGGAAGATAGAGAAAACTATAAAGAAATTTAAAAGTATCTGTAATCATACTATCTAGAAATAACTATGGTTAATATTTTGATGTTATTCCAGTTTCCTTTCTAGCTTTCTTTCCAAAAATGAAAAGCTGGTATACCAGTGTACACACTGTTTTTTGGTTGCTTCTGTTGTGATCCATCTCCTGTTTGTTTCAGTAAATAATTTTCCATGAGATTTTACAACTGCCTGATATTCCACTATATCTGTCATCATTGATTTAGCTGGTTCCTGGTTTCTGGCGTTACAGTTGTTTCTATTTTGTACTGTTATAAATAGGGCAGTGATGAGTTTTGTTTTGTTTTTGTTACATCTGAGTATTTCTCCAGGGAGATACTGCAAGTGGTGCAGCTGGATCACAGGGTACAGCCAGTGATTAGCAAGTACAGCCAGAAAGCCCTCTTGAGAGGTGTGCCCTCTTTTAGCAGAGTGTGGGAGCCACAGGGACTGAGCTTTATCACACAGTGACATCATCCTGATGCTACTGAAAGGCTAAATCCTCCCTCAAAGGACAGGGCGATCCATTTCCTGAAACTGAGCAGGAGAGCGTATGCCCTGTGAGCTGTGGATACAGCACCCACATTGCCTCTCCTGGACTGGCACTCCAGTCAGCCTACCTGCCCGACAGCTACCCTGGCCTGTGACCCGTCACACGACTGAGTTTCTGAGGATGGCAAAGCTGTGTGTATGAACAACAGAAGTGTCCCAGGCTGTGAATCAGGGCTGTTGGACTCAGTGAGCCTTTGAATGGGCAGGCATCCATGTTCATGTGCCAGCAGGGCAGGCTGGATTCCAGGTTCCATGACTGGTGCCAGTCTTGTGGGCCAGCCCTGGACTGACAAAGCTTGTCTAGAGTCTGTTTTTATGATTCTGACCCACCCTCCATCTTGTGCTATCTATGTTGCCTGGTGGCCCCACCATGAGTGACCAGAGGACCAGTGTCCCTGGGCACATGCTGATAGTGGTGGGGGCAAGTGGATAGCCTTTGTAGTGGGGGTTTGAGCCTTCCCTGTGGGCAGTGGCTGGTGCCTTGCTGTGTGGCAGAAGTAGCCAAGAGGTACAGGGAAGACTATAGCTTGACCACACTGTGGCCTTCAGCCAGTCATTTCCTGGCTTCTATTTAATCATCTATAGAATGGGCCACCAAGGAACTTCAGGGCCCATGAGACAGGTATGGGACAAGTGATAGGGGTGGGGTCCTTGAAGAAAGGGCCTGGAGCTACCAGGCCAGGGGTGTGAACCAGCTAGAATGATGGAACGAGTCAAAATTCCCTGGGATTGTCAAGAAAGCGAGTGGAGGGCCCACAGGATCACCAGTGGCACAACCCGGGCGGACCCTGGGGGAGACTGTAAGTGAAGGTGCCTCCATCCCCTACCCCTCCTGCTGCAGGTTGGCTTCCTGAAGATCCTGCACAGGTATGAGATTACCTTCACTCTACCCCCAGTGCACAGGCTGAGCAAGGACGTCCGAGAGACACCTGTCCCCAGCCTGCACCTCAAGCTCCTCAGCATCATGCCCATCCCAGAAGGTGCGTCCGCTGCTTGGGGGTGCTGGAAGCTTGCCCTCTTCCAGCAGAGCCTGGGTGTGAGTAGGAGTGACAGCATGGGTACTTCCTTCCCCCCATCAGGGGCTGATGGGTGGCTCAGAAACCAGGAGACATGATGCCCTATGGGCCTGCTGTGTGGCAACTTGGCAGGTCCCATGCCCCAGCCCTCATTCCTGGACAGAAGTCCACGGGCTCACACAATTGACCTATGTCTGCTCACAGTTGACCTATGTCTGCTTACCGCCTGATGGTTACTTCAGGGGGATGGTGGGAGCCACTGAGGAACTGCTCTGGGCCTCTAGCCCTTCCTCTGCCAGGGGAAACCTCCTGGAACCTCAGGAACTTTGGGCAGCTGCTTCCCAGCCCCCACCAGACCTGAAGTTGCTTTTCCATACTCTGCCACCTTCAGCACCCCTCCTCCCAAAGGCTAGCGAATCAGTGTCACCATTTACAGAAATCCCAGCTTCAGTTTCATGTCCCCCTACCTCCACTTCATGACTTTGCCCTTAAGTGGGTTGAGCAAGCCTCCTCAGGTCTTTGCCTCTTGCCACCTGATCTGCTCAGTCCCTGCCCTGCTCCTCCCTCCCTCCCCCATCACCCTCTCTCCCTGCCTGTGTTTTTGGGGAATCCCACCTCTTGCAAGCCTGAGTTTGACTTCTGGCCTACATGTAGAGCTCATTGAAGAATGGCAAGTTCCAGAGGCCTGTGTACCCAGCCCTGGGGGCAGGGGTGGAGGGGAGTTTGGGCCATCCTTGCTCCTCTAGAGGTCTTGGTGGTGGGTGGGGACCAGTGAGTGCTGGGGGGCAGGAGGCCACAGAGGTGCTGATCGCCCCGGGCAGGTTACAGCGTCAAGTGTGAGTACTCAGCGCACAAGGAGGGCGTCCTCAAGGAGGAGATGCTGCTAGCCTGTGAAGGTGGCCCCGACACCTGCGTGCGCGTCATGGTGCAGGCACGCGTCATGGGTGAGAGCTTGAGGCCCAGGTCTGGCTAGAGGAGGGAGGCACCAGCTTGGCTACAAGGAGTTTCCACCCTCCTTGAGTCTGAAAAAGGGAACCTTGTTTTGGCCCATTCCCAGTCTCCTTGGTGGGTGCCTTTCTCCCCATCCTCTAGCAGAGCTGGGAGGGAAGGTAGAGGAGTCCCCTTGGAGTAGGTGGGGCCAGGGTCCACCCTGGCATACTGACTTGTCGCCTGTCTTGCAGACCGACACCACGGCACACCCATGCTGCTAGATGGCGTCAGGTGCGTGGGTGCTGAGCTAGAATACGACTCCGAGCATAGTGACTGGCGCGGCTTCGACTGAGGCCCTCGGTGCCACCTGCCTCAGGGCCCTCGGCCTTAAACCCAGCCTCGTCCCCCAGATGCTGCATGACGGTGCGGCTTCCTCCCCCTTCCCCAGGGTGGGTGTGCAGGCGGAGGGTCCACTGGCCTCTACGCTAGAGCCTTGCCCACGCCTCTCACCTCATTTAATGTGCCACCTCCCTGCCCCTCCAGCGTCCTCTTCTCCCACTTTCTCCTGTGTGCCTCAGCCTCCTGCTGGAAGAAATGGATTGAGCCCCCAAGGAGGCTATCTGAGAAGGGCCAGGGGAGGGCCTGGGTGGCTTGTACCCACCCCCACCCCAGCCATAAGGGCTCCAGTCAGAGCCTAGGAGAGGAGGGAGCTGGCTCTGTGGTGGAGCTGCCCCTATTACTACTGCTGCTGTCTCGCTTTAGCCACCTCTCTTGTCTACTCCATTTTTTCACTGCTGTCCATGGTGAGGAGGAGGGAGATGAAGTTCCCAATCCCTACCCCCTAGGTCTGTGTTGTTTTTAAATGACTGGTTGGGATAAAATCCTGAAGAAATAAAACTTCCAGTGGATACCAGAGGCCAGCAGGGTGTTTGTTCTCCAGGGCCCTGAGAATGCCCAGTCCTTGCAGATGGGCCAAGGAACAGTTTTGGCTACTTACTCTTTTTGGAAGCAGGGTTACTTTATGGTATTACAGCACCTAGCCCCAAAAAAGGTATGTGCGGGTGGTGGCATTTTAGGCCTGCCAAGATGAGAGTCTGCACGGGGAGGGGCCTTGCACTCAGGTCAGAGAGGTCTTGTGGAATGGGTGGTCAGTCTGGGAGGCTTGACCAGAGGCAGCAGCGCTCCTTTCTAGTCAGTTCCCAGACCTATGCACAGCTGAAAACCTCCCTCTGTAGAACCTAGCCACCCTAACCCTTCCACTACTCCACTGTTGGAGTCCCCCCTTGTGAGGTACCAGAAGGGTATGGTTTCTCCTTGAGCTTTATTGTCACCTTAGGGTTCCCAGGCAGGTGGGGCTGCTGCATGTCACGGGAGGGCAGGTACACTAAATTGATGGCAGAGCTGGGACCAATGCTCTTTCTGTCCTCCCTACCCTCCTCCCTCTCCATGGTTGGATAAGTATGTGGGTCATTCCCAAGCTGCCCCTGGGGCCTTCTCAGATGGAAAGGAAAGCCCCCCTCAGCATGTTATCCCACATCCCCCTCGCCTATACCCCTTCTCATAGCCTGCTACTGCCCTTTCTACAATTACCATTCATACTTGGGTGGTCAGTACCACACCCAGGAAGGTCCTGCTGCTTCTGTCCCTCTCCCGTCAGCTCCAGTCCTTGTCCTGCCTGGCTCCCTATACAGGCTGAGCCAGTCAGTCCGCGCACTCTGCCCTTCGGTTCCAAACCCTGCACAACCTCCTCGCTCTTGCTGCCCTGCCTGCAGCTGTACCTCCAACCTCACCCTGGCCCCTACTTCAGACCAAGGGTCAAGCTTTCTGATGCAGTCTGCTTTCAGGACCACGTGCTCCCTATGGGGAAGCCTTTGCAAACCTTTTAAGTCTCCTTGGCCTCCGTCCTTGGACGTGCCCTTCAGACTTTCAGAGGACTGAGGCCCAATCCCAAAGCCTGAGTTTCCGGATGTGTCCCCACCCATTCCTCCTGCGACCTCACCTCCCCGGGCAGGATGGCAGGAAACAGGGTGGATTTATCTGCCCCAGCCCTGGGCCAAGAGTTCTGTTGGGCTGGGGGTGGGGTGGGGGTGCTGGCACTGTGCCCTCAATTGGAAAGAAAGTCGATGGCGGCGCGCACAGAGCGATTGGTGCTGACATCGACGGCGGTGACCTTAATCTCAGTGTCACCAAACTGCATGGCAGCGCGGATCTCGCGGCGGCCGGGGGGCGCTCCGGCGGCATCGGGGCCTCCCTCGGCTGGCTCGAGCTCGAGGCTGAGCGCACCACACTTGCGCACTCCTGGGTCGGTGATGAAGCGCGCGTCCTCCGCGGTGCAGCAGTACAGGTTGATGAGCACTCGCCGCTGTCCTGGGCGCGCTGGGCAGTAGCTGCGCCGCACCTCCTCGCCCAGGGCCACTGATTGTTCGGCGGCCACGAAGCGCTCAAAAACGTCGGTGCACCAGCGGCGACCGTCGCGAACCAGCAGCTTGTCAGGCGGATGAATACCAGCCACGAAGCGGTTGAGCACGCCCACGCCGTATGTGAGCGGAGATCTACGCACCCGAACCACTCCTGGCGCCTGCCCAAAAAGCACTGCGCCTTTGAGGATGGTGAGGGCTACGTCGTGCGGAACCACCACACGCAGGCCACGGGCGCCCAGAGCTGCCTGCACGGCGTGCTGCAGCATAGCCGACTCAGCGAAGCCGCCCACCAGGAACAGCAGCTTGACACCCTGCACCTCAGGGCGCTCCAGCAGTGCTTCTGCGGGATGGGTCGGGGAGGAGGAGGTAAGGAGAACGGACGGGGAGTGGGCCACTGAGGCTACCGCTGCGCAGCCACTGGCGCTTCCCCTCTGCCCTCCTGTATCCCTGGGGCAAAGAGAAACGAGCCATTTCACTATAAAACCTTATCCTGGCTTGGATGAAGAACACAGAGCACTTTCATGAGGGACTCTGCCATCCTCATAGCCTCTGCTTCCTCAACACTATCTCGCTTTCCCACTACACTGTGGAGGGCTTGAGTAAGGGTGTGAATTTACACGTATTAAATGCCTACTGCGTGCATGACATTGTGCTCACTCTCTAGATACTTAAACTCATTTAAATCACTGTGATAATAGTTTTGGGGGGGCCTAATACTACCTGGGGAGTCAGCCACTAGGGTTTCTTTAACCTGGCAAGACTACACATCGTCCTATTTCTTAATCCCCATGGCACTACATCCTCCAGGTATTCCCGATGATTCTGGGTCTCATTCCAGTGTATGGATTTGGGGAGGTTTCCGGGTACTAATGGGGGAAATACTCTGGCATATGGGTGTGTATGCTACGGTGAATGAATGACCCAAGCTTAGGTGCTCACCTATGTGCTGGGTGATCCCGCTGACGGTGGGCTGAAAGAGTTCGTTCATGGCCTCACAAGACATCCTGAGCATCCCATGTGAGGACCACTTCACGAAGTTCACGCTGTAGATGGTGAAGGAGGCACAGGCCCATGGGTCAGGGTCCAGGTCCTACCTCTATTCCAGGCCAAAGTACCTGGGCACATTCTGTATTGTGCCAACCACACTTCTAGGGGCTTTAGACTCAAGTCTGTTCCAGATCCAGACATGAGGTCCTAGGAAAGGAGCCTCCTTTTGCCTCAAGCAGAGGAATACAGACCGGCTGGCTGGCAGGTGTGTGTGTGTGTGTGAGAGAGAGAGTAGGTATGGCTGCAGGGAATATGAGATAGATATTGGCCTTTCCGGAGAAGGCAATGGCAACCCACTCCAAGTGTTCTTGCCTGGAGAATCCCAGGGACGGGGGAGCCTGGTGGGCTGCCATCTATGGGGTCGAACAGAGTTGGACACGACTGAAGCGACTTAGCAGCAGCAGCAGCACTGGCCTTTTCCTGGGGGCTCAAGATTCTCTTGCCTCCATTTGGGCTGCAGATTTCAGCTGGGGTACTCATGCCCCTCCCCCTGCCTCCACCTGGGCTGGCATGACTTGTGCCTGGGCCAGATCAAGTGGATCCCCTACTGCCTCCTGGAGCCCACACCTTTCCCTGTAGGGGCGGTCCCCCGCTCACCTGCTCTTGCGCAGGGCCGTCTCCACATTGTGGCCTCCCTGCTTACGATAGAAGTCAATGAAGGAGAATGGTAGGGAGATGTTGACCGCCCCTGTACGGTGCGGGCCTGCAGTACGTTTGCGGGCCTCGAAGGCTATAGTCAGATCCACCCAGGCTGCTGGACGTTGCCTTTTGAAGGTGGTGATGAAGTCCTCACCAAAGATGCGGCCCAGCAGCTGCTCGAAAGCCAGGTCCACGCCCACCGCGCCACAGGGGCCGCCTGGTGTCCAGCAGAGAAGGAAGAGGGCAAGTGCTCATTCTGCTGCCAGGAGGTGTTGGCAGGGCAAGGGCTCTGGGCACCAAGGGCACTGCCTGGCTACTCACCAGATGCCTTGTAGAGCTCCTTGAGGGTGCCATGGGGCTGCTCCAGCTGGTGCACAGTCAGGTCCACTGTGCCTCCCCCACAGTCTGCCACCACATAGCGATCTCCTGTGGGGGCAAGCATGAGCACACACTTGGGGCAGTTTAGCTCTAGACCCTCTGGAGACTCAACCAGCCTTCAACCCTGCCCCGGGTCCTGAGCCCTGTCCTCAGGGCTGTGGGGGTTACGGTTGAAAGGGGCTTCAGGTCACCGGGTAGGGGCACAAGGTGTGAGGGAAAATGATCCCATGGTTCTGCAGCTTCACCTGCAGAGAATCCCCTGGAGGAAGGGGGTTAGTGGCATGGCTGTGAGTGGGGGTGGGAGTACAGGCGATGGTGAGGGGGACTACCACCTTAGGTACAGCTGATGGAGTTGGAAGGGGCAGGGTTCCTAGAGGCCTGAGCTGACTTCGGAACTGTTTTCCCACCCTCAGTATCTGGTATCCCACAGGGCCCAAGGAATATCCCTCCATTGCCCCTCCCTCCCCCACCTGCTTGCATATCGGCCCACAGCTCTCCAACACCCGACTCCACCAGGAATGTCCGGCTGTGGCGGGATCTTCGAAGCTGCTCTCGGGCTGAGTGTTGAGGGACAGCAGGACAGTCAGGTCAGGAGGCTGCAAAACCTTGCCTTAATATAGAGGGGCTCAGGCCATGGCAAAATCAGAATTAGGAAGGTCTAGAGGAACTGGGGAGGAGAGGAGATCCTGAGACCTGTCCCTATCATAGAAAGTTGACACAGCAGTCTCAGTGCCTAGTCCTGGCAGCAGGAGCCTGGGGCTGGTGGGGGTCGGGGGACAGCTGACATGCCAGGAGGGGAGGGAAAACTGATTCAGTGCTGTTTAAGGGAAAGCTGAAGACCTCCACCTTCAGCTTAGAGTATCTTTGTCAGTAACCTCAGCACCTCTTCCTAGGGTAGGCTGTCACCACCCCTAGCCCCACCCCCACCCCTGCTCCCCACGTCAGATTCAGGGTTGGATTGAGTCCTACCATCCTCAGACAGTGCTACTCCAGGGCACGGTATAGTCTTCAGTGCCTGCCTCCAAGGTCACCACTAGGCAGCACCCCTGGGGTTGGCTCACCCTGACGGAAGCTGGAGTCAATGGAGCGGCGTTCGCCCAGGCACCCTCTGCCTGGAGCTCGGCTACTCAGATCCACGAGCTGGTGCAGACGCAGCTTGCGGCAGTAGACAGAGGCAGCCTCGGGCTCCAGGGCGATGAGTAATTGCTCTGCATCCTCTCTCGACACTAGTCCAGCCTGAGGATGGTGGTTGGCAGGGTTGGGGAGCATCGTGGACCAGGCATCACACTGAAATGGCGCCTCAGTGCAGGCAACCAGGGCTTGTGGGGCTCCCATCTCCTCCCCATTATACTGCAGCATGCTGGGCCTCTCAAGGCCCTTCCATGCTGCACAGATTTGGAGCTGTCTCAGAGCCACCCTATGACCAGGCTTGGGGTGGGAAGGATGGCTGTGGCCAAGGATGCCATGGGGTTGCCCAGCAGGGAGGGACCTTAGACTGAGTGAAAACCTAGAGCACCCGGGATCTGCCCCAGGCTGCCCAATGTGGCCTGGGCTGCAGGAAGGTCCCCTTCACAAGTCCTGGGTTAGCAGCTGACCACTGGCTGAGGGGGTTAGTGGAGACTCCAGAATAGTGTATTAGGGGGTATAATGGCCAGACCATCAATCAGAAGGGATGGTGGGGGAGTCCCCTTTAGCTTACTCAACTCCCTTTCTTCACTGGTAATGGACAATGGCCATGGGCTTCCCCACTCTCTTGAGAACTTTGTTCTCAAGCAATGTGATATAGAAGAAAAGACTTTAACAGTGAAATTTCAGGTACCAAGGCAAGCAAGCTAGGGGGGAAAATCACTTTCTGTTACTTCTTGCATCAGGACAGGGGATCCCCATAGGAAGTACTTTATGGTTTTGTGGGATTCCTCAGATTCTGACCAGGTTGGGGGACGGGGATGGATGGGTATCAAGACTTCCTGCCCAGGACCAGCCCTTTCTGAACTGACGGCCAGGGAACAGTGTGGGAGGAAGCAGGGTGGGTAAACCAGCAGGGGGCTACTGGGGTGGGGGCGTTTGTTTTGGCTGGGTGCGGCCATGCTTTCATTCTGGTCTCTGAAAGGGGGATGGGTGCCTACTGACCTTGGGGTTAGCTCCTTCCAGAGACAAGTGAGGGCACCTGCGGATTTGACACCTAGGAAAAGGTATGTTTCTGGGGGGTTGGAGGTTCTGGTATCTTCCAGGGGAGGGTGCACTGGAATTCCTGAGACTGCTTTTCCAACCTTCCCATCTCCACGGGGGGTGGGTGCCTGAGCTGCAGTCTCCCTTTCTCCAGAACTTTGGGCCTCTCTTATGGTAGGAAGATCAGCAAACATAGGCCAAAATCACCTCCCTTCATAGTTTCATAGTCTTATTTCCTCTGCTCAAGAACTTAAACTGGTTGGAGCTGTGATAAAAATACTGATGCTGGCTCAAGTGGACGTTCTTGGCGTCCTGCCCAGCTACTGTCAGTTACCTGCTATCAGCTTCCCATTGCCCCTGCTCTGGAGAACTGCCTTCAATGAATGAGAACTACTCACTTGGGGGGGCTTACTCCAACCAGTTACCAATGACAAACTGATAAGGATGGACAAAAAGCCACCCCTCTTGCCTCCCTGTGGCCAACACTAGGGTACAGTCTCCCTCCAGAGCTCTCCGTGGGATCAGGCTGAGGCTAGACTCCAGATGAGACCCATCCCCGTGCAGCTGTTTCTCCTGTCCTGCTTTCCTCACTCCCCTTTCATCTGAGAGTCCTTCAATATACCACATGCACAAGACTTCCCATCTTGGACTCTGCTTCTAGGAAACCTGCATTAAGACAGTGGTTAAGCGGGCCTGGGCTGTCCCTTGTCCCTCAGCTCTCTGTTCCTACAGGCCCACCCCCTCTCTTGGTGGCAACAACCCGCCAAAATGCCCAGCAGGGTGGGGCTGGCAGTCCTTACACGAGGGCTCTGTGGTCCCAAGGGTGGTGTATGAATGAGGGTATGGAGCCATGCCCGGGGCCCTTCTGAGCAACATCCACACTCTGCCTGCATGTTCTCACCAGGTAGGCAGCCTCCCGCATGAACTGCTTGGCTGGTTGCTTCCAGATGGCAGGCACAGTCAACACCCAGCGCACACTGTCCTTCTCCAGCAGTGATGGGCACTGCTCCCTCAGCTCCTGGAGCACGATGGGGCAGTGAAGGGGAGGGCTGGCTTGGTCTGGGGGGGGCGTGTCTTTATAGGAGCTGGAGGAGCTGATCAGGCCTGAGGAACTTCCCAGCTGACTTGGGAGAATCTTAACACCCCCTTTCCCACCACCACCACCTCCCCAACCCCTGACGCAGGGCTACCAGATAGGAAGGCAGAGGACTAGAAAAGATGACCTCTGTCTTCTGACAGTGGCTACTCAGTGGATGGGCTGAGGGGAAAGGATGGGCCTGGGGGTTGTCCACCCCAGTAGGCAGAGATAGGGTCACAGCGCACCTGAAGGGCATGCTCCTTGAAGAAGCGCAAGGCATGAGCGAACACCTCCAGGGCAGGCATTTTCTTTCCATTTACTGCTTCTAGTTGGGTCTTCAAAGTGAGATCCTGGCAGGGATAAAGGGCAACTCTATAGGAGGCCACAGCTCTCCATTTCCTGACAACCTCTCATATTTAACCCCATTTCCTATGCTCCCCTCTTTGGTACTGCCCCACTCTGGCTCTAACGTCAGTTCTCCCCAGCCCTTCCCTTTACCCTATCATACCCCGTGGTCATGCCTCCATCCCTTATGTTCAAACTCCGCCTCCAGGCCCCCCTCACCTTTTAGCTTTGCCCACCCTCCATGAGGCCTCCCTCCCTGCTTTCCCTCCTAGCCCTGCCTTCCTGGCTGACTGTGACTCACGGTGGTACTGTGGATCTTCATCTTGAACTTCTCAAAGTAGAGCCAGTCACGAGCCTCCTCAGGGTCCAGATCGTGGTAATAATCACGGGCTGTATAGCCAAAGCTGTGAAAGGCACCCTCTGGGGTCAGCAGCAGGCAGGTAGGGGTCTTCTGGTGGGCCACACCTGGGTCCCCACCTTCCCATTTCCTGTGGAGGCAGGAGGCTGTCAATGTGGTCCGCAGTAATCTTCCCTTCATGGGGTTGGGTGCTGGCTCTGGGACCAGCTGTGTGACTTGGGGCAGCTCACTTGGCTTCCCCAGGCTCCATATGTAAAATGGGAATGATAACGGTACCTACCTTTTAGGGTTCTTGTGAATATGGTGCTTGGCATCCACTTAAATCTCCATAAATGTTGCTCATGGGATCATCTCTATCCATGGAGCCATGGGTCCCATTCGACATCCTCAGCTTCTGCTCCCTCCCATGAAGTACACCATTTGACTTCACCTCCCTGTCCTTTTAACAAGTAGCAGCAAGCCATCATCCATCTGCCTTGTCTGGCCTTCTGATGAGTCTCTCCAGGACCCTGGCAGAGGCCTTCTCCCAGCTGGTTGTCCTCCTCTAGGCCACATTCCACATAGCTAAGCTCTACGATCATTCCTGTCTGGCCCACCTCAGCAGCTACACCCCAACTGACTGCACCTTCAACAGGCCCCCAAACCCTGAGATTCCAAACTTCCCTGTATGCAGTCATCATCTGGACCTCTACTCACAACTCACTGCCCAGGTCATTGGCCTGGCAAATCCTTCTTTCCCTTCCTCTGCCTTTTCTGATGCCCTGACTCCTCTAGGCCAAGCTCACCATTGCATCCATTTGGGGGAAGGAACTAGGAATCCAGGGAGAAGGAAGAGCATGTGCAAATTTATAGAGGTGTCAAAGAGTGGGGAGAACTAGCTATAAGTTGGCTCAAAGCAGCAATGTTAAGATCAACTAAGGAGTATCAAATGTCATATCAGAATTCTGTCTTGGTGGGTTTTAAGGGAGTGAAGAAGCATGACCACATTTGCCTTTAGAAATGTCTTTGGTTCCCATGTAGCAACAGAGTGGAGGAGAGGGAGGGTGGAGAAGGAAATCCAGGGAGGATATTGCAGCCATTCAAGTGAGAGAAGGTGGGGCTGAACTCAGGTATGAGTTGGGGAGAGAAGTAGATGGGTATTACAGAGATATCAGGGAGATAGAAATGATGGGGCTTGGTGGCTAGTGGGAGTGGGAAGGGCTTGGGAGGAGGCCAGAATGTCCCCCAGTCACTCCTGTGACTGTTATCTCCATAGTATCCCTTCACGTGTCCTCAGCCCTAGCAACAGGCCCAGTGTGGCCTCAGCTGTGTGTGCTGACAAGCTGGGATGCCATTCAGCTCCTAGAAAGCTCTAAGGTCCTAGGGCCTTTGTGGCCTCAGATGGATGTGGAGGGAGCAGAGAAAGGGGAAGGACAGTCCACATTCATGCAGGTCAAGTCCCCTGTATCTTTGGGGCAGTGACGTTTGGCTGTCTTTCCATATAGCCTCCCAGGCCCTGGTAAAGCCTGCCGATCCTCCATCCCAGTCTGAGTTGGGAGCTTTGGCATCTTCCACCTACGGCTACAGTATCACTAAGATACATTCAAAGGATCAGGGTCTTGAGGCCTGAAGGGAGGTATCAAACAAATGTTCAAACAAAACTCAACAAACTTCATCAGAATGAATTTTTTCAAACAGCTCTTTCATGACAACTGTGTGACTTGTCAATTCAGCTAACCTCTCTAGTCCTTCATTTCCTTGCATATCATTTGAGATGTTGAACCTAGGACTGCCTCTAGGAACCTGCCACATAGAAATTCCAGCACAAGTTTCCAAGGAAGAGTATTCATTGCAACACTTTTTGTAATGGTGAAAACTTAGAAGGAAAAACTTTCTCAAAACTATCAATAGAAGAATGAATGCATTATGATATATCCGAACTGTGGAATACTATGCAACAATGAAAAGAAAATGGTGGCTGTCTCCATATTCACATGAAACATCTACAAAATAGTGCTGAAAGCTTAAAGCAAGTCGTTTGTTTTATTTTAAAACCATGTATTTGTGCATACATGTGTGTCCCTATGACTAGCCCAGAAAAAAATAATAGAAAATTTAAAATAAAAAATGAAGCCCAACATTTTCTTGCAGAGGTCAAAGGGCTGCCCCAACTGGGGCTGAGGGCCCAGACCTGGGTCCCATCCTCCAAACTTTTGCCCCAGTAGGGAGCCCAGACTAGGGCTAGAAAGCTTCTCTGAGAAGACCCCATGTCTCCTTAGTGACACTACTTCAGGGACTAGGTCTCTCCCAGGGTGTAGGCCTCCCCGCAACCAATCTCCCAGTCCAGCCACTCTCACCTCATCATGTGGATGGCCTCAGGGTCACTGGCAAAGCTGAAGGCATAGCCACTGGATGTGGTGCCAAAGTCGATAGCCACTACCACAGAGAAGGGGGCCTGCTGAGGGCCTCGGGGCTCGGGCTTCTGCAAGTGCAAGAGCTAGTCAGGGAGCAGCCAGAGGGCTAGGCTGACTGTACGTGGAAGTCCTTCCCACCCCTGGCTGTGGTCCAGACCAGCCCTGGCCCACCCCCACCCACCTCCTGCCTGATTTCTCTCCCCTCCTAAGCTCCTGACTGAGCCCTTGAGATGCTAACTGCTCAGAAAGCCCAAGGCCTCTCAGGTAGCCCCATGAAGTTTTGGGCTCAAGTTCCTACTTCCCTGCCCTTCTGCCTGGGCTGCCTTAGCCCCACCCCCATCTTACATCATTTCCAGCCTGGGCCCAGCTGGAAGCAGTTCTGCTGCTCTGAGCAGCTTCATAGCACATGGACCTGTGTATATGAGACCCTTCCGCTCTTTGTGGCCACAGTGAAATAGTCCGACTCTGTCCAGGTTTGTGGCAGAGAAGAGAACCCCATGCATGTGCCTCAGAGTGGTCCTTACCTTCTCCCAGGCTAGGCCTGGGCTCCCTGAGAACAAGGGGGTCCCCAGGTTGGATCACTAGGGTGAGGCCACCCTGGGTAGGGTGACTTAGGGAATTTGGGGGTGATGGTTGTATCTTAGATATTTCAAGCTAGCAGTTACCAAACTATTTTTTAGCCATGTGTCTCCTCTTCCCTAGATATATCTTTTAATAAGGTGGGGCTGTGGTTGACAGGAGGGGAAGCAAGTCTGGGAGGCCCAGTGCACTGAGGATCTACCAAACTAGTTGCTCAGAAGTACACCTGCCCAGGCAGGCTAGTTGCAATGGTTCCCGGATGTCATCCTGGAGGGGGCTCATCTCAGTAAAACTGTCACTCCCATAGTCCAAGGTCACCTATGGCTAACCCATCTAGGGAGAACATGAGTGTACAGGAGCAGGAGGCATGGTGGTACTCCCAGCCCAGACCTCCGGGCTATTCTAGACACCAATGCAACCCTCCCCACCACCCAGGCCCTCACCACTCCAAGCCCTGCCCTAGGCTTACTGGAGACTGTGAGGGTGTGAGAGGGGCAATGCCACAGCTTTCCTGGGTCCTTGGGGAGGCAGGTGGGCTGGGCACTGGAGACCGCTGTGGGCTAGAGCCTGCAAAGAGAGGATAAATCACTTTGCTACAATCAGGGTAAGGGGCTGGTGGCTAGGTCCCAGGTGTGGGGGTTCCCCATCAGTCACTGCCGGGCCAAGGTGAGCAGTACCCTGCTGGGGAAGAAGGACTAGGGAGGGAAGGTAGGAAGGGCAGGACTGAGGTGGGGGTGGGGGATACCTGGGCTCAGGGCCCGTTATCAGTTAGAGGCGACCTATTCCTGAAGGGTAACTCATACTTCACCTAGGGACTCACTGTCTTCCTCAGCACCCATCAGACACGGTGGGGAAGGGGAGGGATAGAGAAGCATTGTGAGGGTGGGAAGGACTGAGTCCAAAGATAGAAGGGCAGGAGAGAGGGGCGGGTGAGCTCCTGGGTGAGGACGGAGAAACCAGAAGAGGTGGGGGAACTACAGACCTGAGTGGGAGGTGGAGCTGCTCCTCTCCCCCTAAGTTCAGCCTCATGTTCTAATCAGGACCTGGGGGAATTGCCTCTCCTACCAACCCTCTGCCCCCAAGGGTCATGGACCGGCCCAGCCCTGCCCTGAGCAGCCCTGAGCCGAGAGGTGTCTAACCACAGGAGGAAGGCAGATTCCAAGCTCCTGTCCCCCACAACACGCATAGACCTGAAGCCAGCATTTGTGTGAGGAGGCCCCCTTGAGACCCTCTCACAGGCCCAGGATGGAGCTGGACCTTTGGTGGGAGGAAGCAGTGCAGCCCCCAGAAGGCAGCTGGCTTGGAGGCTCAGGCAGTTCAGAAGGCAGGAGGGCCTGCCTGGCTGGATATCCCCCAGGTGGTGGGCTGGTGGCTCAACACCACCACACTGGGCTTTGCTGAGGCCCCTGTGCAGAGCACTGGGGCTGCCCTGGGATCTATGTGTGGGGACGGGAGGCGAGCCAAGGAGATTGGTGGGGTCTGGCATTTAGACACACTGGCAAATCAAACAGACCTGTCCAGTTTTAGGCTGAGCCAGGGCTGGGGCCTCGACTCCCTCAGCCACAGCCATGGGGCCCTGACAAGTCCCAGGCCACCCTGGCCTTGGGGTACCCTGGGAACATATGTGAGGGGCGGGGCATGAAGAGGACTCTAGGAAGTGCCTGCATAGGGCTGGCATCTGTCTTGCAGTGCTGGAGGGGCAAGGACATGGTGGTCACACTTCCAGAGGCCCTTTTTCTTAGCCAGCCGGTTCAGGCTTGGGCCAAGCTACTGTGGCTCAAGCCTGGGAAGGGAGGCAGGAAGGAAGGCCCAGCCCACCAGGTCTTTGTGAGTGGACTTCCTGAGGCGTGTCTGTCCTGCAGCCTGGCCTCCCACCCCGGCACAAAACCCAGAGCCTGCTCCCAGACCAGGCCAGACATGCATGCACAGAGTTCTGTGCAGATATACACACACTCTCACTTGAGACCCTGTGCCCAGAGACCTGCCCTTAGGCAGACAGGCAGGGACACACACTCACACATAATATATACACACCCTGCACAAAACACATGCACACCCATATAGCTCTGTGCACACAGGCCTGCCCTGCATACACATACTTGTAGACACTAAGGGGTCCCGTGAACAGGCTTGCAGAGTGTGCACACACGTGCACACACACAGCACACACACACACATACATAGTCCTGTTGCACTAACCCACCCCGTACACACACACTCACAGAATGGCTCTCAGGAGCCTCTGCTGAGAGAGGCATGTGGACAGACTAGGGGTCAGTCTGAGTGCTGAGGTGACAGGGGCAATGGGCCTAGATGGAGGTGAGGGGGCAGGTCTTACCAATGTACAGCCTCTGTAGGTCCATCTCCGGGACAGCCAGCATCCTTGCAGGCCCTATAGCTGTGAACAAGAATGGACAAGCAAAACGGCATTTATTTGCTCCTTTGTTCCCTTACTGAATAATTATTTACTTTCGGCTGGAGTCCTTTGAAGCAAGTCCCAGACATCATGTTGCTTGACCTATAAATTCTTTAACATGTCTCTTCAACAGATATAGATTTTTAAAAAGACATTGCCACAACACCACTATCATGTCCAATAAAATCAATAGTAATTCCTTAATCTCATCCAGTGCTCAGTCCCACAGTCCTAGCTTGTCTCAAAAATGTTCTTTTTTTTTTTGGCTGCACCACCTGACTTGCAGAATTTTAGTGCCCTGAGCAGGGAATGAACCAGGGCCTGCTGCAGTGGAAGCAGAGCTAACCACTGGACTGCAGGGAAGCCCCTCAGAAATGTCTTTTTTTCACAGTTGCTTTGTTGGAACCAGGACGCTCCTAAGTGTTTTCAGGTGCCCATTCTCTGCCAGATGCTGTGGGACACTGTTCCTGTCCTGGGGGCCCATAGCATGGTGGAGAAATTGTTCATAATCAGATAATCATGTACCTGAATCTGAGATTACAAATGGTGCTATGACGGATACAAGCAGGGCAGAAAGGGTAGCATGGCAAAGCTGGAGAGAGGGGTTGGGCTAGGCTTACCATGCAGACAGATCCTGGTGGACTCAATTTTAAACCTGGTTTTATATGAAGGACAAGAGCAAATCCTGAAGGGTTTGAAGTGGCAAAGTGGAGACAGGCGCATGTCTAAATCTGTTTTAAAAATCCCACCTGGCTGCATGGAAGTATGGACTGCAGCAGGACAACATGAAACAGGGGCCAATAGTGCTCCAGGCAACAGATGCTGACTGCGTATCTTGAGACATAAGTGCACACATTTACGTGAGAAGTTAAAATCAACAAGCCTGACAGAAGTTGGCTGGATTGGACATGGGAGATTAGGAAGAAGGTGTTCTTATTGGACTGATTGGTCCAAGCAAGGAGATGGATGGTCAGAAGGAGAATCCTGGAGCAGGGCAAGCTGGCAGAGGGAAAGGGGCAGTGTTCTGGGTGCAGTTTTTGAAACTGCTGAGAAAACAGACCAAGGAGTCAGGTGACATATGACCTAGAGGTCAGGGAGAATTCCAAGGTGGAGATTTGTGTTTGGTGTCATTGTCACAGGAGGTTTGGCGGAGAGTAGCGTGGGGGAAGGGAAGAGAGGAGAAGTTCTGAATAAAGGTTGACAGGAGGAAGGTTGGCTGGCCAGGGAGACAGGGATGCCTGCAATGGTTTCATGAAGATCTCGATAAGAGAAGGCCGCGAAGCTAGATCCTTCAGAGATTTTCAGATGAAACTGCAAACACCAGATTTAATGTTTTAAAGGCCCAGGGCATTTTGGTGGGGAGTCTGGTAGGCAAGGAGGGAGCAGCGGATGAGAGAACAGAGCTAGCACTTCCCGTTAGCGCAGCTGAGATCAGGAGGTGATGTGCATTTCACCTGCAAGAAAATAAAGCTTGACGAGGGGAGGACAGGGTTTTGTTTTCTAAGATGAGAGGAACTTGAGCTTCTGTCTGCCAGCTCCCAAGAGCTGATTCTGTGCGTCTCTTCTCAATTTTGCATTTATTGACATCATATTGATAGTTTGAAATCAGCCATGGTGATTATACCATACAAGTTGGCAAACTGCAAATCAGATTTTTCTCCCTATTGGGGAGCAGACTGAAAAACATTTACCGACAAAGGCTGGATCAAGGCCACAGGAGAGATGATGGCAGCCGTACTTATAAGTTGTTTCGATTCATCAGCAAAAACACTGAACATTTCTTCCAGCCAGGTTCTACAGCTAAGTGCTGGGGAAATACTGCTCAATGAATGGATTTTCTCAACCAAGGATATTGTATTTGGAGCAGAAACAATCTAGAATAACCAAGAAAAAAAGACTCAGGGGTTGTCATTCTAAGTTGATTCCTTGTCCAAACCATTGTCTATAATTACCCCAGCTCTTATCTCTGAGCCTGTGATACACTGAGTGCTCTGATACTCAGGGCTGACAAGGGCCTATTGGGCACCTTAAGGACACCTGGCTGGAGTGCAACCTGTTGCCTCTGCGCCTCAGTGCCCTTTCCTGTAAACCAGATCATGCAGGCGCTTGTGAGGATCAACTCCAAGGATGGAAGGTGGTTGGTAAAAAGGCAGATGTGAGCACTGTTCTTTCCCTTCATGATATGGATTCTGAAGTTTTTCTTGTCAGAATTTTTGGTCTTATTGAGACTTTTATTCTAGTCATTCTGAGTTCTTTAGAGAAGGAGGGAGGCCCTGAATCAATTTGTGTTAAAAAAGGAGGATCCTGCTGATTCTCTGAGATGGAGTTAGAAGCAGGTGGCAGCCACACAAGCATGCATACATGCCCCATATTTCTTTGGGACTTCCTTACCATGCATACACACCCATTTACCAGAAACATGTAGGGAGAATGCTGATCATGAGACTCAGGACAACCTCCACTCCCAAAAGCTACATCTGGGCAGGGTCTGCAGCTGGAAATGGGGGGAAGTAGAACCCTGCCCCAGGGGTCCACTAATTTCAGACTGGTGATGCTTATGGGTTTGAGAATAATTGAATGGGCCAGTTTGGCTTACACAGAAAGTAACCATTTCCTGGCTACAAGAGCAGGCTAAACCCTGGCCCCAGCCTGACCCCTGCCCTATCCACAGACAGACACTTAATCCCACCTCCGATCTGTCCCTTAACCTCACCCATGGACTGACCCATAGCCCTTAGCCTCATGTTGACCTCTGATCTTCAGCTTTACCCTGACCCAACAGGCCTGAGTGGGGACTAGGACAGGGTGTGGCTGAGTAGGGAGTTGAAACCAGAGATTCCCAACCCACAGTGTTCCCCAGACTACAAAAGCCTAGGACTTTCTGTCCAACGGAGAGAAATCTCCAAGGATCTCTTCCTCAGTTGGGCGTGATGAGGCTGGGTCCTTGTGTCCCTTCCCATCCCCCACCAGAGCACTTGGACATGTGGAGTTGCTGGTGTTGCTGGGCTCCACACATACCCATCTTCTGCCCATGAAGGCAAAGAGCCCACCCAACTTTACAGCTCACCTCCATACCCCCACAGGCCTTTTCCCTGCACCCTGCCTCTTCTATCCACTGCTCTCTCTCATCATCCTGCCATTCAGCAAACAAAGAGAAGCCACGGGCATTTTTCCCAAACCAGAGACTGAGCCAACCTGGGCCCAAGGCACAGATCAGAAATGGCACCCAAAGGGCTGCCCCCGTCTGTCTCTGGAGAGGCACGCTCAAGGTGAGGGACCAGAGGGAGGCTGTGGGGTGAGGAAGCTGCCTTCTCCTGGGCTGGGGCAGGGAGCGACAGAAAAGGCCTCCTGCATCCCCTCCCGGTCCTCCGCTTTTCTTTCCATACATCCTGCCCCACCCCCATGGGTCCCCATCAAGGGAGCAGCCAGCTCACAAACAACCTCGGTCCCGCACCGCCTAGGGCCTAAGCCCCTCCCACCCTCTCCTGCGGCCTCTCATCACCTCTCCTGCCTTCTGGGGATCCAGGGCTGCCTTCACTCTCACAGGGAGTCCGTATTCTAGAGCTTCCTCCCCACCCAGTCCTTCTCTCCCATACGAGCTAGCTTTGCCTCCTGGCTCCACAGCCCCCACAGGGAGACCAGACCCCACTGCACCTGGACCCCCACGCTGGCCTCACAGAGGGAAACCAGAGGTCCTTGTTCATGAGGCCAGCCCACAGTCTGGCACTGTGGCACCCCAGCCACTCTTGAACTTTTGAGCCCACAGGCCCTAGGAACTCCCCCTGCAGGCACCCCCAAAGTACACACAGATTCAGCCCCAGGGTCTCCACCTTCTGGCCTAAGCACCGTGTCCCTCCACAAACTTGCTCCCCTGGAGCAGCCCCCAGCCGCACAGCAGACGCCCAGACACAGAAGTCTCTCGAGCCCCGCTCTGCCCCTCCCCTCCGATCCCCACCCTCCCCGGTGTAGGGCCCCAAAGTCCGGATGGGAGCCCTCAGTCGCTGCCCCAGTTGCCGTCCTGAACCCCAGATTCCTGCTGGAGACAGGGGCTTGCAGCTCTGTGCCAGTCCCGTTCTCCAGGGTCAGGAAGTTTGTGGTGGGGTCTCAGCCGCCAGCCCGCGATGAAACCGCAAATCTTGGCGCCTTTCTCTCCAGGAGCCCAGCAGCGCCCTGCCCAGGACTCACCTCTGCCCTCCCGACAGCTCGACCTCTGTGCAGACGCCTGGAAGCTGGGCCCGCAGCCGGTGGGGTGGCCGTGCCCTGCCGCGGCGGCCACAGCCCTCGACGTGCGCCCAGCCCCGGCCCGGCTCTCCGCCCTGCAACGCCCCGACCCCTCTCCCTTCCCCTCCCCCTCCCCCAGGCCGGATGGCCGCGCCGCCGCGCCGCCGGGTGGGCCAGCGCTCCAGCCCAGATGTGCGAGGCCGGGGCGGGGCCGGCAGCGCGGGCCTCCGCCGAGGGGCCCCGCCCGGCTCCAGTCCACAGCCCCTCCCCGCGCCCCTCCTGCGCCTCCCACTTCGCAGCCACCCGGGGGGCCTTGAGGGGAGAAGGTTGAGGAGGCGAGGTAGAGGGTAGAAGAGAGGAATTTCAGAGACCCCCTAGGCCTCCTGCAGCCGGCTGCCGACGGGCCCTCTGCTCACCTCAAGGCCACCATGAGCCAGCTAGAAAGCCCACCTGCCTAGAGGGAGGGCCCTGCCCCAGACCCTCAGAGCCCCTTCACCCAGACACCTACCCCCGCACCACATCCCCACCAAGATCCCTAGCTTGGTCTCCAAGGATCAGAGAAAAGAAGCCGACCTGAGGATGAGCACAGGCCTTCCAGCCCAGACTGGGCCCTAGGTCTTTCCCTGCTGAAGTCTGGGGCAGGGAGGGAAGCATTCTCACAATCTGGGTCCACCCTCCTAGCAAAGGGAGCGCTCAGAACTCATTCTGCTTCGACAAGGAGCACATGGCCCCTTCCCTGTGAGGGTTGGTGGCCTTCTTTCTAACCTAGCCTTCTGTCCTAGCCCATGCTTTCGTGAGGATTTGGGGACCTGGCCTCCAAACAGAATATTGGCAGAGTGGAAATCTGGTTGCTAGGCCCGTCTAAGGCAGCTAACTTCCCATACCCTACCCCCACACCTCCTGGTTCTGGTAGGACCTGGGCCTGACCCATTTCCTTCTGCCCAGTGTGTCCCCACAGAGGCTTAGGCTGGCGTGGGTGGAGTAGGGCCAAGAGTTGCTTCTTAGCTTGTCTCTCTGTGCTAGGTGGGCCTGGCCTCTTGTTTGTTCCCTTAGCCCCCTCCTCAAAGAAGGCTCCCATAGTTCTTTAGGTATCAGTTGCCACCACCCACCCCAAACCTTGACTTGGCCTATTTTCCCTCCCTGGAATACTTTCTTTCCTCCTCTCCGTCCATCTGAAAGGCTCCTCAGCTAAGGTATCATCTCTTTTAAACTTTTGGCCCTATTGTCAGGGCCACTGCTCTAGAGGGCTCCCTGCAATGAGATTGGGGGTGAGGGGTGTACAGCACCAGTATTTGATGTTAGCACTGGGCCAGTAAACCAGCAAGGTATTCAATCAGCAGCCTCCACTGGCTGCTCCAAATGTGTCTGTAAGAGTGTGTGTATCTGTTGGTGTGTCTCTCTGTGTGTCTATGTGTATGAGTGTGTCTTTGTGTGTCTGTGAGTGTGTATATATATGTGTCCATATGTCTCTTGGGATATCTGTGTGACTGTCTGTGCCTGTGTCTCTGTATGTATTATATATAGGCATGTCTGTGTCTTACGTCTTTTTGTGTATGTATTTGTCATATTTGTCTGTTTGTGAGTGTGTGACAAGTATGTGATGGGGGCTGGCAGGCGTTCATCTCATTGCAGACGCTGAGAAAAGCCAGGGAGGGTTGAAATGTGGCTGTGCATTAGGGGGAAGGGGCACAGGGTCTAGCCCCTTAAACACAACCTGCTTCGTGTTTTTTTTTCCCTCCGCTCTAGGTGTTCCTCCACCCTCACCTCCAGCTTCACAGGCTGGCTCATTCCTAAGGGCCATGGCAGCAGGCTTTGAGCAGGAGTGGAGAATCGTGGGTGGGGGGTCACTAGCTTCTGGTGCCCTTCTGCTTAGCAGTCTTCTGTTCCCCCCTATTTTAGGCCCCTCAGGTGTTGCAGTCACCCTTGGGCAGCTTCCAGTCAGACACAAGAGAAGGACGGCAAACAATCCCAGTGAATCCTTGCCCACTGGGAGATTCAATTCAATTGCCACCAGAAGATTTGGACCTAGATAAGAATCGAGAAGGCAATGGCACCCCACTCCAGTGCTCTTGCCTGGAAAATCCCATGGATGGAGGAGCCTGGTAGGCTGCAGTTCATGGGGTCGCTAAGAGTCGGGCTCGACTGAGCGACTTCCCTTTCACTTTTCACTTTCATGCATTGGAGAAGGAAATGGCAACCCACTCCAGTATTCTTGCCTGGAGAATCCCAGGGACAGAGGAGCCTAGTGGGCTGCTGTCTATGGGGTCGCACAGAGTCAGACACGACTGAAGCGACTTAGCAGCAGCAGCAGCAGGCATCGATGAGGGTCCCACAGAGCCCCCAAGGGACCTCTCTGAGCCCTTGCATTCCCTCCTCTCCCCTCCAGTGCCATGGAGATGCACCCAGTGACCTCACTGGCTTCCTGCTTCTCCCTGGTGGGGAAGGAGGGGGGAAGGATCCACTCAGGAGCAGCCTCTCTCCAGGCCTTGCCTCCCTCCTCTGGCCTGCACTCAGGATCTCCCTCTCTCCATTCTGTTCCCGGCCCTGCTCCTCCAGTTCATCTCTTTCTTGCAACTGGAGACTTTCAAAAGTGCAAATCTGATTCCACTGCTTCACCGTTCCTACACTGTCCCTTACCTACAGGAGAAGAGCCAGTGAACCAAGGCTTGGACTGCCGTTGGCTGACCTCTCGAGCTCCCTTTCCAGCCCTAAAGTCCAACCCCATCTGCTGCCCTTCAAGCCCAGCTTGCCTTCTCTGCTTCCAAACCTGGGCCAGGCCCCAGCCTGCTCTGCTCTGCAGGCAGCACTCTTCCTCCCTTGGGCTCTTTGGGAATAACTGGCCCCTGGGAAACTTTTGTGGGTCATGTGTCTGCTCAATGAGCCCCCAGCCGTGGCCACACCGATCTCGGGTGGCCTTGGCCTGCAGTGGCTTGGAGCAGGGCTTAGGTTCCCAGCGAGAGATCGGGCTGGGTTGCGGCAGTAAAAGCACCAGTTCCTAGCCACTAGGTCAGTAGCCAGTGACAAGGGCCCTGGCCCTTCGGCTTTGCAGAAAAGAATTCCCACAAAGACAGAAAGTAACAAAGCAATTAAAGTATTTATTAAGAGAAAAAAGAGTACAGTACGTGTGGAGAGATTCACGGGCAGACTTAAAGGGAGAGTCCCTGAGTTGTGCCCTTGTGATAGTTTGAATTACTTTTATGGGGTATTTCTTCCCAGTTCCCTTTGGCCAATCATGTTGATTTACCTGGTTCACAGTCCATATTTGGGATATCTCAGGATCCTCCCATGTGTGCCCACTCATCTCTCAGCTTAGATGGATTTTACTGAAAAGACGTATGGTAGCCTGGCATTAGTTAGCATTATTCCCCTTTGACCTCCAAGGAGCTTTTCTGTGTATGTATGGTCGAGGAGGTCTCCTGACTTTGAGAATGAGAAATACGTGGTCTGGGCAGGACCCAGTGAAGTGAAAGTCGTTCAGTCACGTCTGACTCTTTGCAAACCCATGGACTTAGCCCTCTAGGCTCCTCTATCCGTGAAAATCTCCAGGCAAGAAAACTGGAGTGGGTAGCCATTCTCTTCTCCAGGGAATCTTCCCAACTCAGGAGTTGAACCCGGGGTCTCCTGCATTGCAGGCAGGTTCTTTACCGTCTGAGCCACCACCAGAGAGGGCCCAAGAAGGGGCCAGTCTCCTCCTTTAATTGTCCTTTGGACTTTCAGTCAGTAGGGAATGAATCTTCAATTGCTTTATCCTGGCGGGGGGCCCATCTACCTTCTGTCTCAATACCAAGTGGTTTTTAGGAAAACTCTCTGGGTTTGGAAGACAAGAGCAAGGCTCCTCTTGTCTGGTGTCTGACACGCAAACCAGCAGGCAGTTTTAGGGCAGAGGGCATGTCTGCCTGTCTTTAGGACATGTCATTCCCCACCTAAGCTTATGTGTACTGAGGGGCTGTGGAGAGAACTTCTGTCTCTCCTCCCTTTTGCCCAAGTCTGGCTGCTTACTCCACCCCAGAGCAAGGCAGACAGACACATCACAGACACACCACACACACACATGCATACACGGCACATACCACATATACCAGGGGGAAGGAAGGTGTTCCTGCCTTGGGAGTAGAAGGTGGCCAGAGGTTGGTTGTTTTTTTCTCATCAGTACCCTGTTAACTGCACCTTGTAGTATGCTGGTGCTACCTGCCATTTATGCTGCCACAACACCGTTGGTGGGGAAGGACTCTCCATCCATCCTCATTCTACAGAGGAGAAACTGAGGCCTAGAGAAAACAGGACATTGTCCAGTTCAGACCCCTGTTGATTCAGGGCACAGATTGATTCAGTGGGCTGTCTCAGAGTTTGTGCTCTTGCCAATGCCACATGTTGCAAGAGACTGATGAAGGAAAGATGGTATCTGGACACTCAGAGTCAGGCTTCCTGAATAGTTGTCCAGTCCTGCCTGCCCCTCCCTGGGGATGGAAGGTGGGTGGCTCCTGGGACAGAGGGCTCTGGAGTGTTCCTCTACAAGATTCCTGAGGTGTGAGCTTCCTTCCAGGAATGACTTTGCCTGCCCCACCCAGCTGGACTTCCTCTCTGTGGCCCGCTGCCTCCATCTGCATCATTTCCCTTTTTGGAAATGGGAGCATGGGAGGCCCAGTGTGTTCCTATCTCAGTCCTGGTGGCTCTCGGCCTCTGCTGTTGCATGGGCAGCTGGCACTTTCTCCTACATAAAAAGAAAGCCCTGGGGGTCTCCCTTCATGTTGAACCTCCCTAATACCCTGCCCTAAATGACCCCCAAAGCACCAGAATGGGCCTGGTCTCCCAGAACTCTGCACTGACACAGCTCAATTTGCAGCCCCTTCTCCAGCGTGATGTCATTAGGGCTCCAAACGGGGACCTTGGAAAGACTTCTTGGAGGTGGTCTGTGTCCTGAAGGATGACTGAGAGAGTTCTTGATGTGGAGAAGCAGGAAGGGCCTTCCAAGGGGGAGGAAACTGCAAACAAAAGCATGGAGGGTGGAGTGAGCAGGAGGCAGAAGGGGATCAACAGATTCAGCACTGGATGGGGCTGGGTGTGTGTGTCCCTGGTGCTTTCAAGTACAGAGAGACCTCCCTTGTCTCCTTTCCCAGCAGGCACCTTTGTTCTTTGCTCAGGAAACTCAACCCTGCTCACTCCACTTGGACATCTTCTGTTTGGGATCTTTGACCACTGGGAGTTCAGCTTCATTGCACAACCATTTCTCTGCTCACCCCTTCACTTTCCTTGAGTGACACCTCCCCTTGTTGACCCCTGCCCCATAGAATAGCCTCTCTGCTAGAGTATAGGGGTACAGAAAAGGACCAAGACTCTAAGGGGAAAAAAGATGTTGAGGGAGAGATAATACTTTCATTTCAGCCATGTCAAGTTGGAGGGCTGCCCTTGCCCTATTACCTAGTCTCCTTTTCTTCATAATAGAATCTTCTTTTTTCAGCTGTGCGCATGCCCCAGCATTAAGAATATATCTCCCAGCCTTTCTTGCTGCTAGATGTGGCCTTGTGACTGAGTTTTTACTAACGAGATAAAAGCAGACATGTTCCATGGCACCTTCCAGCCTTTAAACATTGCTCTTGGCTCCCCACTGTCCATGCTCCTTATCCCGCTTTTCTGCATCTTGCCTGGAATGTTGATGGGATGATGGAGCTCTAACCATCACGTTGGACTGTAAGGTTGAGAGTCACACCCCAGTGATAGCAGAAAACAACTGGCAAGGAGACTGGCACTCAACAGTAGGCCGTGCCCATCCAGGGCTGTGTACCTGCAGACGTTTCAGGGTGAAAGAAGGAAACTCTTTTGTTTAGGACCTTGTATTTTCAGTCTGTACAGCTGGTCTATAAAGAAAGCTGAGCACCGAAGAATTGATGCTTTTGAACTGTGGTGTTGGAGAAGACTCTTGAGAGTCCCTTGGGCTGCAAGGAGGTCAAACCAGTCCATCCTAAAGGAAATCAGTCCTGAATATTCATTGGAAGGACTAGTGCTCAAGCTGAAGCTCCAATACTTTGGCCACCTGGTGCGAAGAACTGACTCATTGGAAAAGACCCTGATGCTGGGAAAGATTGAAGGCAAGAGGAGAAGGGGATGACAGAGGATGAGATGGTTGGATGGCATCACCAACTCAATGGACATGAGTCTGAGCAAGTTCCAGGAGTTGGTGATGGACAGGGAGGCCTGGCATGCTGCCGTCCATGGGGTAGCAAAGAGTCATACATGACTGAGCGACTGAACTGAACTGATTTTCAACCTCTGTTACTCATAGCAGCATGTAATCCTATCTGATTTGACCCCAAGGAAAAATGTTGACTAGGCAGTGGATAATGGATCTGAAGCACAAGCAGAGTCTGGAGTTGAGGGTAGAAATTTGGCAGTCATTCTCAGGGAGATATGAATTGAAGCCACCAGAGTAATGAGATCACCCAGGCAGAAGTATGCTGTGTGGAAGAGCCAACAAGGCCTTCGCAGGAAGCAGTCCACCCCCTTCTTGCCCAGAATGACTGTCCTGGCTCTGTTGCTCAGTTTCATCCACCCTCTTCCAGTACAGATGTCATTGCATGAGGAGGGTTCTGCCTCCTCAGCAGATTTCTTGGCTTTTATGACACAGAATCTGGATGGCAGGAGGCTGAGGGAAGACAAGAAATGTATGAACTAGGATTAGGGGAAATTGTTTTGAAGAGTTTTTGGAGAGATAATTTTAAGAGCAGCTATGGTGTGTGGGGTAAAGTGGATTGGAGAAGGGAAAAAAGTGGCTTTATAATGTGTTGTTGTGAAAACCCCTTTTGTGGTGTTCAAGGAAACACATGACTTGAAATGTGTTGAAATTACTTTTTGGTTGCTAGACTGGACCTCATCTGTTATAGCATCACCTGAGACTGGTCCACCTGGATGACGGCTTAAGAAGCGCCACCCAAGTAATAGATGTCCATTAAAGTGGTGTAAGTAAAGGAGAAGCTCACGTCACAGACACGGGGGTTTGTATATTATAGAATCTGGGGGCAGAGGAGTGCAGCTGGGCTCCACAAGGGCCTGGAACAAGGAACAGGAAATAAGCCAGCATCAGAGAGCTATCGCCCTGGCCACTTTCCTCCTTCTGCTGCTCCCTGTATACCTGCTCAATTCTTCCCTTGCAGCAGACTGTCCTTTAAAACAATTTAGTAGATTTCATTTTCGAAACCAGTTTGAGATTCCTAAAAATACTGATCAGATAGTAGGTAGTTTCCATCTATCCCCTCTCTCACACAATTTCCTCTATTAATAAAATCTTGGATTAGTGTGATATATTTGTTACAGTTCATAGTTTACATTAAATTTCACTTTTCATGTTGTGCCTCTGTGGGGTTTGCCAAATACATACTATCACATATTCACCATTACAGTTTCATACAGAGTGCTTTCACTGCCCTAAAAATTCCATGTGCTTTACCTGTTCTTCTGCTGAACACCTCGTGACCACTGATCTTTTTACTATCTATAGTTTTGCCTCTTTCAGAATGTCAAATACTAGGCTTCTTTCACTTAGTAATATGTATTTAAGATTCCTTCATGTTTTTTCACAGATTGACAGCTCATTTCTTTTTTGTACTGAATAATGTTATTCCATTTTACGTATGTAACAGTTTATTTATCCATTCACCCACTGAAGGACAGCTTGGTTGCTTTGGCAATTATAAATAAAGCGTCTATAAACATTTGTGTACTGAGGTTTGTGTAGACATAAGTTTCTAACTTAATTGGGGATATATCTAGAAGTGTGACTATAGATCGTATGGTAAGACTATGTTTAGCTTTGTAAGAAGCCACCAAACTATATTCCAAAGCGGCTGTACCATTTTTGCATTCCCACCAGCAGTGCGTGGGAGTTGTTGCTCCACATCTTTGTCAGCATTTGGCGTTGTCAGTGTTCTGGATTTTCACCATTCTAATAGTTGTGTAGTGGTATCTCATTGTTGTTTTAATTTGCAATACCACACATGTTGTTTTAATTTGCAGTACCACAATGACTCGTGATGTTCGACATCTTTTCATAAGCTTATTTGCCATTTATGTCTTCTTTGGTGAAGTATCTGTTCAGATGTTTTGCCCATTTTTATTGATTAATTTTTTAATTTTTATTTTTGGGGCTATGCCTCACAGAACACGGGGTCTTAGTTCCCTGGCCAGGGATCAAACCCAGGCCACCTGCACTGGGAGCCCGAAGTCTTAACCATTGGACCACTAGAGAATTCTCTGCCCATTTCTAAATGGAGTTGTTTGATTTCTTCCTTTTTTTAAAGGATTTATTTATGATTTCTGTGTTTTGGCTGTGGTTGGGTCTTTGCTGCTGAATGCAGGCTTTCTGTAGTTGCGATGTGTGGTGGGCTTCTCACTGCGGTGGCTCCTCTTGTTGCAAAGCACAGGCTCTAGGCACACGAGCTTCAGCAGTTGCAGGACATGAGCTCAGTAGTTGTGGCTCACAGACTAGAGCACTGGCTCAGTAGACGTGGAGCACTGGCTTAGTTGCTCCAGAGCATGTAGTTCGTCCCAGACCAGGGATCTACAGGTGTCTCCTATACTGCAAGGCAGATTCTTTACCAATGGGCCACCAGGGAAGCTGTTTAATTTCTTATTGTTGAGTTTTAAGAGTTCTTTTTATATTTAAATACAACCTTTTATCAGATATGTTTTGCAAACATATATGGATTGCCTTTTCTTTATGTCTTTTTTTCTTCATGCATATGCTCATTCCACAGCTCCTGAATTTATTTGCCTTCAATTCAGCTACAAGCAGGTGCCAAATAGTGTCTCTTAGTCCCAGTTCAGATTTTTGGGAGAGACTGTTATTTGACCAGTTTGGTGAAGTGGAAAATTAATTATGGCTGGATGGTGTGGTGACTTTAAGGTAGCTGGAAGGGGATCTGAGAAATGTAACTTTAGTTTTCTAGCCTTTCCTCTGCAGTACAGGAAAATAAACCAGAAGGAGGTGGGAGGGGAGTGGGAACCCTCCACGTAAATACAGGAAATAGAGCCTGGTAGGTGGTTGGCAGGCTGCTGCTATGGTGCAATAATTGTAGGTAAAGAAACTCATCCAATATAGGCGACAAATCGAACAGCAAAATTTCCCACAATCAGTTCCAATCCTCAGAACTTTTTCTATTTTTAGATATTCCAGAGTTTTAACATCATAGTTTTAAATAGTATGCTTTACCTTGGTTTCTCAATTTAGCAACTCAGAGAACATCTAATAAGGCCTCATCATTAAAGCAAGAATTTAAATCACACTATCGCTCATCTGAGTCTGAGTGAACTCCGGGAGTTGGTGATGGACAGGGAGGCCTGGCATGCTGCGATTCATGGGGTCGCGAAGAGTCGGACACAACTGAGCGACTGAACTGAACTGATCTCTCATCTCTCCATGTCTGCTTTCTCAATTGTGTTAGCTATATTATTACTGCAGTCTTATCTTTTGTGTTATTCAAGTTTTAAATACTGTGTTTAAAACTTATTTCCTTTCTCATCAACTTCCGACAGAATTTCTTGAGCCCCGCCCTCTAAGCCATCTGCCATCTCCCTTCCCCCTCCTTCTAATTTCTGGTGGTTCTGTCTTTGCATTTCCATGGTCAAAGTTTATAATACTTCTATTCTGTATTATAATTATAACTAGATCTTCCACTCTTTATTTTTAAATCGAAAACCAACCAATTTTATGATTATATAAGCATTATTTACTGCAGATTTAAGTAATAAGATAACTCTGCTGAGAAGGAAATGTATTGCCATTTCCTCCACCCTGTGCTGCTTGAGGCAGAATATTTGCTGCCTCAAATCATGCCTCAGATGCGTTTGCTTCATATTTTATTCCTGGAATAGATTTTGTTGTTTCTGTTTTTCTAATTGCCTTTTTTTTTTTTTCCTCTCCTTCTCTTTCTGAGGGAAGAAACAGATGTTGTCTCCATTACGTTACAGCAGTCTACTGGCCATAATCACTGTCCCATGCCAGATCCTTCATCTGGGTAGTGAGATGTGGTAGCTGTTGTTGAGTTTATCCAGCATTCCATTCACCTCTCCTTTCTTTTGGTGAACTGCTGCTCCCCATTCCAATGGTGTGACTTGGAGTTTTTTCCCCAGTTGCAGTACCTTCAAGGGTGGGCTGTACCCAATGCCCAGCAGTTCACCTTTATGGTGACTGATGAGGGTTGAACACACAACTAATGTGAGAATAACTGGAGTCCAATGGGACTTGGTCAGTGGTGATTGAGAATGAGAGGCACTCACCCCTTTAGCTTCAGGTAGGGCTTGACCCAGGAACTCTAATGATGTCATCAAGGGCCCAGAGTCACTATATATCTTTCTTCTGTTCTCGTGTTTTCATCATTCCCTGGCTCCCGGGTGGTCTGCCAGGAGCAACATGTTTATCTCATGTAGCGAATGTGGGGGTTGGGGAGTCAATCTCATCCAATTCACAGAACTTGAGAATATAGGTGGAAAATCAGTATTTTTTTTTAATCAAAAAGAGAATGAATTCATTTTGTACACTCAAACCACAGATGTTCACACTCTTTTGACTGAATTTCTTTTTATTTCAGTTATTCTGGCTTAAATTTCCAAGTATTATTTCTTGCTTTATTTTCACAGCTTCCCCTTTTTGGTTTATAAATGTAATAGCATTAGAATCTTTTTATAAATTTTCTTCTGTTCCTTATCTATTTCCTCTGGGATCAGTTTTTCACCTTTTATTTAATTTATTAAAGAGGCAGAACAGTTGAATGATTCAGAGTATAGTGCAAGAAACAGGCTGCCTGGATTCAGATTCTATCTCTCTGTCCTTTACTAGCTAGGTAAGCCTCAGTCAAGTTATGTTGCCTTTTTGTGACTCAGTTTCCCAGAAAGTGATAATAGCACCTAACTCAGAGGGTTGTTACATGAGTCGCATGCATGCATGCTAAGTTGATTCAGTCCTGTCCGACTCTTTGCGACCATATGAACTGTAGCCCACCAGGCTCCTTTGTCCATGGGATTCTCCAGGCAAGAATATTAGAGTGTGTTGTCATGCTCTCCTCCAGGGAATCTTCCCAACACAGGCCAGGAACTGAACCTGTTTTTCTTACATCTCCATTGGTGGGTTTTTTTTACCACTAGGGCTGCCTGGGAGGCTTCATTACATGCATACTGAATGTAAAATGCTTAGACCATGGACAGGTCCACAATAAACCCTGAAAAGGTATTTACTATTCTTTTCTTTATCTCTCTTTGTCCTGCCCCCCCGCCCCACCCATCATCTCCTTTCACTAAGAATAATGACAAGGAAACAAGAATTCTTCTTCCAGTCAAATACACTTCTGCTCCCTCTTATTGATATTTTTATGACAACTGCCAGGTAGTACAGAATACATTCAGTAGGTTCCACCCAGATATGTGTCCATTTTATGACCATATATTGTCACCTTGCTTATTTAACTTATATGCAAAGTACATCATGAGAAACGCTGGGCTGGAAGAAGCATAAGCTGGAATCAAGGTTGCCGGGAGAAATATCAATAACCTCAGATATGCAGATGACACCACCTTTATGGCAGAAAGTGAAGAGGAACTAAAAAGCCTCTTGATGAAAGTGAAAGAGAAGAGTGAAAAAGTTGGCTTAAAGCTCAACATTCAGAAAACTAAGATCAAGGCATCCGGTCCCATCACTTCATGGGAAATAGATGGGGAAACAGTGGAAACAGTGTCAGACTTTATTTTGGGGGGCTCCAAAATCACTGCAGATGGTGATTGCAGCCATGAAATTAAAAGACGCTTACTCCTTGGAAGGAAAGTTATGACCAACCTATATAGCATATTCAAAAGCAGAGACATTACTTTGCCAACAAAGGTCCATTTAGTCAAGGCTATGGTTTTTCCAGTAGTTATGTATGGATGTGAGAGTTGGACTGTGAAGAAAGGCTGAGTGCTGAAGAATTGATGCTTTTGAACTGTGGTGTTGGAGAAGACTCTTGAGAGTCCCTTGGACTGCAAGGAGATCCAACCAGTCCATCCTAAAGGAGATCAGTTCTGGGTGTTCTTTGGAAGGAATGATGCTAAAGCTGAAACTCCAGTACTTTGACCACCTCATGCGAAGAGTTGACTCATTAGAAAAGACTCTGATGCTGGGAGGGATTGGGGGCAGGAGGAGAAAGGGATGACAGAGGTTGAGATGGCTGGATGGCATCACCGACTCGATGGACGTGAGTTTGGGTGAACTCCGGGAGTTGGTGATGGACAGGGAGGCCTGGCGTGCTGCGATTCATGGGGTCGCAAAGAGTCAGACACGACTGAGCGACTGAACTGAACTGAACTGAATGATCCAGTTGCAAGTTCATTAAGATGGGTATATGTGTAGATAAATATCGTGGATACATATATTTATATATGGCCCATATCTGGATAAGGGTTTGGGACGGTGCAAGACCTTAAAGTTATACATGCTCAAAATGGGCTCTTTGCCCAGTGCTATTCTTTGTTAATCCTTCTCCTTTTGTTGGTTTTTCTCAGTTGTCTGGTAATACTTGGTAATACAGTTCATCTTTATGACCGAAGGGCAGGGCTGATCGGTATTGGCATTGATGTAGGGTATTTCCCCTGCTTTGGTGTGTAAGCAGTGGGCAGGGTGATGGGGAGTGATCCATTTGCCACTCACCATCCCTTTAAGGAATGAGGTCTCCCATGGTGGGTCCACTCCTGCTTCTGTGCCTGCTTGTTCCTTTGGGGCAGCTTTCTCTCAGGAAGGCTTTGACTATACTTTCCTCTGCCCCCATCTGTGCCTTATTGCAATCTACCCTTCTATCTTCCAGAAGTAAATAAAAATCCCTGGACAGTTGATCTCCCACTTCCAGCCATCAGTCCTCAGGCCTTTGATGGATTTGCTTCCTTTTCCCTTTCTCACTGTGCTTTTGATCGTATTTGAAGGACTAAGAGTGGTAGGGACATGTTCTCAGCTCACTATCTTGAACTGGAAGTTGGTGTAGTGGTTTAAATGTTTCTAACTCCATCCAACTCTAAACATATAGGGTCCTTTGGGGCCTGCAATTGTTCACACTGGATGTCCAGACCCTGCACAGGAAGGAAAAAGGGAGAGATAACTTGGGTCTTCTAATTTTCTTGTGAAGCCTCTATGGGCCTGTTGACCTCCAAGCCAGACTCTCAGACCTGGTGGCTGTTTGGGGAGGGACTGTGGCCCTTCAGTTTCCCTAAGAACTCCAGAGACTTCAAACCCTCAGGGAATAGAAGTGAGTGAGTACAAGGTGCATGTACTGGGGAGGAGAGCCAGAGGGACAGACGACAGACTTGGAGGGGTGCTTAAAAGAGTGAAAGAAAGTCCAGGGTGTATGATTAGAGTGGAAGTCATCTTGTGGGGAGTGGAGCACAGCCTTCAGTCACTCCCACTCTGCACTCACAGAGCTCTTTCGACAGTCCAGGCCCTGTCAGAAGCTTTTCCTACAAGCTCTCGGGAAGCTCTGGATTCTGAGTGGTTTGAGTGACTTCTCCATGATTGCATAGCTGCTGAAGGATATGTTATGGATTTGAACTCAGATCCATACAGGGCCCTGGATCCCAACTACTGGGTTACATGACTGCCACCTGCCCCAAGCTGACCAGAGCAAGGTCTGAAGGATCTCTCATGGGTCACTTGGGCTGAGCTGTCCACACCTCAGATGTTGCAGTTGGGTCTCAAAGGAGAAAAGCAAGGAAGCAGAGAGCTCTGACGCCCTCTGGGGGAGATAGGAGACTCTGCAGAGTTGCAGCAGTGGAGGTGGTCAGGGGCCTGGGCCTGGGATCCAACTAGGTCCCAGAAATAAATGATTGAATTAGGGTACTGATTGTTCTATATGAGAGGAGGACTTTACCTCCCCAACTCCTTAGTAAAGAGCCCCCAATATTTACCTGGGCACATCATCTATAGAAATAAAAACATAAGACTATGTGTCTAATTTCTGGCTAGTGCAACACAAGCAGAAATGAAGTGCGCAATGAAAGGAATTAGCTTTAAATGAAGGGGCATGACCTGCCTTATTCCTTCCTCCATCCTACTTTCTGGAATACAGATATAATGATGAGCTTAAGCAGCCATTTTGAACCAAGAGTGAAAACAAACCACTGAAGAGGGCAGAGTAAAAAATAAGAAAGAAAGAAAGAAAGAAAGAAAGTGAAGTTGCTCAGTCATTTCTGACTCTTTGTGATCCCCTGGACTGTAGCCTACCAGGCTCATCCATCCATGGGATTTTCCAGTACTGGAGTGGGTTGCCATTTCCTTCTCCAGAGGATCTTCCCGGCCCAGGAATCGAACCTGGGTTTCCCCCATTGAAGGCAGACTGTCATCTGAGCCACCTAATTTCAGAATGATCATGAAGTTGCCCTATCAACCTTGGATGCCAACACTTTACTTGAAGGAGAGGGAAATACACTTCTATTTTATTTAAATCATTGTTACTTTCTGTTTTCTGTACTTTTAGCCAAGCTTTTTTCTTTTCACTTAAAAAATTAAGCTTGTTTGTGCCAGAACAAAAGTAAAATGCATTATCAAAATTTTACTAAGCCTGCAGCATAAGCCATGAAATAAATTCACTTAATATCCATTTGTTTATGAATAAATGGATTTTTGAATAGCATTTAATTTCATATTCAAGATTTTATATCTCAAGTATTGCCACTAAAAAAATACTGTTTGGTGTCTTTACTTGTGTTCTTTCCCAATTCTGGTGTGTTCTGTTGTTTTAGAATCTACCATTCTTAGGATAGTCTGTGATGTGATATATTTAATTATGAAGTGGAATTTTTAAGATTACTTTATGTCTTTTCACGGCTTGATAGATAATTCATTTCTCCAAAGAAAATTGCATCGTCTGATGTGCTACAGTTTATTTATCCATTCATCTACTGAAGGATATTCTGGTTGCTACTAACTTTGCACAGTTATGAATAACACTTCTACAGATATCTGTGTGCAGGTTTCAGTTCAGTTCTATAAGTTCCAAGGGGCACAACTGCTGGATTGTATGGTAAGGGTATGCTTTATTTTATAAGAAACTGCCAAACTGTCTTCCAAAATGGCTGTGGTAGGGACCATTGTGCATTCCCACCAGTAACGCATGAGAGTTCTGTTGTTCTGTATCTTTACCAGTACCTGGTATCGTCAGTGTCCTGGATTTTGGCCATTTTAATAGGTATGTAGTGGTCTCTTTTTTTGGCTTTTCATACTGTTCATGGGATTCTCGAGACAAGAATGCTGGTGTGGTTTGTCATTCCCTCCTCCAGTGGACCATGTTTTGCCAGGACTCTCCACTATGACTGTCCATCTTGGGTGGTCCTGCACAGCATGGCTCATGGCTACAATGAGTTATTGCAAGTCCCTTTGCCATGACAAGGCTGTGATCCACGAAGGGGTGCTGCAGTCCATGGTATCTCAAAGAATCAGACACAACTAAACTACTGAACAACAACAACAAAGCCTTGGACTGTGTGGGTCACAACGAACCGTGGAAAATTCTTAAGAGATGGGAATACCAGACTACCTTAACTCTCTCCTGAGAAATGTGTATGCAGGTCAAGAAGCAACAGTTAGAACCAGACACAAAACAACTGACTGGTTCACAACTGGGAAAGGAATACAACAAGGCTTGATATTGTCACTCAGCTTATTTAACTTCATGCAAAATGCAGAGTACAGCATGCAAAATGCCAGGCTGGATGAATCACAATCTGGAATCAAGATTGCTGGGAGAAATATCAATAACTCAGATGTGCAGATGATACCACTCTAATGGCAGAAAATGAAGAGGAACTAAAGAGCCTCTTGATGAGGGTAAAAGAGGAGAGTGAAAAACCTGGCTTAAAACTTAACATTCAAAAAACAAAGACTATGGCATTCAGTCCCATCACTTCATGGGAAATGGTAGGGGAAAAAGTACAAACTGTGAGAGATTTTATTTTCTTGGGCTCTAAAATCACTGCAGATGGTGACTGCAACCATGAAATTAAAAAAAAAAAAAACAAAAACGCTTGCTCCTTGGAAGGAGAGCTATGACAAACCTAGACAGCATGTTAAAAAGCAGAGGCAGCATTTTGCGGACAAATGTCCATCTATCCAAAGCTAAGATTTTTCCAGTAGTCGTGTATGGACATGAGAGTTGGACCCTGAAAAAGGCTAAGTGCCAAAGAATTGATGCTTTCGAATTGTGATGCTAGGGAAGACTCCTGAGAGGCTCTTGGACTGCAAGGAGTTCAAACCAGTCAATCCTAAAGAAATCAACCCTAAGTATTCATTGGAAGGACTAATGCTGAGGCTCCAATACTTTGGCCACCTGATGCAAAGAGCTGATTCATTGGAAAAGATCCTGATGCTGGGAAAGATTGAGGGCAGGAAGAGAGGGGGGCAATGGAGAATGAGATGGCTGGATAACATCACCGACTCAAAGGACATAAGTTTGAGCAAACTCTGGGAGATAGTGAAGGACAGGGAAACCTGGCGTGCTACGGTCCAGGGGTGCAAAGAGTCGGACACGGATTAGTGATAGAACAGAACAGAACAGTGGTATCCCATTGTGGGAGTTTTTGTTTGTTAATTTGTTTGTTTTTGGTGGAGACACGTGGTCTGTGGGGTCTCAGTTTCCTGGCCAGATATTGAACCTTAGCCCTTGGCAGTGAAAGTGCAAAGTCCTAACCAGTGGACCAGCAGGGAAGTCCCGTCATTCTTGCTTTAATTTGCATTTCTCTGATGACATTGATGTGGAGCATCTTTTCATATGCTTATTTTCCATCTGTATATCTCTTTGTTAGTTGCCCAGTTGTTTTTGCAACTCCATGGACTGTAGCCTGCCAAGGTCCTCTGTCCACAGAATTCTTCAGGCAAGAACACTGGAGTGGGTAGCCATTTCCTTCTCCAGGGGATCTTCCCGACCCAGGGATGGAACCCAGGACTCCTGCATCACAGGAAGCTTTTTTACCACTAGCGCCACCTGGGAAGCCCCTGTATCTCTTTAGTAGCAGTAGTGTTAGTCACTCAGTCATGTCCGACCCTTTGCGACCCCGTGGACTGTAGCCCACCAGGCTCCTCTGTCCATGGGATTCTCCAGGCAAGAATACTGGAGTGGGTTGTGATTCCCTTCTCCAGGGGATCTTCCCGACTCAGGAATCGAACCCAGGTCTCCTGAATTGCAGGCAGATTCTTTACCATCTGAGCTACAGGGAAGCCCTTTATACAAAGAGAAATATATCTCTTTGATGACGTCTTATATTTTTATACAAAGAGAAGTTTATCTCTTTGGTGAGGTCTTATTTTTTTGTAGCCAAAAAATTATATCTTGGACAAATATCCAACATCCCCATGTCTTGATTCTCACATCTGGAATGAGAATAATAGTGCCTACCTCACAGAGTGTTTGTGAAAGTTAAAAATATGTGTAACAGTGAGACCTATTGAGAAATTACCAAAGAATTTTTTATTTTAAAATTTGTTTTGGCAACGATTGACTTGGAAAACACAGAAAGGCAATGTTCCTTGACCAGGCAAAGCAGACAAGTCTTTGTTCTCCTTACCCTAAGGAAAGGTAATCTGTGCTGTTGAGACTTAGGCCTTGTATCAGTTTATTCTTGTAGCTAACGTGCAACCACAGGATTCTCAGTGGATCCCAGCAATAAATACAGAGATCTGAGCAGGTTGGCTGAGGTCTGGCTGGATGCACGGCCTGTGCGTTTGGTTCCGGTCTGTTCCACATGTCTCTCGTCCTCTTTGGACTCACAGATTAGCTGGAGATTTTGCTTGGCAATGGCAGAAATCTAAGACAGCAAGGCCAGCTATGGAAGTACACTTCATTACTGTTTGTGTTGTGTTCACTCACATCTATCAGCTAGAGTTACATGGCTAAGTCCAAAATCAAGGGGTGAAGGAGAATGCTTTACCCACCATGGCGCTGGGGGAAAGATATGTGTAGTCTAGAATGGACTGAGGGATTGGGGCTGATAAGCCACACTCACACAGTCCTAGAGTTAGGGGGTCTCTGGGCCCACAAGTCTTATGTTGCTATTGGAGAAGGAAGCAATGAGATTGCTTCAAAAAATGTCAAAAACAGGAAATGACCAGGACTTCCCTGGTGGTCCAGTGGTTAAGACTCCAAGCTACCAAATCAGGGGGCTCAGGTTTAATCCTTGGTCAAGAAGCTAGATTCCACATGCTGCAACAAAGATCAAAGATCCCACCCGCTAAGACATGGTGCAGCCAAATAAATAGATACATTTTTTTAAAGGGGTACACAAGGACTACAAAGAGGACGGAATGATAGAGTTCAGTCTCTCTGGGCCTGTGGATTTCGGGGTAGACTGTCAGGAGACATCTGTTTTGGGCCACTGAGACCTGAGATCCTGGGTCCCTCCTGACTCAGGGTTTCATGTCGCTTTTGATCTGCATGTGTGGGTTTGCCCACAGGGTATAGACAGCCTGATCTAGCTGGGCTCCCCACCACTACAGATAGGCTAGGGTTGAGCTGAATTACATTTGAGTTGTGAAACAGAAATGTATTGTCACTTGTATCCAAGATTGTTTGGAGCAATTAACATCTGCCCTATACCCTAAGTGCCTGACACATGAAGTAAAGTGAAGTGAAAGTCACTCAGTTGTGTCTGACTCTTTGCAACCCCATAGACTGTAGCCCTCCAGGCTCCTCTGTCCATGGGATTCTCCAGGCAGGCGTACTGGAGTGGGTAGCCGTTCCCTTCTCCAGGGGATCTTCCCAACCCAGGTCTCCCGTATTACAGGCAGATTCTTCACCATATGCGCCAACAGGGAAGCCTGAGAATATTGGAATGGGTAGCCCATCCCTTCTGTAGCAGATCTTCCCAACCCAGGAATTGAACCGGAGTCTCCTGCATTGCAGGCGGGTTCTTCACCAGCTTAGCTACCAGGGCAGCCCTGGCACATAGTGGATGCTCAATAAAATGGGCTCTAGTATCATGACAGCATCACAACCATGGCAAGATCTTCCCTCTTCTGCTTTAGCAGGGGTGGGGGTGCTGCTGAAATCCCATGGGGGGAGGGACAGTGGGGAAGGGAAGAGGGGTTAGAGATACTCTTCTATCTTGAGCCTGGGGCCTCTGTGTCCCTCACATCTAGAGCCTGCTTCTCAGAGGGTTGTCTCCAGAGTAGCCAGGTGCAAGGGGGTACTGGGAAGGTGCAAGGGGGTACTGGGAAGGTCCCAAAGGACTTGGCAAATCAACACCGTGGTCTGGGTGCCTTGTCACGCTCCCTATCCCAGGATAGACTTGTCTCCTCTGTTGTCAGGAGGAAAACAGTGTGCAGAACGCTCCCTTCCTCCTCTCAGAGTCCCTAAAAAGGCCAAGGGGTCCCCAAACAGAGGATTATGGCCATGGCTGGTGACCAGGACCCCCAAGTTCCCACTTCGCCTGAGAGGAGGCCCCCTCTCAGGCAAAGGGGCCCAGAGTCCCACATCTGCTCACTCAAGTTCCAGAGTCGCAGGCCTTGCCGGAGGCTTCCCCTGCCTGAGAGGTCTTTCCGGTCTTGATGTTGTGCAAGACTGGCCTTCCTCCCTGACTAGCTTCCAGGGCAGGCAGTGGAGCTGAGGCTTTGGAAAAAGAGGAAGGAACCCTGAGCTGGGTCTCCTTTCCCAGAGAGACAGCGGCACTTCGAGCTCCTGGCCCTCCCCACATCCTCCTCACCCGCGGTTCACCAGCCCTGCAGCCCCATCCCTCTGTGGAGCAGGTACTCCCATCCCCGGGCCTAGAGGATGAGCTGAGGCTTGGGAGCAGGGCTGGATTGGGATTCTGGGGAGGACACCTGGGTGTCCAAGCCCAAGACAAAGATACGCTCATAACCCAAAACCTTGCACAACTCCAAAGGTTCCCCAACTCACATCCCAACCCCCATCTAACCCTGACTCCTGCCCCGCCCAGCCTTGGTACTTATTCCACCCCTACCTCACCCTCCATTGCATCCCATCCCCAACCATTTAGTAACCATCATCTCCATCCAGCCCCAGGCCTGACCGGCACCCTCACCCAACCCCATCACTCTCTCCTCCACGCCAACACTAATTCCATTCCAAAACACAGCCTAACCATCACTTTCGCCCCAAGCCAACTGCAGCCCGACCCTCACCTTCCCCTCAGTTCTCTTCATTTATTACCACTTCATTCATCGGAGCGAAGGGCCCCTGCACGGTCCAGCAGAGCTTGGTGGAATGGGCGTTCGGGCTGAGAGCATTTGCAGCCAAATTAAGGACAGAAATGTGACACTCTGCTACCGATTTAAAGTCGATAGACCTCATTTATGGATAATGTGGTTTTCCGAGTTAAATGGCCTATGTTTGGGACTTTCTATTATTATGAAGATAGTGTATCCCTGAAATCGCCCATCTGAACCTGTTTTCTGACCTGTTGAGCAGAGCGCTGAAGCTGGCTTGGTCACCCCCTTTCCCTCCTTCTCCAACTTGAATAGGGAAGTTGGGAGAAGCTCTGGTACTGGGAAATAGAAACTGAATCCTGAACCCAAGCACAGCTGCTTACAGTGAAACTGCCTTTGCCCTTTCTTCCCCAGGCCAAACTTGACCTCTGGGATCAGAAATCAGGGACTTGTGGCCCTAGTCACCCTCCCAGATGTCCTGGGACACTTGGTCTTATATTTACCCACTCACTTGCTCTAACACAGAGAGCAAATATGGGTGTCCCCCATATGCCATATACCCCAACCCAGTGCTGAGGCAGCATCTATCAGTTCAGAGGAGTGGGGCTTTAAACCCTGTCTTCAGAAGGTCCAAGGCCTGGAGATTCCAGGATGAACCCTGGAACTGTGCTCTCCCAAATGGTCATTGCCTGAGGGCTACAGTGCTTCCTGTCCCCAGTATAGCCACTGCCTTCCCAGCAGCTGCAATCATCTGTCTACCATCAGAAGGTGCTAGGTGCCCACCAGGACACCCCACTCAGCCCAAGCCCTAGGGGCACCTCCCTGTCAACACCAGACTTTTAACTGGGACAGGAGCTCCCTTCCTGGAGTTCTTCATGCCCTTCCTTTTTTTTCCGGGAAAGTTCTCTGGGCTGAGGCTGGTCTTTGGGGTAGAACAAGCTGAGCCAATAAGCTGGACTCTGGTGGGACTGACCCCTTGGTTATTGGGACTGGGCTAAGTATAGGTGACATCTACAGGTGTGACTTTGGGTGGTTCTATAAAGGGTCTTCTCAAAAACCCCTGCTCCATTCTGAGGTCAGTGTGTCTAAAATCCCACCATTCCTCCTGTAGCTTCAGGGTTCCTCTTTCCAGGGCCCCAGATGGGAACAGCAGGGGAGCTGGGGACAATGTGAGCACTGGTGGTGTCCCAGCTGTAGAGGAGCTGATCCTGATGCTCAGTGTGGCCCAGGGCCACATCTGCCCCCAAACATGGCCAGCAGGCTGCTGTTCAGTCCAGCTTCCAGGACACTGCACCCAGGTCATGCAGCCCAGCCTGGGCCAGCATGAGCCAAGGACCAGGTGTGGAGGGTGTGGGTACATCTTCCAGGGAGAGGACCAGCACTAGGACTGCCCCAAAGACTGAGGACAGGCCACAGGGCCCCAGCAAATGACCAGACCTGTCTGCAGGAGCAGCCTAGCCAGGGGCCCCAGTCTCCTGAGGAACAGGGCTCTGCCTGTTCTTTCCACAGTTTTGCCTTCGCTGTGCTCCCTCTAAGGACATCCCTCCTTTCTTCGCACTTGGTTAGTCGTCCTCACAGGCAATTCAGCACCCCTCCAGGCTCTGTTCAGCCTCTCCCCAGGAGTGTCCTCTGGTAGCCACCAGAATCAGCTGGGCCCCATCCCTGAGACAGATGGACTTGGGACCGGAAGATATCATGAGTTTCCTGTCCCCACTTCCAGGTTCCCCAGGCCCTTCCCCTCACTCTGCAGGGTCAGCATTTAGGGTCAAGGAAGACTGCAAAGTTGACAGTATGGGTTTTGTATGTGTATGTGGTAAAGTTTACTGTTTTAACTATTTTTTAAGTATGCGATTCAGTGGCATTAAGTACGTTCATACTACTGTGTAGCCATCATTACTGTCTATTTCCAGAACTTTTTCATCATCCAAAATAGAGACTTTGTACCTATTAAACATTAACTCCTCCATCCCTCCTCTCTCCAGGCCTTGGTAACTTCTATTCTACTTTCTACGAACTTGCCTATTCTACGTATCTCATAAAAGTGGACTCATATATTATTTGTCCTTTTGTGCTTAGCTTGTTTCATGTGTCAGAATTTCATTCCTTCCTATGGCTGAATACTATTCTGTTGTATGGATATGTCACATTCATCTGCTGATGGACACTTGGGTAGCTTCTACTTTTTGGCTATTATGAATAATGCTGCTGTGAATATGTGTGCAAATATCTATTTAAGGCCCTATTTTTGATTCTTTTGGGTATATACCTAGGGGTGAAGTTGCTGGGTCATATGGTAATCTGTGTCTGACTTTTTGAGGAAACACAAAACTTTCCAAAGGGGCTGCACCATTTCACATTTCTACTAATGGTATGTGAGTCTTCCAATTCCTCCACAGCCTCGTCAACATTTGTTATTTTCTGGTTTTGTTTGTTTGTTTACAGTGTGAAGTGGTAGCTCATTGTGGTTTTGATTTGCCTTTCCCTAATGACTACTGATCTTCGTTTTCTGAATGTTGAGCTTTAAGCAAACTTTTTCGCTCTCCTCTTTCACTTTCATCAAGAGGCTCTTTAGTTCCTCTTCACTTTCTGCCATAAGGGTGGTGTCATCTGCATATCTGAGGTTATTGATATTTCTCCCGACAATCTTGGTTCCACCTTGTGCTTCCTCCAGCCTAGCGTTTCTCATGATGTACTCTGCATAGAAGTTAAATAAGCAGGGTGACAATATACAGCCTTGTTGTACTCCTTTTCCTATTTGGAACCAGTCTGTTGTTCCATGTCCAGTTCTAACTGTTGCTTCCTGACCTGCATATAGGTTTCTCAAGAGGCAGGTCAGGTGGTCTGGTATTCCCATCTCTTTCAGAATTTTCCACAGTTTATTGTGATCCACACAGTCAAAGGCTTTGGCATAGTCAATAAAGCAGAAATAGATGTTTTTCTGGAAGTCTCTTGCTTTTTCCATGATCCAGCGGATGTTGGCAATTTGATCTCTGGTTCCTCTGCCTTTTCTAAAACCAGCTTGAACATCTGGAAGTTCATGGTTCACGTATTGCTGAAGCCTGGTTTGGAGAATTTTGAGCATTACTTTACTAGTGTGTGAGATGAGTGCAATTGTGTGGTAGTTTGAGCATTCTTTGGCATTGCCTTTCTTTGAGATTGGAATGAAAACTGACCTTTTCCAGTCCTGTGGCCACTGCTGAGTTTTCCAAATTTGCTGGCATATTGAATGCAGCACTTTCACAGCATCATCTTCCAGGATTTGAAATATCTTTTTTGTACAAAAATGTGAAGATCTTTTTTGTACAGTTCTGTGTATTCTTGCCACCTCTTCTTAATATCTTCTGCTTCTGTTAGGTCCATAACATTTCTGTCTTTTATCGAGCCCATCTATTTCATGGGAAATAGATGGGGAAACAGTGGAAACAGTGTCAGACTTTATTTTTGGGGGCTCCAAAATCACTGGAGATGGTGATTGCAGCCATGAAATTAAAAGACACTTACTCCTTGGAAGGAAAGTTATGACCAACATAGACAGCATATTTTAAAGCAGAGACATTACTTTGTCAACAAAGGTTCATCTAGTCAAGGCTATGGTTTTTCCAGTGGTCATGTATGGATGTGAGAGTTGGACTGTGAAGAAAGCTGAGTGCCAAAGAACTGATGCTTTTGAACTGTGGTGTTGGAGAAGACTCTTGAGAGTCCCTTGGATTGCAAGGAGATCCAACCAGTCCATCCTAAAGGAGATCAGTTCTGGGTGTTCTTTGGAAGGAATGATGCTAAAGAAACTCCAATACTTTGGCCACCTCATGCGAAGAGTTGACTCATTGGAAAAGACTCTAATGCTGGGAGGGATTGGGGGCAGGAGGAAAAGGGGATGACAGAGGATGAGATGGCTGGATGGCATCACCGACTTGATGGACGTGAGTCTGAGTGAACTCTGGGAGTTGGTGATGGACAGGGAGGCCTGGCGTGCTGCAATTCATGGGGTCGCAAAGAGTCAGACACGACTGAGTGACTGAACTGAACTGAATGACTACTGATGTTGAGTATCTCCTTATGGGCTTGTTGACCATTTGTATATCATCTTTGGAGAAATGTCTACACAAGCTTTCAGCACATTTTTTCAAATTTAAGTTGTTTGGGAGGGTGTTTGTTGTTAAATTATAGGAGTTCTTTATAAATTCCAGTTGTTAATCCATTATCAGCTGTATGATTTGCAGGTATTTTCCTCCGATTCTGGGGGTTTCACTCACAGTTTTCACTCTGTGGATAGTATCCTTTGATGCAAAAACCATTCTGCATTTTGATCGAGTTCAATTTATCTGTTTTTTCTTTTGTTGCTTTGCTTTTGGTGTCATGCTTAAGAAATCATTGCGTGCTACTAGGTCATGAAGATTTTCACCTGTTTTCTTCCAAGAATTTTATGGTTCCAGAGGTACTCTGTGGTGAAGGGCCTGCCTTCTTGTGCATGGCATACAGTAGGCATTTATCTCTTGTTTGTGAGCTATATTCGCGCAGGGCTCTTGTGTCCCCTGTCACACCAAACTTGCTCTGCCACGAACTCTAAACCCTCAAGGACCACACTCTTGTCTCGCCCACTGCTGCAGAGGCCGAGGGCCTCTGCACTGCTGCAGGACGCATGTCCTCAGCCCCGAGTCCTGAGAAATGGCTGCTCACAGCTACAAAGAATAAGGCAAATACCGAAATGGCGCTAGGGTGGCTAGAGACCCCAAAGGGAAAGTTTCAGCTAGAAGCCACTTTGAAGACTGAATGAGATTTCAACAGGCAAAGATCATTTGTGGTGAAGCCAGAGCTGGATAGCTGGAGAGCTTGTGGGCAGACAGTACTGGCCCCAGGGTGGGAACTGATCGCAGGGGGCGCATTAAATGGGGGCAGAGCTGGCAGTAGGAAAGGAAGGCCTTTCGGGGCTGTAGGGAAGCCACATCTCATGGGCAATGGGTAGCCATAGTAGGTTTTTGAGTAAGGGAGGACTCTTGAAGGCTGAAGTTTTCTAAGTGCTCAAATTCCATTATGGTCTACAGCTGGTAAGACTGGTGGTAGGGAGACAAATTTCAAGTAAAAAACCATCATTTTTGCTGGATGCCTTGGAGTAAGTCGTTGTGCCTCTCTGGGCTCCAGTTGCTGGTGACTTGGGCGGCAGGGAGGGGGCAAGGAAGTCGGGGAAATAGAGAAACAGCTGTTCATCTGAGGCTGGGAAAGCAGAACTTAGGGTGGGGCCAAGCGACAGGACAGAGGATTTTCTGGGGCCACCAAATGAAGGCATTCCTGGACACAGCCTGAGCTGGGAACATGGGCTCCTGGATGCCAGCTGGCAGCTGCCCTGCCCTCTCATTGGGTTCGCCAGCATAGTGTGTGGGGAAACAGGACTGGGATCCCAGTAGGCTCTGAGACTGAGGTTCCCTAGGATATCCCTGTGTGCCCAGCACAGTGCTCCCCGAGCTCGTAGGCAACAGAACCAGAGTGACAACCTGCTATGGACTTCCTGCTCCAGCTCCTCCTCCTGGCCTTCCCCATCCCAGCAGGTAAGCTTTGCTGGCCTTTTTCTTCTCACAGGGCCTGGCCGCGGCGAGTCCAGCCTCTGTTGGCCTGGGCAGACTGAACTGTGTCTGGTCACAGGTTTAGCTGCTGAGGTTGAAGGAGGGCATGAGGAGGTGGTGACAGGGTACAGGGATCCTCTCTGGGGTGCCCAGAGGGGTTGCATTGCTGGGGGCAGGGCAGGATTTGAGAGTGCATCTGGAACACCTTCTAGGGGGCAGAGCAAGACCCCAAGCCCGCATTACGCTCTTTCTTGTCCTGCCTCTCCCTCAGACCTGACCTCGTGGGGCGTCTCCAGTCCCGAGACCGTGAAGGGTATGAAGGGGTCCTGCCTCGTCATCCCCTGCACCTTCAGCTTCCCTACCAGTGTGAATGTGCCCGATGGCATCACAACCATCTGGTACTATGACTACTCAGGCAGACGGCAGGTAGTGAGTCACTCTACAAACCCCCAGCTGGTGGAGGCCCGCTTCCAAGGCCGTGCCCAGCTGGTGGGGAATCCTGAGCTCAAGGTGTGCAACCTGCTGCTGAAGGACCTGCAGCCTGAGGACTCAGGCTCCTACAACTTCCGCTTCGAGATCAGCGAGGTCAACCGCTGGGTAGATGTCAAAGGCACAGCAGTCACTGTGACGGGTGAGAGCAGGGTCACCGACTGGAAGGGACTCCAGGCTGCTCCTGGCCCCACTGGCTCACAGCTCCAACCCTGGTCCTAAACCCAAACCCAAACTCAGCCCTAATCTTGGTTTCAGTTCCAGCCCATCCCTGTGCCCCCAAGCTTTCGCCCCCAGTGAACCCCTGGCTTTCTCCTTCCCCTTGAAGTCCCCTGCCCTGGGCTGAGGTCTCCAGGGAAGATGGTCTCAGGTACGGTGAAGGGGAGCCCCCAACCTCTGTTTTTGTCCTCAGAGGAGCTCATCATGCCCACCGTTGCCTCTCCGGCTGAGCTGCATGAGGGCATGGAGGTGGACTTCAACTGTTCCACTCCCTATGCATGCCTGCAGGAGCCGGCCACCCTGCGGTGGCAAGGCCAGGACCCTGCCCGCTCCATCACCTCCACATTCCAGAAGCTTGAGCCCACGGGCATCCACCACCAGGAGACCCTCCACATGGCCCTGTCCTGGCAGGACCATGGCCGGACCCTGAGCTGCCAGCTCTCGGTGGCCAACCATAGGACTCAGCACGAGATTCGCCTCCAAGTGCAGTGTGAGTGAACGTGGCGGGCTGGGTGGGTAGCACATCCTTGTTACTGAGCTCACACACATCTGTGGTTCCCCAGTGGAAACCATCCGTTTCTGGCCTGCAGGAATAGCCAGGCTGTGCTTGGACCTCCAGGGTGGAGCAGGCGGAAAGACTGCTAAGCCCCGAGAGTAGTATTGAAAGGCTCCCTCCACCTCCAGTCCCTGAAGCTAGGCTGGGCAGGGCAAGGAAGACTCAGCCGGAGAACTGGGGGTTGGGCAGTAGGGGCCCTGGGATTTAGACCAGCTCTGGAGGATGAGGAGGCAGCGAGGGTTCACCCTTTTCCTGCCACTCACACTCAACGACCAGGGTAACACTTGGATGTGGCAAAGAGACAGTGGGAGGAATTCCAAGTTTTCACTTGCTTATGCATCTTCCCATCACAGTAAAGACGGGCAGCCTGTTCTAGAACAACTGTTGTACATAGGCATCAGGCTGCTGGCTTCACCATTGACTAGATGAGCAAAACTTTGGGCAAGTTACTTGCCTCTCAGAGCCTCTGTTTTCTCACTACCTCTCTGTAGGGGAGATAATAATAAATATGTTTTATCTCACAGGATTGTTATGAAAATTAAAAGTGTGCTTGGCATCTATTAAGCATGCAAAAATATTAGCTTCTATTATTTTCATAGTTACATAGATTAAGAACTTGAAAATACTAGCTTTTTTTTTTTGCCACACCACATGGCTTGTTTTGGCGGGAGGAGAAGGGGACGGCAGAGGATGGGATGGTTGGATGGCATCACCGACTCAGTGGACATGAGTTTGAGTAAACGCTAGGAGTTGCTGATGGACAGAGAGGCCTGGCGTGCTGCAGTCCACGGAGTTGCAAAGAGTCAGACACGACTGAGCAACTGAACTGCATGGCTTGTGAGATTTCAGTTCCCTGACTAGGGACTGAACCCGGGTCACAACAGTGAAAGCCCAGAGTCCTAACTACTAGGCAATCAGGGAACTCCTGAAAATATTCACTTTTATTAGCATAGTTACATAGAGAGAGGCTTGAGGACAAGATTTAAAGAAATGCAGTTTCTTTATATCATTGACATCTCCCAACAAATGAGTTAACCATTCTCAGAGAGAATTTGACTCTGCCTTTAGCCCTTGTGTTAGGTGGTTTGTCCCTTGCCAGCAGCTGCCACAAGCCACTAAAGCAAGCAGTGTGCCCATGGCCCTTAGATAGAAGAGATGGCGATGGACACGTCATGAGGCAGAAAGCCACTGAAGGCAGTGCAGGCTGAATGCTGTGCCAAGCATCACGGCATCAGGCTGTCAGTAGACAAGGACAGGAGCAGGCTTCCTCACAATGTGAGGCCAGGGCCTGCCCTGGACAGGGGACTGATGGGAGTTCCGATTTATCTGGGTGGGCTTCCTTAGGGCAGAGTGTTGAAAGGGGAGTGGGAAAATGCCCCTGCCCTCCCTGGGCACCATACTCGACACCCCCGTCCTGCCTTGCAGTTGCCCCCAAGGGTGTGGAAATCCTCCTCAGCCCCTCGGGGCGGAACATCCTTCCAGGGGATCTGGTCACACTCATCTGCCAGGTGAACAGCAGTCACCCTCAGGTCAGTTCTGTGCGGTGGGTCAAGGATGGGACGCACCTCAAAACCCGGAGTCGTGTACTACAGTTGCCCCGGGCAGCCTGGGCTGATGCTGGCGTCTACACCTGTGAAGCTGCAAACGGTGTGGGCTCTTCGGTCTCACCTCCTGTCAGCCTCCACATCTTCAGTGAGTCCTGGGTGAGCCTGGGTCTTGACCAGAGGGTAGGGAGGCATCCAGGCCATGGGAGCTGAGGGAAACGAGGCCAAGGTGCCTCCTGGGATGCCTGTGTGGAGTTCCAGCTTGGCTTCTGACAGGTGACAAACCTCCCTGGCAGTGAACAGGGCAAAGAGATGCATGGCCAGCCCAGGAGGCTCCTCCTCAGAGGGGCGTGATGTACAGCGTGCAGAGGTTTAGGCCGATGGGCTGCAACCCTGAGGGGTGGGGCCTGAAAGTCCCCTGAGTAGCCCTCAGTGTGCTCTATGCTGCCCCCCAGTGGCTGTGGTCCAGGTGAGCCCAGCAGGCTCGATTCTGGAGAACCAGACTGTGACGCTGGCCTGCAACACACCGAAAGAAGCGCCCAGGGAGCTGCGCTACACATGGTACAAAAACCACGGCGTGATGAAGGACACCCACAGTCGCATCCTCCAGCTGCACTCAGTCACCAGGGCCGATACAGGCTTCTACTTCTGTGAGGTGCAGAATGCCCAGGGCAGAGAGCGCTCTGACCCAGTCAGCGTGGTGGTCCACCGTAAGTGGTGGGGAGGAGGGCACTGGAGCTGGGAGCCAGGCCAAAGATTAGAGACCCTGCAGGCGGGTTGGGGTCCCCGGCCGGGGTGCCCTTGAGCTCACATCTGGGCAAGGCTTTGAACTCCCCAGGCCTCAGTGTCCTATTTTAAACAACTTTTTATTTTGAAATAAGTTCAAACTTAAAAGTTGCAAGAAAAATACAAAGAATTATCATATACCTTTAACCTCGATTCCCATTTTTTAACATTTGATTTTCTTTCTAACTATATATTATATTTGTGTGTATATATGTACTCACACACACATGCACATATGTGTGTGCACGCTTGCACACATTTTTGCTACATATACACTCTTTCACACGTGTATATACATATGCCCTCTATATGTATACATGCACACATAATCTATCTATCCATTTATATTCTTCAGGCATAATGGCCCTTTACTCCTTAATTTCTCAGCATGTATTTCCTAGGGTCATTCTCATGCATAACCACAGTACAACAATTATATGTAGTCAAGAAACTTAACATTCATATAAGATCATTATCTAATTTACAATCCATGTTTAAATTTTACCAGTTGGCCCAATAATGTCCTTTATGGCAATTTCTTTTTTTTCTGGTTTAGGATTCAGTTCAGGATCTTGCATTGCATTAAGTTGTCAAGTCTCTTTATTCTCCTTTCTTCAGTCTTTCCTTGTCTTCCTTGACATTGAACCCTGACGAGCATAGGTGAGTTGTTTTGTGATATTCTCACCTTGCATTGGTCTGAATGGAGCAGACCAAGCCCGTGCACGTGGGCAGAGACACCACGGACATGATTCTGTGTCTGTCTCCCTGTGTTACCTCAAGAGGCACAAGGGGGCAGTTTGTCTCATTGCTGGGAGTGTGGACTTTGATCCTTTGCTGCAGTGCTGTCCCCTGCCAGCTTTCTTTACCAGTTTTCCCACCATTAAATTGGGGTCTCTGGATCCCCACTCTCAGGGTGACTGCAAGGATTGACTAGGATGAACTAGGATGACAGAGTGATTTGCCCAGTCTGGGGACAAATAGGAGCTGCTGGGGTCACTAACTTTTCCCAGGGCATCATGGGACAAAGCAGGTACAGGGGTCAGAGGCTGTAAGAGGAAATCCAGGAATGCACCTGTTGAGGGTAACAGGCCTGTGCCTCATCTCCATGCAGACCCGCCCCTCACCCCACACCTGACTGCCTTCCTGGAGACGCAGGAGGGACTGGTGGGCATCCTCCAGTGCTCAGTGGTCAGCGAGCCCCTGGCTTCTCTGGTGTTGTCACATGAGGGCCTCATCCTCGCCTCAACTTCTGGAGAGGGTGACCAGAGCCCACGCTTCAGTGTCTACTCTGCCCCAAACTCCCTGCGCCTGGAGATTCGAGACCTGGGGCCCACTGACAGTGGGGGGTACACGTGCTCAGCCACCAGTTCCCTTGGGAATTCATCCTCCAGCCTGGACTTCCATGCCAACGGTAAGAGGTCCCACTGGGGCTGGTAGAAGGAGCCTGAGGAGGAGGCCTGCTCTGGCCTCTTCCTCCTGAGAACCAAGGGGGCTCCACTGAGGGCCTGACCTAGCTGGCTAGAAAAAAAAATCACATCAAAGATCTGAGCTATACAGTCATCCCAGTCCCAGAGTTTCCCCCTAAGTCAAAGCAAACCGAGAAACGTGGCAGATTGAGTTATTCCTTTTGTATTCACTCTGACTCTGAACTTAGAAGGTTTTTCAATGCGCATTCATTTGTTTTTTATTTGCTGAACATCTGGGGCAGACTCTGTGGTAGGAGTCAGATGCAGAAGCCCAAATAGAGAGGCTGAGTCTTGGTGCACATGTTGCCCTTCCCTCCTTCTGAGGCAGACATAGCTAACTGATCAAGCCAGGTTTTGACAGAGGCCTAGGATCTGGCCCAGAATCCTGCTCAACCATGCTGCAGCCAACTACCAATAGATCTGAATTGGCATTCAAGGTCAGACCCTTCTGATCATCAAGAGATTTACAGAGCTGATGCCATGATGTTCAGACCTTCTGATAACTGAGTTGGGAGAAGCCCAGGAGGGCTTCCTGCAGTGGGTGGCATGGAGCCACAGACATGCAGGGGAGCTGAGCTTTCTTCTCTCCTCCTGCTAGTGGCCCGCCTCCTCATCAGCCCAGCAGCAGAAGTGGCGGAAGGGCAGGCGGTAACACTTAGCTGTAGGAGCAGCCTGAACCCAATGCCTGACACCCGCTTCTCCTGGTACCGGAACGGGGCCCTGCTCCTCGAGGGGCCCAGCAGCAGCCTCCTGCTCCCTGTGGTCTCCAGCACTGACGCCGGCTCATACCACTGTCGGGCCCAGGATGGCCATGGCACCAGCGGGCTCTCCTCACCTGCTGTCCTCACCGTCCTCTGTGAGTAGCCTTCCCTCCAGCCCCTGCCTGCTGTGGGAAGATCAGCCACCAGAGCCCATCAGCCCCCTCCTCCAGGACCTCCTGACTCTGTCCTGCCCAGAGTCCCAATGGAAGGCAGCCACGAACCTGGGCACCATGGCCCTGCCCGCCCTAGCTGAAATATGGAGACCGAGTCTAGGGCATCCCATTTCCCCATCCCAGTCCCATTAGAGCTCTGCCTCTAGCCTCAGACCCATCATGGACACCATGTCCAAGCTTTATCCTCTGCAGCTGGGCCCTGGGACACTACTCCTATATATGTAGACACACCCCATAGGCGGCACCCTCACGGGTGCAGACACAAAGGCAGAGCCTCCCCACACAGGGCCTGCATCTTGTCAAGGGTGGATGCTCCTGAGCGGCTGACCAACATTCAGGACACACTCAGCTTCCAGCACAGCTTCCCTAACATGTGCAGGATATATGTCCAGAGACTGTCAGGAAGAGCGGTCACCTCTTGGGGGTTTTCTAGTGTTCAGGGTGAGATCACCTGGGGGTCTTGGTCCCACTCTTCAGAAACTTCTAGGAGAAAGGCAATTTAGGCATTATCTGTTCTCATGGGAGCTGGCTTGGAGATCAGAGATAAGAGACAGGCAGGGTCTTAGGGGAGGTGGTAAGAGAGGAAGCAGACAGTAAAACAACCAGGGATTGCTCTGTAGGTGCCCTGCCCAGGAGCACATGGCAGGGATGCAAGGTGGCTGCTAGCCCATACAGTTCTGGCGATGGCAGCCTACTCCAGTACTCTTGCCTGGAAAATCCCAGGATGGAGGAGCCTGGTGGGCTGCAGTCCATGGGGTTGTGAAGAGTCGGATACGACTGAGCAACTTCACTTTCACTTTTCACTTTCCTGCATTGGAGAAGGAAATGGCAACCCAATGTTCTTGCCTGGAGAATCCCAGGGATGGCAGAGCCTGGTGGGCTGCCATCTGTGGGGTCACACAGAGTCGGACATGACTGAAATGACTTAGCAGCAAACTAGAAAAAGGCCCTCCTTCCTCTGGGAAGACTCAGGCCAGTGCTAAGGCATAATTCAGCACATGGGCATGGGCTGAGGTCCTGCCATCCCGATCCGGTTGTCCTTGTATAATGCACAGTCTGCACAGCTGTTTGCGGCAGCTCCAGGTTCATGCCTTTGCTCTGTGTGTTCTGGGAGCCTAGCTAGCTTTGACTGCACCTGTGGGAGCTTGGCAGAGGCTGTGGGATAGTGCCCATACTCCTCTCTCCAGATGCCCCACGCCGGCCCACGTTCACGGCCCAGCTGGACCCTGACACCGCCGGAGCCGGTCAGCGAGGCCTCCTGTTGTGCCGTGTGGACAGCGACCCCCCGGCCCAGCTGCGGCTGCTCCACAGGGGTCGCGTGGTGGCCTCTGCCCTGCCATCAGGGGGCAGCTGTAGTGCCTGCAATAGCTGTTCCCCACGCACGAAGGTTACCAGAGCCCCCAACTTGCTGCGGGTAGAGATCCAAGACCCGGTGCTGGAGGACGAGGGCGAGTACCTCTGCGAGGCCAGCAATGTCCTGGGCAACGCCTCCGCCTCAGCGAACTTCAATGCCCAGGGTGAGGCAGGGCAGGGAGCAGGTTGCTTGGGGTCAGGGGCTGGTACTTGGGACCCTATTCATTTGCAACCCCCAGCTCCGAGGAGGGTCAGTTGGGCGAAACCACCTCCTGTCAGCAGAGGGAGTTCGGTTTCCTCCCCTTGCCCCGTGGGCACCCAGAGGGGCTCCTTCCTACCTGCTCCAGACAGGGAGGCAGGACCACTCACCCTGGGGACTAGGGGGAAGCCGTCAGGGTTGAGGCCCGTCTCAGTAAGCCTGTGCTGCCTGCTCTCCAGCCACCGTCCTGGTCATCACACCGTCGCACACGCTGCAGGAGGGCACTGGAGCCAACCTGACTTGCAGGGTGAGCCGGGAAGCTGGCGGCCCTGCCAACTTCACCTGGTTCCGAGATGGGGCCCTGTGGGCCCAGGGCCCCCTAGAGACCCTGACGCTGCTGCCTGTGGCCAGAACAGATGCCGCCCTGTATGCCTGCCGCATCCTCACCAAGGCCAGCACCCAGCTCTCCACCCCTGTGGTCCTGCGAGTGCTCTGTGGGTGATAGGCAAGGGGATTTGGGCCCTTGGAGGGTGGAGGAGGTGGTCTGGGGCAAACAGGGCTGAGGTTGAGTTTGAGGAGGCAAGAGCACGGCTTGGGTGTGGGCACATGCAGGCCTCGACTGCGTATCTGGAGGAGGACAGCCTGGCAGCTGAAAGGTGGCGAGCTGGGTAGGGGCTGGCCTGAGCTCCCCACTGTCTCTACAGACCCTCCAGACCCTCCAAAGCTGTCTGCTCTCCTGGATGTGGACCAGGGCCATACGGCTGTGTTTGTCTGCACTGTGGACAGTCGCCCTCCCGCCCAGCTGGCTCTGTTCCACGGCGAGCACCTCTTGGCCACCAGCCCGGGGCCCCAGCTTCCATCCCGTGGCCGCCTCCAGGCCAAAACCACAGCCAACTTCCTGCAGCTAGAGGTCCAAGACTTGAGCCTTAAGGACTCTGGCAGCTACCGCTGTGAGGCCAACAATGCCCTGGGATCAACTAACACTTCCCTTTTCTTCCAGGTCCGAGGTGAGTGTCCTCTGTAGCTGTGGTGCATCCAAGTGTCCTGGGGACCACTCTGCATATTTATGTAGAGATGTGTAGTATATGGGCTTCCCAGGTGGTGCTAGTGGTAAAAAAAAAAAAAAAAAGTGCCAATGCAAGAGATGCAAGAGATACAGGTTTGATCCCTGAGCCAGGAAGATCCTCTGGAGGAGGAAATGGCAACCCACTCCAGTATTCTTGCCTGGAGAATCCCATAGACAGAGGAGCCTGGCGGGCTACAGACCATGGGGTTGCAGAGTTGGAAACAACTGAAGTGACTTAGCATGCACGTGGAATATGTAATCTGTGTGTTAAGTCACTCAGTCATGTTGGACTCTTTGTTACCCCAAGGACATTGGCAGGAGGGTTCTTTACTACTAGTGCCACTTGGGAAGCCCCATGTAATGTACAAATGATCACATTTGTACATATAATGTTGGTTGCTGTTTAGTTGCTAAGCTGTGTCCGACTATACATATATATATATATATGAATATATCCATATTCTTCATTTATCTATCTGTATATATTCTTCTGTAATAATCCTGCCTAAGTGAATAAGCCAGAAAAAAGCAAAGTTAATACCAGTAATGCTGAAAAAAAGAAACCCTTTTTTTTTTCCTCCCACAGTGACAAACATCAATTTTTGAACATTTTCCCTGGGACTTGTTTCTGTATCTCCTGTTTATCATACCTTTTTCACAGGCAGAGAAATTGAAGGTCAGAGATCTAGGGGCTTGCTCATGGTCACATGACCAGGAGGGAGCCTGTTAGCTCTGGATGAATTCAATGCTGGTCTCTGGCACAGTCTGAGCTCTCAATCACCACTCTAACTGTCCCTCCTTCTTACTCCCTCACCTGCTCTCTTCCTGCCTTAAACCTGGGAGGAACCAGAGACAGCCCTTTGCCTGGTCTTCCGTTCCTGGGCTCTCATGACTTGGAAGTTGGGTGCAGAGATGGGCTAGAGAGAGCTGCTAATTTCCCCTTCCAAGCTGTTGGATACCATGCTGAGGTCAGCTCATGATCAGGATAGTGGTTCTTGGTTGGACCTAAATCCCTACCATTTCTGTGCTTTATGGGGTCAAAACAACATCTGTCAAGAGCTAACACGTGCAGGTGCTGTGCATGGCACTAGGGTTGGACCCAGGTGAGGTTCACCCTGTGGTAGGTGAGATATGATTGACCAAGCAAAACCATAACTCAAGGTGATGGGCAATGAATGCCAGGTCAGAACCAGGGCAAGGGAGTCAGGCACAGGAGAGGAAGAGGCGTGAAGCTGCAGTGGGGCCCTCAGCAGTGGTCTGGTGGGTGAGCAGTGGCTCTGGCACATGGGGTTGGGGTCTTGGTGTCCTCATGTGTACACAAACGTAGTCCCAGACGTGGAAGGCCCTGATCTGCTCTTGGTTTCTCCCTGCAGGAGCCTGGGTCCGCGTGTCACCATCGCCTGAGCTCCGGGAGGGCCAGGCTGTGGTCCTGAGCTGCCAAGTACCCACAGGGGTCCTGGAGGGGACCTCATACCATTGGTACCGAGATGGCCAGCCCCTCCAGGAGTTCACCTCAGCCACAATCCATTTTACAGCCATAACTTTGAGCCAAGCTGGGGCCTACCATTGCCAAGCCCAGGCTCCTGGCTCAGCCACCACGAACCTGGCAGCTCCAGTCAGCCTCCACGTGTCTTGTAAGCATTTTGATCCCGTTTGTGTTTCCTGGGGAAGGAGGGAGCCAAGGGCATGACTGGGGAAGGGAATATTGAGCCCCTGGTCCTGGACTCTACTTCTGAGAGAGTCCTAGATGAGGGAACACCTGGTCGGGCCCTGACCATTGTCTGCCTTGTGTAGACGCCCCTCGCCAGGCCACACTCACTACCCTCATGAACACCGGCCCTGGGCGACTGGGCCTCCTCCTGTGCCGTGTGAACAGCGACCCTCCAGCCCAGCTACGACTGCTGCACGGGGACCGCCTCGTGGCCTCTACCCTGCAAGGAGTGGGGGAGCTTGCGGGCAGCTCTCCCCGGCTACAGGTGGCTGTGGCCCCCAACACGCTGCGCCTGGAGATTCACAATGCAGTGCTGGAGGATGAAGGCGTCTATACCTGCGAGGCCACCAATGCCCTGGGCCAGGCCTTGGCCTCAGCCACCTTCGATGCCCAAGGTCAGAATGGGGCTGTGAGTGTGTGAGTGGGTGGCTTTTTTAAGAGAAGAGGAGGCTGGAGAGGGTTCTGGAAGCCTGAGACACAGGCAGGAGGGCTGAACATAGGACAGTGCATTCCCACTCCTCTTAAGGGCAGCAATCTCCAAACTTGGTTTTCACTGAAGAACCTTTTTTAAAAACAGAATTTTACATGGATGCCCAGGGGATAAAACTAATCAGACAGGGGTCACTCAAGGAGAAACCACAGCAGGGCTTTTGAGGCCTATGTTCTCCCAGGTGCCCTCCAACAGGGTCAGGGAGGGCTCAGGGCACTCCAGGGAGAACTCTGCTGGGGAACACCTGACAGGTGATGAGCTGTTTCCCAAGCTCCATCTCTGAGCCCTACTCACAGGCGGGTCACCTGTGCCTCCCAGAGGCTGAGAGGCTTTGCACCCTACAGGTGGCTTCCTTTACACAGCCTTCGGTATTCTCTGGTGTCCCTGTGCCCTCTTCTCTCTCCAGCTGTGAGTGTGCAGGTGTGGCCCAAAGCCACCGTGCAGGAGGGACAGCTGGTGAACCTGACCTGCCTTGTATGGACCACTCACGTGACCCAGCTCACCTACACATGGTACCAAGATGGGCAGCAGCGCCCAGATGCTGCCCACTCCATCGCCCTCCCCAATGTCACGGTCGTGGACGCCACCTCCTACAGCTGTGGCGTGTTGATCCCTGGCCAGACACGCCATCTCTCTAGGCCTGTCACCCTGGATGTCCTCTGTGAGTCTGGTTGGGTGCAGGGTGGAGCTTGCAGGGATGCCAACAGCTTGCGGGGATCAGGGCATGGCCGAGTCCCACAGTCATCTACCCCAGGAACTCAGTACCCAGCTGGCTAGCACTGGACAAGGAGCATTAGAGTTGGGGGACACTGGGGCAGAGGAGCAGTGCTGCAGGTTGGGCAAGTGGAGGCCGTTGGGGGCAGGGAGCCAAAGCCTTCCTGTTTCGAATGCCACCTGCAAACTGGCCTCCTTACCGCTGTGGGCACTGAACTCCTCTGCCTTCCTGCATCGTAGATGCACCCCGCAGCCTGCGCCTGACCTATCTCCTGGAGAGCCGTGGCGGGCAGCTTGCCCTGGTGCTGTGCACCGTGGACAGCCGTCCACCTGCTCAGCTGGCCCTCAGCCACGCTGGCCGCCTCCTGGCCTCCTCGACCGCAGCCTCTGTCCCCAACACCCTGCAGCTGGAGCTGTGGGCGCCTGGGCCCAGTGACGAGGGTCTCTACAGCTGCTCAGCCCGCAGCCCTCTGGGTCAGGTCAACACATCCTTAGAGCTGCGGCTAGAGGGTGAGGCGGGCCTAGCCAGGGGTGGGATTGGCTATGGTGTCTTGCTGGACCCAGCTGACCCTCTCTTCTTGGTACAGGTGTGCAGGTGACTCTGGCTCCGTCAGCTGCTGTGCCCGAGGGAGCCCCTATCACAGTGAGCTGTGAAGACCCTGCTGCCCGCCCACCCACCGTCTATGCCTGGTACCACAATAGCCGTTGGCTGCAGGAGGGGCCAGAGGCCTCTCTCTCCTTCCCAGTGGTTACACGGGCTCATGCAGGAGCCTATACCTGTCAGGTCCGGGATGCCCAGGGTACACGCAGCTCCCGGCCCACAGCGCTGCATGTCCTCTGTAAGCAAGGGTCCTTGCCTGGGGGTGCCCAGGGTGAGTGGAGGGCGCTTCTGGGCCCTAGTCCGGGTGGGTACAAGACTGCACAGGACTGAACCTGGGAATGGACACTTGGGGGAGGACATAGGGGATGAGGGAAGATTCCTTAGGGTCCTCTGAACCCTGCCTGATTCCTGAAGCTGTCACTCCCTAGGAGTGACCATTTCCCCAAAGGCTTCAGCCTCACCAATGCCAGGCAGGTGGGCAATGGATAGCACAGGGTTTCCAAGCAAGACCCTCAACTCCGCCCTGCTCCACCATCCAGATGCCCCCCGGGACGCCGCTGTGTCCTCCTTCTGGGACTCAAGGACCAGCCCCATGGCTGTGATACAGTGCACCGTGGACAGTGAGCCACCTGCTGAGCTGGCCCTGGCCCGCAATGGCAAAGTTCTGGCCACCAGCAACGGCATCCCTGGCTTGGCAGTGGAGACAGGCCATGTCCAGGTGGCCCGCAATGCCCTGCGGCTGCGAGTGCAAGCTGTGCCCTCAGGGGATGAGGACACCTACGTCTGCACAGCTCGCAACTTGCTGGGCTCAGTCAGCACCACCTTGGGGCAGCTGCAGGCAGAAGGTGAGCCAGCCAGGAGGCAGGAGGGGCACCGTTGCTGTGGGGTCTGAGTCTGTGTGAGGGGTGGGGCTCCCACAAGAAGAAGCTGGCTGGCCTGACTTGATAGGGAGAAACAGTGCCCACTGGAGGGGGGTTGCTCAGCCTGAGGGGGATAAACAGCCTGGCTTTTGGAGAGCTCCCTACAAGAGAGGTGTGTGGAGGTATGGCAACAACTCAGGGGGAGCATGGGTGGAGAGGAGACATAACCTTGCCCTCAGAGAGCCCAGACTGTGGGTGGGAACACAGACCTGCCCTGGGGAAATGGAATGGGAGGATGGATCCAATCTTACCTTCAGGGAGCTCAGTTTGCAGGACAAGGTGCAGCTCCATCCTTGGGGAGTTCAATCTGGGGGCAAGACACAGCCTCATCCATCAAAAACCCTGAACTGATGAGAGAGGGAGGCACCGTTTTGCCCCAGAAGTCCCCAGGGCAAGGTGAGGCAGCCTTGATGGCAGTCTGATGGAGGAGACACAGTCCCACCTTTGGGATCCAGATCCTATATTATGCACAGAGGACAAGCCAGAGGCTGCAGCTCCCACAGGCCTCCAGACCCCAACCGCGTCTGGTTCTGCAGGTGTGCATGTGGTGGCCGAGCCAGGGCTAGATGTGCCCGAGGGCGCAGCGCTGAACTTGACTTGTCACCTCCCTGGTGGCCCTGGGCTCATGGGCAACTCCACCTTCACTTGGTTCTGGAATGGCCGGCAACTACACACGGAGCCTGTACCCACCCTCGCCTTCACCCACGTGACCCGCGACCAAGCTGGGATGTACCACTGCCAGGCTGAGCTCCCCACTGAGGCCACCGCCTCTGCTCCAGTTACCCTCCGCGTGCTCTGTGAGTGTCACGTCCTTGACATCCTCCCCCTGCCTCAGTCTCCCCGCATCTCACATGCCCGTTTCACGTCTTCCTCCTCTTCTGTCTGCAAAAACCAAGGGCTTCACAGCAATGGAGTCCTGGGTCAGAGAATCCCCACTGACTGGTGTGTGATCTTGTATCTCTCTGCCTTGGTTTCCTTATCTATAAAATGCCAGTCCCCTCTCCTTGTGAGGAGTGCAGAAGGTAGAGCATGCAGAATGTCTGGCACACAGTAAGCCCTCATCAACCTTAGCCAGGACAGTGGTTGCCCTATTTTACTCTTTACAAGGGCCCACACTGTATTAGTCAGCTATTGCTGTGTAACAAGCCACCCCAAAACCTCGTGCTTAAAACGACAGCCACTTTTTATTTGCTCACAAGTCTACAGGTCAGAAATTTGGGCTGGACTAGCAGTTCTGTGGCCTTACATCACGTGGCTGCAGTTATTCACCTTCTTGGCTGGCAAATGGAGTGGGCTGTCGGTTGGGCCTCATGCGTCCAGCAGGCGGGCCTGGGCTTCTACTTGGTTGTTTTCCAAGGAGAGCAGAAGCTGCAAGGCCCATTGAGGTCTAGCCCTGAAGTCACACAAAGGCACTTCTGCCTTCAAAGGGAGTCACAGATTTAAAGAGTGAGGAAACAGTCTCTGCCTCTTAATGGAAGGAGCAGCAGTCGCCTTGCATGGCATACAAGGAGGGGAGGAATTGGGTAGTTATTTCTGCAGTCTCCACACTTCCTGTCTTCCTACAGATCCCCCCAAGACACCCACGATGACGGTTTTTGTGGAGCCTGAGGGTGGCATCCAAGGCATTCTGGACTGCCGAGTAGACAGCGAGCCCCTGGCCAGCCTGACCCTCCACCTTGGCAGTCGGCTGGTGGCCTCTAGCCAGTCCAAGGCTGCTCCTGCCAAGCCACACATCCATGTCTCAGTCACCCCCAATGCCTTGAGGGTGGTCATAGAGGAGCTGAGGCCCAGTGACCAGGGGGAGTACGTGTGCTCCGCCTCTAATGCCCTGGGCTCTGCCTCTGCTGCCACCTACTTTGGAACCAGAGGTGAGAACCCCCGCTCTACCCTATCTCCTAGGCTGCACTGCACAAAGGCCCAGCTCCCAGGTCCAGAGGGTTCCTTCTGAGGTCTTTCCTGAATCCCTTCTGCTTGTCTAGTCTAGACTGATTGCTTGAAACTCCTTTGCATGGGGAAATTTCCAAGAGAAAGTAGAACTTAAAATAGGTTTCATCTTGGGGGAGTCAGCTTGGGAGGGAGAATCAGAGGCCTGGAGCCACAGCCACCCTCTAAGCCTCACCTCATGTTACAGCCCTGCACCGCCTGCAGCTGTTCCAGCAGCTCCTCTGGGTCCTGGGACTGCTGGCTGGCCTTCTCTGCCTACTGCTGGGCCTGGGGGCCTACTACACCTGGAGGTGGGTCTGGAGCTAGAAGGTGAACAGAGTAACCTCTTCCTTCCCCCATGTCCCTCCCACCAAATTCACAAGCTCCATACTGTCTAGCCTGTCCCCTCTCTTTCCCCCTGCTTCAAATTTGGGAAGACAGTCTAAAATTGTCTCTAAATCTATCTTTCTATAGTTTTCTTCTTTCCTTATCTCTGCTCTCTCACTGCTGAAGAAAGGACTGGGGAGGACAAAAGATCAAGTAGCCTACTCTCCACAAATCTCCCCCACAGCTCTGTGTAGCGAGCAGGGTGTAAGCTCACGGGGTCGGGGGATGGAACGGGGGGCAGGCAGGGGAGGAGAGAGGCTCTCTGAGTCCACTCTTGTCCTTGCAGAAGGAGGCATTTCCAGAAGCTGAGAGAGGGTGAAAATTCAGTGGAGATGGCTTCTCAGAAGGAAACCATGCAGGTATCCATTCACCATGTGGGCACGTGCAGATGAAGTCCTTGGCTAACCTGCACGGTGGACTGGCACTGAGAGATTATTCTCATTTATAGGACAGTGCTTGGGGCTGGGGGAGATTGGAGAGAGAGCACAGAGACCCAGCACCCCCTGAGAAGACAGTGGGGGCCATATTCTGAGTAGGGCAGAGCAGTCATGGGCTTGCTGCATGGCTACCTGAATAGCTGGAGCAGACATTCTGAATTGAGCAGCATTGCCGCTACTTCTAGGACACATCTTGCAACACAGGACCCCACCTGGGTTTTAGGGTCTGTCTTCCTCACTCCTGATTCTGCCCATCACCTGAGCAGGAGTGAAAGTCTGTTTCCCCTCCCCCATGGTGTGTCCCTTTCTGTAGATAATCTACTTGGTGGGCCAGGGCTCCCAGCCACATTTTCAGCCATGCACACTCTCTCCAATCCCCTGGGGACCCATACCCAGGCCTGGGGACTTGGAGGACTGCCCTCCAGAGCTAGAGGTCAGGTGATGACTGCTCCCAGAGTCTTCTAGTGACCAGTTTTCTCGGTGGGAAGCTCATTGATCCTGATGCAGCCACATGTTGGACCTCATGCTGGGCTCTGCCCCTGAGCTGACCTGTGGCGTTTCCTGCCTTTAGGAGGAGGAAGTCACCAGAATCTGTGATGACTCGGGCCCTGTGAACAATGCAGCGTTGGGTCCTGACTCCCTCTGAAAACATCTCTGTGGCACTGACTTTCTATGACCTGGCTCCAACCCCAAGAAAAATGGGTGGTGAGAGGTGGTGGTGAACCTCAATCTACCCAAAAAGGTGTTGACCCTGGGCAACTCTGAAGAGAAATGAATTGATCACATTGTCTATTTCTCTTTCTCTCTTCTCTGGATCTCATCTCTCTATTTATCTTCCAATGCACTACCTTTTCACATCTTCTTCCTCCAAGCGCACTGTGGACTTCTGGGATGGATTAGAATAGAAGAAGAACTTTCTATATCATTACAAGCTGGTCAAGGCACCCTATAGTGACTAGAATATAAGCTAGGCTGCTCTAAAAAGACCAAATACAGTAACTTCAACATGAAAGAATTTGATTTTTGTCTCTCATACTAGTCTGGATATGTTATGGTAGTTTAAGATGTTGGAACTCTGGATCCTTCTCTTTTGTTTTTCTCCATCCCTAAAATGTTGCTTTTGATTGTGAAGTTCACAATGATCCCATTGGGCTCATACTCCTTCCAGCAAGAAGAGGGAAGAGTGGAAGTGAAATGAAAGGCACACTCATTCCCATTGTGGATACAACCCAGAAGTTCTGGCTGGAATTTGGTCATATAGCTACTGCAAGCTGCAAGGGATTTTGGGAAATGTAGTTTTTATTATATTTCCAAAGGACTCCCAACTATGGATCACCCCTGAGACTTTGAGAACACTGACGAGAATGCTGCCAGCAGGCCATATTCTGTCTCAGTGCCCAGCTACTGAAGGCCGGGGTATGCCCCTGTCCTTTCTGGTCATGAGTCCTGGAGGAGGTAGTGCCTCTCACATATTAAGACTGAGAAAGTCAAGAAGGATTCATGGTCCCTAGGGAGAGGGAATGCCAGGCAGTCGAGTTGCCTGAACAGGCATATTTTGCCAGGTCTAGCCCTTGAAAGAAGAGGTGCCCCCATTTACACTCCCCACCCCCAGAGAGTGTGGGGAGCAGACATCATATCAGCATCCTTGTTTCTGCTCCAAGTGCATTCCTGTCCACGATCAAGCGAGCTCACATCCTCTTCCTGGAAGTGTGCACCAGGGGCTACTAAGACAAACAACGGTCACTAAGAAAGAATAACGTTCCCCTAGGGAAGTCAGTGCCCGAGGGGAACCAGCTCTCAGGTGGGCTAGTGACTCCTTTGGCATCCTGGTGGCAGATGGTAGGAGGAGCACAAAGCTCACCACTCTGGGATTTGAGTTGAGAAATGTGGAGAGAAGTGGGAAGTTGGCAAAGGACCTAACAGGTTTGGAAGAGATTGGAGGCCAGGTGAGCTTCATGCAGCGTAGATGGACCCTTCCGGTTCCAGGCCCCATTCTTATCAGTGCCCGATTGCCAGGCTCTTCCTGGGGCCTATCAAACATGTCCTCCCAATAAACATCCATCCTGTGACATAACTGGAATGAATCTTTTTCTTGAAAGCCAACTGCTGGACCGGATCACAGAGGATTAGAATGTGAGTGGAGTTCCTTCTGGAAGACTGTCTGCTGAAGGCAGCAGTGGGTGCAAAGTACACAACATTTACCACAAACTACCTTACGCTCAAGCGATTCGGGCTCCTTTCTGCTCCCTGAGGCTCGGGGCACTGCTCACCTCTGCTCCCATGACCAGCACTGTGCTTGGCATGCTGTAGGCAAGCACTTGGTAAGGGGTGTTTTGTCTACATTGCTATTAAGTGGAAACTGTGGGTTACAATCAGACGGGATGGGGAGAGAGCAAGCCAAATGCAGCCGAATATTCCCTGGTGGCTCAGGTAAAGAATCTGCGCGCAATGCAGGAGACTTGGGTTTGATCCCTGGGTTGGGAGGATCCCCTGGAGACAGGAATGGCAACCCACTCCAGTATTCTTGCCTGGAGAATTCCATGGACAGAGGAGCCTGTTGTGCTACAGTCCACGGGGTCGCATAGAGTGTGAGCATGCACGCACCTAGCAAGGAAGACAGGGTGAGGGGAGGACCATGAGTAGACACAGAAAGGATGGCAACTGGGAGATCTGGGGACATTTGACCTGGAGTCTTCATCTGCGTCTGTGCACCTCCAAGCGGGTGTAGGTCCACCAGGGATTGGAAGGTTCTCAGAGAGGTTAGTTGTGTCCCTCCCCAGTGGTCTGAGCCTACTCAAGACTTTTGAAATAACATTTATTTCAAGCGTAGCACACATAGAAAAGTGCACACATTTTAAGTGTACAGCTCAATGACTTTTCACAAAGTGAATATACCCATGCAACCAGCCCCCAGAGTCTCCTTTGTGTCCCTCCCCCAGTTGCAAGCCCCCAAAGCTAACTAGAAAAAGACACCCCCCTCTTCTCCCCTTCAGGGAGGATTTGGGGAAGAGGTTTCACAAGAGAATGTGGCTCCTGAGAGAGGGCAAATCAGGAAGCTACAAGTCAGGAGGAGGAGTTGATGCCTCTCTAGCCTGTCTACACTGGAGCACCCAGGATAACCAAAGTGATCTATGTTTGTACTAGGTCTGGTTCCCCAAGACAAGTTTTCATGTGCAAGTGACCTATTAAGGATATGTTCCCAGGGGAGACCAGGAAAGGGGTGGAGGAAGCAGGACAGGCAAAGGGAGGAAGTTAAGGACACATACAGCATTTTTTTTATAACGTCTCAAAACTAAGAACCACCCAAAGGTCCAGCAACAGTAGTGTCAATAAAGAAAACACGTGGTTATAGTCCACAATTGAATGCTACTCAGCAGTGAGTATAATTGAGCTGAAGTCATACACTCCAGGCTGGATACATCTCACAAACTGGGGAAAATGTTTCCAACTCATACTCCAGACAAAGGGTTCATCTTCCTTATATAGAGAGTTCCTTCAAGTTGTTAAGAGAAAGACCTCAATAGAAAAATGAGCTGGAGATATGAATAGGCAATTCAGGGAAAAAGACAGACAAACTGTTCTTAAATGTGTGAATAAATATTCAACCTGACTCATAAGACAAAATGGAAACGAAGACTCCATTTTCACTTGCAGACTAGCAAATATCATATCAATAAAGTCTTGATAACTGTTTTGGGAAGGCTGGAGGAAAATGAGCACCCCAGATGCAACTGTAAACTGGTACAAATCGGAGGGCAGCTTAACTCTATCTGCCCAAATAACAAGAGCACATATCTTTTGACCCAGAAGTCCTGCTTGTAGGAAATCATCTCACAAATGAATTTGTGTATGAAACTATCCACTACAGCATTGTTTGTAAGAACAAAGGGATTGGAAACCATTTCGATGCCCAAGAGGAGACTATGAATAAATGACATCATTTAACTATTAAAACTAATGTAGATTTCAGCCGTTAGAATGGCTAAAATTTTAAAGGTTGGCCAACACTGAAATGTTGGTGAGGATATAAAAAACTCTGACACATTGCTGATGGGACTGTAAAATGGTACAGGTACTTTGGAAAATAGCTTCTTTAAAAAATTAAACATGCCTTTTACTGTATGACCTTTCAATTGTACTTATAGGTATTTAAAGATGAGAAATGAAAACATGTTCATATAAAGATTTACACAGTAATTTGTGGCAGCTGTATTTAGAAGAATCCAAACTGGAAAAGAACCCAAATACCTAGCTGGAGAATAGAGAAACCGCGCTTCCCTCATACCACTGAACATGCTCAGTACTACAAAAGAGCAAATTACTGCTACATGAAACAACGTAAATGAACCTCAAAAGCAGAGATGGGAGGAAACCAGACACAAAAGAGTACATGCTTTGTGATTCTACTTGTTTAAAGTTCTAGAATAAGCAAATCTATAGATAGAAAATTTATCAGTGGTTGCTTGGGGTTAGGAGTGGGGGAGAGACAGTCAGTCAGTTCAGTCGCTCAGTCGTGACTCTGCGACCCCATAGACTGCAGCATGCCAGGCCTCCCTGTCCATCACCAACTCCCAGAGTTTACCCAAACTCATGTCCATTGAGTCAGTGATGCCATCCAACCATCTCATCCTCTGTTGTCCCCTTCTCCCACCTTCAGTCTTTCTCAGCATCAGGGTCTTTTCAAATGAGTCAGTTCTTTGCATCAGGTGAACAAAGTATTGGAATTTCAGGTTCAGCATCAGTCCTTCCAATGGATATTGAGAACTGATTTTCTTCAGAATGGACTGGTTGGATCTCCTTGCTGTCCAAAGGACTCTCAAGAGTCTTCTCCAACACTATTAGTTCAAGAGCATCAATTTTTTGGCGCTCAGCTTTCTTTATAGTCCAGCTCTCACATCCATATATGGCTACTGGAAAAACCACAGCCTTGACTCGATGGACCTCTGTTGACAACGTAATGTCTCTGCTTTTCAATATGCTGTCTAGGTTGGTTACCCACTCCAGTGTTCTTGCCTGGAGAATCCCAGGGATGGCGGAGCCTGGTGAGCTGCTGTCTATGGGGTCACACAGAGTCGGACACAAGTGGAGCAGCTTAGCAGTAGCAGCAGCAGCAGGTTGGTCATAACTTTTCTTTCAAGGAGTAAACGTCTTTTAATTTCATGGTTGCAGTCACCATCTGCAGTGATTTTGGAGCCCCCCCCTCCAAAATAAAGTCTGTCACTGTTTCCCTTGTTTTCCCATCTATTTGCCATGAAGTGATGGGACTGGATGCCATGATCTTAGTTTTCTGAATTTTGAACTTTAAGCCAACTTTTTCACTCACCTCTTTCACTTTCATCAAGAGGCTCTGTAGTTCTTTGCTTTCTGCCATAAGGGTGGTGTCATCTGTATATCTGAGGTTATTGACTGGGAAGAGGCACAGGGAAATTATTTGGGGGTGATGGAAATGTTCTATCTAGACTACGGAAGTGATGACACAGGTGTATAAAGCTATCAAAACTCATCTAACTGTACACTTAAAATAAGTGCATTTTTATTGTGTGTAATAATGTTAATTTTAACATCCAAAGTAATAATAATAGAATAGTAGTAATAATCATAAGAATAGTGTTGATGTGGACTTCCCTGGCGGTCCAGTTCCTAAGACTCCCCAGTTCCACTGTAGGGGGCAGGGGGGTTCCATCCCCCGTCAGGAACTAAGATCCCACCTGCTGCCAGTATAGCCTCTCCCCGCTCCCCCTGCAAAAAAAAAAAAAAAAGAAAGAAAAGAAATAGTGTTAATGAGATCTCTGATAAAAAAGGATCTTCAAGGCATATTAACTGGGGGGGAAAAGGTGCAAAAAATGTTTAAAAAGAGGGGGAAATGTTTGTATTGTCTTGGACACGCAGTAAAATAATCAAAAAACCTATACAAGAAGGTAATAATAGCTTTCTGTTGGAGCGATGTGATCTGAGCCGATGTGCTGTTCCCTGTACTTGCCACCATGCTTCTTGATGTTTGAATCAGGCCAGGATAGGTTAACCGGCCCCACTGCAACTCTTACTAACTGAATTTTGAATTCTCAAAAACAATACATTTGCTTAGAATTAACATTCCTCGCTGTCAGAACACATGCTACTCCCTATCCAAATTTATTACTCAGTAAACAAACTTTTTAAAACAAGAAACAAATGTTAGCGAGGCCCAAAGGATCCCCCACGTGTGGGGGTCTATGGCTGTGTGCCATTCCTCGCGCCCTGCCCACCTCCCCACCCCCATCTGCCGCCACCAGGGACACAGGGCGGCCCCACTCTCCGCCCGTCCGCCCTGCTGGCTTGTCTGTGCGGCCAGGGAACCCCAGGCCCGGGGCCTCCACGAGTCCAGCCTCCACCCGCGCGCCTCGGCGGGCAGGGTGGGGCGCCCTGTAGCACAGAGGTTAGCTTGGGGCCGTGGCCGCACCTGCCCGTTGCGGTTACCCCAGCCTCCCTTCTCTTAGAGGCCGCCAGTCTATCACCTGGGCAACTCTGGGCAGGACTGGGCAGGACTGGTGGCAAGGTGAGGACTAAGGTCCGCCCCGAGAGACTACGGAGGAGGACGCTTCTCGAGCAGACACGAGCAGCCACAGGTGGCCCCTAGCACTGTTCCTGCTTCCCTGCTCGGGTCCCCAAAAGCCCTTCTTGGGGGTCCCTGCCCCATCTCACTTCCAATCCCCATGAGTAGGGTCCCCTCTGAGACTTAAGCTGCGGGTCGGCTCGGGAGGGTCTCCCAAGGCGGGGGCCCCTCACAGATTCCCGCTCCCGCCCCTCCAAGCTCTAGGGAGATGGATCTGGCTCCCCGAGGGCACACGCCGCCCGCCTGGGGTCAGGACAGATGGGCGGCGATGGTGGCAGGGGCAGGCGGGGCTCCGCGCAGGGTCCCGCGAGGAGGGGGTGCGAGCCGGAGGGCCGGCTGTATAGGGCGTGGGTCGGCGGCGATCCAGCGGGGGTGGAGCCGGGAGCCGGGAGCCGCAGCGACGACGCTGGGCGCTCAGAGCTATGCGTCCAGGGTCTCGGAGAGCTCGAGGGTCGCCCACGTGGGGGCTGCTGCTGCTACTGGGACTACCGTGGCCTGTGTGGGGGACGAAGGAGTTTCAAGGTGAGTGGGAGTTCCCCCACAGGGTCAGGCGAGGCACTGTCGGGATGGAGGTTCAGAAATCCCCGGGAATCCCGCGGGCCAGGAGGACAGGCCCTGGGGAGGGTTTGGGAAAGTCTCCGCACGAATTGCCCAGGGACTTTCAACTGTAGTTGGGCAGACCTCTCGCCCAATCTTCCACACTCTTCCCAGATGCCCTGTGTCAATAGTTAGGCAGACTGGCAGGGCCCCTGCTCAGCACCCCAAGCCCCTCTGGATTCTCTGCTCTTGCCCATCTGCCAGTGTGAAGGTCCCTGGACCTCCATTTCCTAGGGTTCAGCGGGTCTCGGTCCTCCAGGAAGCCCCAGACCACTGGTGCCCTGGAGTCCCTGCTGCGGCCTCACACTAAGGGACTAGCTGTGGCCTCCACACTCCTGCATCATCCCATGTTCGCTGCTTCATCCCGGGCTCTGGGGCAGTGTGTATTGTTTATACTGTTGCCTTGTTTGGTTAGAGAGCAACTGCTTCAGACAGAAGGTGCCTGATAGCAGGGCCCTGAGGGAAGTCTCTAGCTCTGTCTCTTCTCAGAATGGCCCCTCCAAACTCTCTGCGAGATGGGGTTGACAAAAATCTCTCCTGTGCATCAGGGGCCTGACCAGGGGGGCAGGAAGGGCAGGGCAGCCTGGCGGCGGTGGGTTCCAGGGCACTGGGCAGGGTGTCACAGTGAGGGGCACAGGGCTAGGATCCTGCTGTGTTCTGGGATGTGTGTGGCCAGGGACAACAGCCCTCAGGCCTTTGGGGACGGTCCACAGGCATTCCAGCGCTCCTTCTTCAGCCTGAGGTCTGGGGATGATGAAGGAACCCCTGGGAGGAATGAAGAGGGGCTCTGTGCTCCCCAACACCACACTGACTCCTCCGTTTCCACTCCCATCTACCTAGTCACCACAGTTCCATCTCTGCCTCCTTGCCCCCATCAAGGTACCAATGGCCAGTGTGTGTGCGCAGGGCCAGGAGAGAACCCCCAACCCACACTCACACGTGCACAGCTTCCCCTCTCCACCTTGGGAAGCCCAGGGCCGGTTGGATCTAGTTAAATCCTCTCTGGCCTGAGACCCCCACTATGGCTCCCGTACATGCACCCAGACCCCTCCCTGCACCAGCCTTTCAGCCTCCATTCCCAGGCCCTGAACCTCCCAACCCCCACCCCCATCTCCTTAATGGCAACTGCTGATCCACTCAAGGAGGACTTGGCAGAGGGAGACTTCCTGGAGCTGCTGCTGTCCCAGGTCTTTGATGATGGGGTCTAGAGGAGGAGATGGAGAAGGAGAAAGGAGTTGAGGTGGCCTGGCAGGAGCTGAGCCACTTCCACAGGCAGCCATCTCAGCCTGGTCAGCACTGGGGGCAGGGCTGGGGGGTGGGTGTTGGGGAGTGGTCAGTTTTGGGAGCTAGGCTTCCCCAGGGACTGAGTGCCAGAGGGGCGGGAAGGATGCCTGCAAGTTCTGGGCAGCCTAAGGTCTGATTCCTTCAGGGCGGGTGTGGGTGTGGTGAGAGTTTCTGGGGCCCACTAGGGGGGACTGGGAGCATTCCAGGGGAGCATTCCAGGCGCCCTCTGAGTTAATGCTTGGCTCCTGGAGCCCCTTTAAGCATTCCCAGCCTGGGAGCACTCAGGCTCTGACTCCAAAACAACCCCCATCCCACCCCACCCCTCCACAAAGGGGACTTCTGGGCCAAGGTCCCTGGAAGCCCTGCCCCTAGCACAAAACCCCAGGGGAAGCTCTGGGCAACATCTGGTTGTTGTTTTTCTCAGATGGTGCCAGAGAAACAGGCGTCCTTTCTTCACAGATCTCTCACCCTAAAAGCATTTGCTGCCCCATCTAAAAATACCCAAAGCTGCCTCCCATTTCCTTTACCCTCTGTTTTTGGGGCCTTGGTCTCTTCCTGGTGATCTTTGATGACCTTTCCCCTCCCAAGGTCATTAGAGCTCCCAAGTACCCAGCTGAGTTGTTCTTCCCAGACTCCTCTCTCTTCTGCCTCCCTGGCAGCTCCTGGGTTCCAAGGATGCCCCATGGGTAGTCCCCCTTCTCCAGGCTAAACCTTTGAGTATTGAAGATGAAGTGTCCTGTTCCTGCCTGCTGACATCCTCTGACTCTATCCCTGTATTGTCTCCAACTTCCCTCTGTCCCTCAGGTCCCTCTTACCCTGTGCTCTGTCCTCACCCCAGGAAACACCCTTGGAAAGCCAGTCATTCTGCATTGGAGCCTAGATGGACGACCCCAGCGCATGGTCACCCTGGAGGAGCCGGTCAGTGCCAGACCATCCCTTTCCATGTAGAGGCCCAGAGTCTCTCGGCCCCTTTGCCCCTCCCCAGATTTCAGCATGGCAGTTTTGCTAGGGTCCCTAGATTCCCGAGTCCTTTAGGCCCCTCCCCAAAGGTTTGGCAGGTGGGGGTGGGAGACATCTAGATGGAGAGAAGTTTCACACATGGAAGTCATTTTCCCATTTCCTCTCCCCCACCTCCTCCCTAAGCCTTTCTTTCCAGTATTATTCAGGCCACCCCCACTCCATCAGGCAGAGGTGGAGCCAGAGTTTGTGGGGCCTAAAGTTTTTCAGGGACCTTTTTAAGAAAACACCAAAATATCTTCCTTTTGCAAAGTGACACTGGGTGCATTGCTGTCCTCGCCAGGACCCTGTCATTTAGGGACCTGAAACTTCAACCTCACTGACTCATGCAGGATCTACTTCTGCCCTTAGATGCAAGTCCACCCTGTTTTGTTTCTTGTGGATGCTCTACCTCAGTCTCCCCCCAACAGTCATCCATCACACACTTCCAGAATAACCTTGTTCCATCTGTATATGCCGCACAGCTGTGCTGCACAGAGCCCAACATCCTTTGTATGCCCATTTCACAGAAGGGCAGACTGAAGCCCAGAAAACTTGGAGAAACTGCTCAAGGTCACGCAGCTCTTTAATCCATAAGCCTGAGACCTGCTAAGGTCTGAAAAACTTCAAACCATTGGCCAATGTCTCCCACGCCTTGAGAGGCCTGTTCATCCTGAATTATCAGGAAAGAGAGGACAACCTACTGTCCAAACCTGCAAGGAAGAAGGCAGAAGAGCACTGCCGTGAAGGCCAGGGCGCCCCCAGGCCCAGCACCTCTCAATCTAGGGCCCTCCCTGGGTCCCCCAGACGCTCAGGGCCTCAATTCAAGTGGTCAGCATGGTGCTGGCCTGAGATCTGAGACTGTTCCTCACATGCTGGGGCCAGCCTGACTGTAGACCTCTTTCTGAGCCTGGCCTGGGTTGTGACCGAACAGGAGGGGAATGCCAGAGGAGCTTTGCTTTCCTCACTGTCTCTGTCCCTGGAAAGCCAGCCAAGATGAGGACAGCAGACAGCGTGGCAGGGAGTCGTGTCCTTGAGGCAGGGAACACCTACATTTCAGGTTGGAGATGGAGTGCATGGTGAGGGGTAGGGTCACCAGAGGCGGGGAAATGAGGACAGCTGGGGTGCAGAGAACAGAAAGAGGGATGGGAGTGGGGCAAGGGGATGCTTTCCAGCTGGACTGCCTCCTGTCCCTGTGCAGACCTTTCTCCATAAAGCAAGTGGCATTCCGGCCACATGAGCTCATGCTGGCGGCACGGGGGTGGGGGTGGAGGGCTTTAGGCTGGGGGAAGGGACTATCTGCTCCCCACCTGCAGAGGAAGGGCCCCCCCCCCCCAACAAGACTCTGAGCCTCTTGGCCTGAGGCCCAGGACGGTGCATTGTGGGATAAAAGGGAAGGGCCAGCATTCCAAAGACGTAGCCGCTCTTCAGGAGGCTCCCAGCTTGCTCCAACTCTGGGCCCCCAGCCAGGCTGAGTGGACAAAGTGGGGCAGATGGGGTACTCCTGCAGGGTGGAATCAGCAAAGCAGGTAGGGGGAAGGAGAAGTGGGCAGGCTGGCCCCAGGCTCACCCTCCTGACATCTAGCCAAGATGAAAGCCAGTGTTTTTCTCTTGGCCTGGGTTGTGAGTCAGGGTTTACTTTCCAGGCTCAGGGAGGCAGGTGTGAGGTGAGCCTGCTAGGGGTGTAGGAAAATTTGGTGGCGTGAGGGAGTTTGTCAGCTTTGGAGGCAGAGGTGTTAAGTCTGAATCCTACAGGGAGTGAAAGGAGAGGTTGTGAGGAGGCCCAAGCCGTGGCTACCCCACTTTCCAGCATTAACGTCTTCAGGACCGTACTGTCCTCCCTGTGTAGAGGGAGCCTTCTGGGCATGGAAGAGGAGGGAAGGCCAGAACAGCCCAGGGCCCTCAGGCAAGGAATGGCATCTTTCCGAGACCCTTTGTCTCTCCAAGGAGGATGCGGAGTGAACCTAGAAGGCTCTGTCAAACGGCTGCTCTTAGAACAGACATTCTGAGTTTGGGGACATCTTTGCATGTTCGCAGCCCACACCCATCCGCACCCACCATGGCAAGTGGAGGTCTTCTGCCCTGTGCCTCTGTGCTCTCCCCGTGAACTCCCTTGTCAGCTACCTCTATATTCCTCCTGCTCCCTGGCAGGCAGAGGGCCTGGATGCCCACCCTCTCAGCCCTATACTCCTTCTTGCCCAGGTCCCAAAGCTAGAAGTGAGGCTGGTGGCCTTGGAGGCTGAAGGTCAGGAGCTCCTGCTAGAGCTGGAGAAGAATCAGTGAGTACCAGGCTGGGGAAAGAGCTGGGAGCCAAGAACAGTCCCTCTCTCTGGGGAAGGATCACTGCTGGGGGCAGGGATGGATGGGAACCCCAGAGGGAGGCTGGATGGGGTGAGAGCCCCAGAGGAGGAGGTGCAGGTTACAGGGAGAGTCAATGTTAGTCTCGACTGGCTCCCTCAAGACTGAAATGGGTTATTGAGGCTGGATTCACTGTAGGGCATATCTCTCATCCCAGCACATCTTGTCAGCTTCCTGCCACAAATGAGTGAGCATCACCTGCTGGGTGCTCACAGGGTGTGCTGAATCAAAAGAGAACCCAAGATGGACTCCAAGAATGGGCAGGTGGTCCAGAAAGCGGGAATACCAGGAATACCACAAAGGTCAAGGCACATTCAAGGGGTAGCAATTTGTCTGGCTTGCCTGGGGAGTCTCCTTCTATAGGGAAGGGAGCAAAGAGAAACAAATTTGGGGAGTCCTAGTAGGGTCAGATTACAGAAGGCCATTTTGGTGCTGAGTGTCCAGGATAGTGCAAAGCCAAAGATTTTGAGCTGTGAATGAACAAGCAGCGCTGGACTGGGTGAGGTGAGTGTCTAAGATGGAGAGTGGGTTCTTGAAACCATCTAGATTGTATTACTGACATCTCTCATTTTCAATTGCTTCAGTGCCACAGGCACTGTTCTGAGCATCCTACATACACATTTTTTTATTCTCCCCCATGCACTGAGAACAAACTTAGGTTCCACCATGCCTAACTACAGTTTCTCTGCGGTTCAATATCCCCATGTGTTAAAAGAGGTGATCACATCACCTCCTCCCTAGGTTTGAGTGTGTGGGTGGAGTCGGGGAGCAAAGCTGGAGGAGGGGGAAAGACTGGAGAGTGGAGACGCAGGCATCACAAGTCTTTGGGGGCAGTTTTGGGGTAAAGAGGTCAAGGTGAAGAGGGATGAAGGATTTTCTTCAAAGAGAAATTGACTTAAGGTTGATCTCTCTTGGTGGGAAGGATGCTGGTGAGGTGAAGCCTGAAGATGAAATCATTACTTAGGAGAGGAGGATCCCTGCTCACATGGGCGGGATCTGCAGGTGTGATATCTGTATCCTCTGGAAGTAGGGGGTGAGCCTCAGTGAAAGACAGCTGGGGAGATATGTAGGATCTGGGGGCCTGAGGAGATTTGAAGGAACTTTGAGTGGGAGGAGGTGCCCCAGAGCAAGGGTCCCCAACCTCTAGGATCTAATGCCTGATGATCTGAGGTGGAGCTGATGTAATAATAGAAATAAAGTGCACCATAAATATAACGTGCTTGAATCATCCCCATACCATCCCAGCCCTACCAACCCCACCTCACCCCTGTCCATGGAAGAACTGTCCTCCATGAAACTGGTCCCTGGTGCCAAAAATGGTGGGAACTTCTGGGCTAAAGGTCTGTCCAGATATCCAACAAGGGTAGGCAGCAGCCAGGGCCAAGGAGTTCACATTTCCTTGTCTCCAAGGTCCGCCTTCTCGACAGTGTTTCCTGACTCCTCTCCTCCTGCCCGGTCTAATACCCCTGACCTGTGGATCCAGCTGCCTGCCACAGGTCCCACGAGAACCACAAACTTTCCCCTGTTCCTGCTCCTCCCTGGTGATCCCCACACTCCCATTTCCACATCTAAGCCATTACCAAGACTCCTTCCTGACCTTCACCTTGCTCCCTCTTGCCCAAGATTTTTCAGAGCTAAGCAATGCACAATCACTCCTGTCCTTTCTTTAAGAGACACCTTGAAAGTGAAAGTTTCTCAGCCATGTCTGACTCTTCAGGACTCCATGGCCTATACAGGCCATGGAATTCTTGAGACCAGAATACTGGAGTGGGTAGCCTTTCCCTTCTCCAGGGGATTTTCCCAACCCAGGGATCAAACCCAGGTCTCCCGAATGACAGGCAGATCCTTTACCAACTGAGCTATGAGGGAAGCCCATATAAGACACACCTTGGCTGCTTCTTAAGTGCTAGCCCTGTGCCTCACTCATCAGTTCAGTTCAGTTCAGTTGCTCAATTGTGTCTGACTCTTTGCGACCCCATGGACTGCAGCACGCCAGGCCTCCCTGTCTATCACCAACTCCTGGAGTTCACTCAAACTCATGTCCATTGGAGTCAGTGATGCCATCCAACCATCTCATCCTCTTCTCCCGCCTTCAATCTTTCCCAGCATCAGGGGCTTTTCAAATGAGTCAGTTCTTCACATTAGGTGGCCAAACTATTGGCGTTTCAGCTTCAGCATCAGTCCTTCCAATGAATATTCAGGACTGATTTCCTTTAGGATGGACTGGTTGGATCCCCTTGGGACTCTCAAGAGTCTTTTCCAACACCACAGTTCAAAAGCATCAAAAGACATTACATAACTTTGCCTCACTCAAAGAGCTACTCAATTAGCATTTAGGGAGGAAGCTCAGAGGGTGAGGCAGGGCTGGATTAGGTAATTTCTGCAACACCCCCTCCCAGCAGGCTGCTGGCCCCAGGATACACAGAAACCCACTACAGCTCAGATGGGCAGCCGGTAGTGCTGTTCCCCAACCGCAAGGTGAGATGCTTCCAAGGGCCCTGAGGACAGGGTGAGGAGAGCTGGGGAACACACCCCTGAGGGCCTCTCCACCATTCCCCCCTTCTCCTCCTGTTCTAAGGAGAAGCTGAAGCTAGTCCCCTACCATGCTTTCTTTCTTGCCGTTCCACTTCAGCCCTGGCTGAGATTTGGGGCTGGGTTCTTTGCTCTCCAGGATCACTGCCACTACCATGGGCATGTGAGGGGCTTCCCGGACTCCTGGGTGGTCCTCAGCATCTGCTCTGGGATGAGGTGAGGAGTTTAGGGGAGGAGGCTGGACCTGGGGCTAGGGAAAGATGTCCCCTGACTGCCCTCCCCTGCTCCCCTTTGCACCCTAGGGGCCTGATCACACTCAGCAGCAATGCCAGCTATTATGTGCATCCCTGGCCAGCTGGGGACTCCAAGGACTTCTTGACCCATAGGATCTTCCGGGTGGAGCAGCTGTTCAGCGGGAAAGGAACCTGTGGCCACAGGGACCCAGGGGACAAAAGGGACATGACCAGCCTTTCGTGTGCCACCCAGATCAGGGTCAGGGGCATGGGCAGGGGTGGGAATGTAGTATTCAAAGCCCTTTAAAATCAGAAGAGACAGGAACAGTGCAGCCCCAATTTAGGGCCTCCTGTCCTGATATTTTTATTTGGAAGCTGAAGGAACAAATTCTAGCAAAATATTTGAGTTAACTTTGTGCTCTCTGAGATCTGGGGTTGGTGGTCAGGGTTCAAGCCCAGCAGCCTGCCACTCACAATCACCATTGCCACCCCTACCCAGGAGAGGCGGGGGTCCCTCCGAAGCCCGAGGTACCTGGAGCTGTACATAGTGGGGGACCACACCCTGGTGAGAGGAGCCCCAGGGGGGTTGGAGAGCCTGGTTGGGGTCAGTTCAGCCTGTCGTCACACCACCGCCGCGTCTCTGCCTCTCTAGTTTTTGACTCAGCACCGGAACTTGAACCACGCCAAACAGCGTCTTCTGGAGGTCGCCAATTATGTGGATCAGGTTGGGTCGGCAGGGAGAGAGCCCTTCTGGGGGGGACTGCAAGGGGGTGGACTTGGAGATAGGGAGAAGGAACGGAGGGGAGAAAAGAGGAGTGCTCCCGTGGAGGAGCCCAGGCACCAAGGGGGTCCTCCGCTTCAGTCTGCTCCCCTGCGTCCGCAGATTCTCAGGACTTTGGACATTAAGGTGGTGCTGACCGGCCTGGAAGTGTGGACCGAGCAGGACCAGAGCCGCGTCACGCCAGACGCGAACGCCACGCTGTGGGCCTTCCTGCAGTGGCGCCGGGGGCTGTGGGCGCGGCAGCCACACGACTCTGCTCAGCTGCTCACGTGGGTGCCACCTACCCCCACGCGGTCCCGGCTTGGCGGCTCCGTCTCCCCGCCCGCCCGGTCATGCCGCCCTCCGCTCTCAGGGGCCAAGCTTTCCGGGGCGCCACAGTGGGCCTGGCACCCGTCGAGGGCATGTGCCTCGCGGAGAGCTCTGGAGGCGTGACGACAGTGAGCACCACCTGGTACTGAAGCGGGAGGAGAGGTGCTGGGGAGTGGTCCTCGCGGCCCGCAGTGACCGTAGCCATGCCCTCCCAGGACCACTCGGAGTTCTCCATTGGTGCTGCAGCCACCATGGCCCACGAGATAGGCCACAGCCTCGGCCTCAGCCACGACCCCCACGGCTGCTGCGCGGAGGCGGCGGTGGAGCAGGGCGGCTGCGTGATGGCGGCGGCTACCGGGTATCCGCGCCAGGCCGGGGTGCGGGGGTGCGGGGGCGGGGCTGCCGGGCGGGACCTGGGCCTTCCTCTGCTGCCTTTCTGAGGGAGAAATGGTTATCCTTGTTTCTTCCGTGAAATCGGGATGATGGTAACAGTTCCCGCCCTAAAGCAGGCAAAGTGGATTCCCATGATGTGATAAATTATTTTTGGAACAACCTTTCGAGGTGACTCCAACCCCGGGAAGAGCGGCGTTGGGTCGCGATTTGACCTTGGGTCCTGGGCAGCTCGCTGTTGGCGTCACACCCTCCTGCCTCGCGCTCGCTGTGTGACTTTGCGCGAGTTACGTACCCTTTCTGGGTTCTGCCTCTGAGAGCTGTCCGTCGCGCAAGCGGTGTCTGCGCATCTACCGGCTGCGTAGCCAAGCGCCAGTGTGCTGGGGGGGAGGGACTGGAGACACGCAGGGGTTGGCGGGGATGGTCTCCGCACGCCCGACGCCCTCCCCGGTCCGTAGGCACCCGTTCCCTCGCGTGTTTAGCGCCTGCAGCCGCCGCCAGCTGCGCGCCTTCTTCCGAAAGGGAGGGGGCGCTTGTCTCTCCAACGCGCCGGACTCCGGGCTCCTGGTGCCGCAGGCGCGCTGCGGTAACGGCTTTGTGGAAAAGGGCGAGGAGTGCGATTGCGGCGCCGGCCAGGTGGGGTCCGCAAGACCAGCCCCGGGGGACCAAACTGGTTCCCGCTCGCCCCCTCCCTGGAGGTCTGAGCGCTGCACCCTCACCTGGTCCCTCCTCGCCTTTCCGGCTCCAGGAGTGCCCCGACTCCTGCTGCCTTGCCCACAACTGCTCGCTGCGTGCGGGGGCCCAGTGCACCCACGGGGACTGCTGCGCACACTGCCTGGTGAGGGTATGGGAGGCTCCGGGGTGAGGGTTGGGGGCACTTGGGAGCCGGCCTGTTAGTCTTGGCTAATTGGCGCCCTTGGGTGCTGGCTCTGCTCTGTGCATGGGTTCTCCTGAACTTCCCCACTGGGCTCTCCCGTATCTCTGTTCGTTGTCTCTATGCCTCGCCACCTTCCCTTCACCCGGGTCACCTACGCAGCTGAAGCCGGCGGGCACGCCATGCCGCCCGGCTGCGGGCGACTGTGACCTCCCTGAATTCTGCACCGGGGCCTCCCCTTATTGCCCGCCGGACATTTACCTACTGGACGGCTCGCCCTGCGCCAGAGGCCGCGGCTACTGTCGGGACGGCGCGTGTCCCACGCTGGAGCAGCAGTGCCAGCAGCTCTGGGGGCCTGGTGAGACTAGGAGCGCGCGCTCCGCCCCCATCCGCAGTTCTGCGCTGCTTGGTGCTCCAGGGGAGGTGGGCGGGGGTGGGGGGGGCGGGGGGGAAACTGAGGCAGAAGGGGCGTGGCTCCAGTCTGGGCTGTCCCCAGTCCCGCCCCTGCTTCCTCAGGCTCGCGCCCAGCCCCGGAGGCTTGCTTCCAGGTCGTGAACTCCGCGGGAGACGCCCAGGGAAACTGCGGCCAGCAGGGAGATGGCAACTTTGTACCTTGTGCGCAGAGGTGGGGAGCGGAGGGAAGGGAAGCTGGGGAAGAGAAGTTGGGGAAGAGGGTATGGAGAAACACCACGCGGTTTGACTATCTCCGCTTCTCCCTAGGGATGCGCAGTGTGGGAAGCTGCAATGCCAGGGCGGGGAACAGAGCGCACTGGTGCCACACGCGGTTCCGGTGGACTCCACCGTACACCTGGGCAGCCTCGAGGTGACTTGCAGGGGAGCTTCCGTGCTGCCTGGTGCCCAGCTGGACCTGCCTGACTTAGGCCTGGTAGAGGCAGGCACCCAGTGTGGACCTAGAATGGTGAGCCCTGCCCACCCAACCCCTCGCTGCCACTTGAGTCCCATGGGTCAGGGCCTCACTCCCCTTCACTCCCCAGTGCCCACACTGCCCATAGGTGTGCCAGGAAAGGCGCTGCCAGAACACTACCTTCAGAGAGCTGGAGCTCTGCCTAATGGCCTGCCATGGCCACGGGGTGAGTGGCCTGAAAGGTGTGTGGGGGTTGACCCTGGGAGTCCCCAGTCTCATGGGACCCTCTTTTTCTCTTTTCCTCTGCAGGTTTGCAATAGTAACCGTGACTGCCATTGTGCTCCAGGCTGGGCTCCGCCTTCCTGTGACAAGCCAGGGTTGGGTGGTAGTGTGGACAGCGGTCCTATGCGGCCTCAAAGTGTGCCCACGGGGGTGGGGGTGGAGGGCAGGCGGGGAGGAGCCATGTGGTGCTCTCAAGACTCAGACGTAGCCTGTCCTCCACAGACCGGGACGCCTTCACGCTGGCGGTGATCCTTAGCTCTGTGCTGCCTCTGCTCCCTGGGGCTGGCCTGGCCTGGTGCTGCTGCCGGCGTCCGGGACTCTGTCTCCAGCGATGCTTCTGGGGCTCCAGGAGGGACCTCATGTGCAGTGGGTAGGCACTGAGGTCTAAGGTTCTGCTCCTCAGAGCTCTGCTGGACCTGGCGTAGCTGGGGTGGGGTCTGTTCTCCTCAGGTGCAGAGAGGCAGGCAGAAGCAATGGAAAGAAGCCTTCAGCAGAATGCCCCAGTGGTCTTCCAGTGAAGCCAAAGGCATAGGTCCATGCAGGGCCCCACAGCCCCCATTACTGTGGTTTAGTGCCCCTTTTCCACGTCTCCTGTTTCTCCCATCAAGAGGCTGCTTTATCCTTGGCTTTACCCTGTTTTTCCACCAGCTTATGGAGCAACTCTTGCTCTACTGTGCTCTTCAAGGCCCCTCCAGTTTCTCTCATGAACTTTCAGCCCTCTGACATTTCCTCTGCCAAAATCTCTGCTGTTACCCGCTTCAAGTTCCCAAATGCTGGGGCCAACACACCTTTCCTTTCCTTGTCACTGGGCAGCTGTGGTGCTGGCTGCCTTGTGCCAAGGGCCTGCCCCTAACACAGAGCTCCATGACCTGAGATGAGGGCCACGTGATACCAAGTACTGTCAGTCTAGGCAGCCTCCTCACTGAGTGCTGGGCAAGGCAGGTCCCCTTGGACCACCTCTGACTCAGCCTGGCCTTGGGGACATTCTGGGCAAAATGAGGGAGAGGGCATGGTTTGGACTGGAGATGGGAATATAGGGCATCCCAAATAGGAGGAGGGCACAGCTGAAAGGGCCTTGACACAATGAGAGTTGATTGTGCGTCTGCAAGCAGAGGATCAAGGTGGTCAGAGCGTGGTGTGTCGTCACTGGGAGCTTACAGGAGGCAGCAACTACATGTCATCACCTGGTCAAGTATTGAGATGGTTGTTTCAAAGAGATATCAAAGGAAGTGGTAAGGCCCTGGAAGATGAGGTGTGAGCAGCTGAGCATAACTCAGAGTCATCGAAGGCAGCAGGGCTACCCGATAGCAAGGAGCACAGACATGGGTACCACTGGGAGAGGAAGTCCATCCCTCTTTGGGACCCGTGTGACATCAACATCTGGAAGATGTTTGGGTGTGCCAGAGTTTGGGGACAATGTCAGGGTTGGAGAGAGAAAGTGTCTAAGGCCCTGGGAAGCATAAGTCTCTAGGGTTCCCCTCAGAAGGGAGTAGGAAGCGAACTGGGGAGAGTGACCTGGGTGCCAGCCTCTACCGCAGGGAAGCAGCCCCAGGGTGCCATGCTAACAGTCGCTGTCTCAGTCTCCTGGTCTCTTACCCACTGCCCAGATCCAAAGATGGCCCACGCAGAGGCCACCCTCTGGGCAGCATTCACCCAATGGAGTTGCGCCTGACAGCCCCTCCGGAGCCCCAGCCCTTGGGTGAGTGAGGCACAGTAGAAGATGGGGAGGGAAGGGAAGGGATGGGCTCTTGTCTTCTCTTTCCAGCCGGGGCCCTCCTCTCCACCTAGCACCCAGTCACCTTGAGCCCAGTGCCCCACCCTGCACCAGGGACTCTTGCCACCTTTGTTCACAGCACTCTTCCCCCACCTGTTGCTTCCCAGACCTTGAGAACTCTGCTAGAACCCAACAGCCACCTTGAGAAGCCTGTTCCTCATAGTCCTGCTTGTATCCCTAAGGTAGGTGGGGCCCTCCCCCTCCCATAGTTCATTTATCCTCCTCTAGCCCCTCATCTCACAGTCCCTGACTCTGTTTTTGAACTTGTACATCATGGAAATGAGACAGACCTTGTGGAGAAGCTGTTGTCTGAGGCCAGTTGCTGGAGGCCCCTGGGGTGGGAGGAAGAAGTTCTATGGTTTTCCCTGAGGGAAGAGAGAGGGTCCCAGCCCTTCCCGGGAACCTCCACCTCATTCTCAGCAGGTAGAGTCCAAAAGCCAAGATCCTGTCTCTGGTGAAGTGACTGCTGACATGAGAAGACTTAAGGACAAGCGGCTATTGACTGCCACTCCAAAGAACTCGGACCCCCAGGGGGAAGAGCCAGCAACTCAGCCGACTTTTTGCACCTTCAGGCAGCTTCGAAATTTCTTCCCTGAGTTACTGACATACCACCTACTCCAAGACCCTGGAACCTCATCAGAATTTGCACAATGCTGTCCCCAGTCCTCAGGGCTGTGGGATCCTCTTAAGAGTACACCTTCCAGCGTAAACAAGAATCCATCGGACCCAGGAGTGAAGGCCATGTAGTCACTGACCTCTTGTCACTAGGGGCCGCTGGGTCAGGCTGGGCACCCAGAGAGGCCTCTCTGTCCCAGGAGTCTGCTGTTGTTGTTCAATCCCCTAGTTGCCTCTGACTCTTTGCGACCCCATGAACTGCAGCACCCCTGGCCTCCCTGTCCCTCACCACCTCCTGGAGTTTGCCCAAGTTCATGTCCATTGCATTGGTGATGCCATCCAGTCATCTTATCCTCTGATGCCCTCTTCTCCTGCCCTTGATCTTTCCTAGCATCAGGGACTTTTCCAATGAGTCATCTGTTTACATCAGACGATCAAAATACTGGAGCTTCAGCTTCAGCATCAGTCCTTCCAGTGAATATTCAGGATTGATCTCCCTTAAGATTGACTGATTTGATCTCTTTGCAGTCCAAGGGTCTCTCAGGAGTCTTCTCCAACACCACAGTTCGAAGGCATCAATTCTTTGGCATTCTGGCTTCTTTATGGTCCAGCTCTCACAACCATACGTGACCATTGGGAAGATCATAGCACTGACTATACAGACCTTTGTCAGCAGAGTAATGTCTCTGCTTTTCAACACACCGTCTAGGTTTGTCATAGCTTTCCTGCCAAGAAGCAATCATCTTTCTGATTTCATGGCTGCAGTCACCGTCCAGTTAAGTACAATGCAGTTTAGTTCAGTCACCTGAACAGAACTGTATAAAAGGAGTCTGTTACTCATACTTTATTCAGACCTAGCTCTTAGGAGGCCAGTGACTGCTGGACCAGAACCCTGGACTCCAGGGGCCCTACATTTCAGATTGAAGCCACTTCCCTGGAACCTTACCCCTGCAAAACAAACAAAACCCTTGGGACATCCTTTTCTGTGTCCTGTTCTCTCTTATCCCTCATATGCATCCTCTGCCCCACCCCATTCCTAGTCCTCTGATGAGATTTTAGAGGAGGATGGGGCTGCTGCAGTCCCCTCATTTTGGATGTTAATCAACCGCTCCTTCATTCCATGGGAGGGAATAAAGAGAGCCATTTTGGAGAGGACTTCAAAGAAGTCAGAAGAAAGCCATGTTGCCCTTGGGCCTCTGTGAGTCTTCTCTGTCTGTAAATTCAACACCATGGGACTCCCTGAGGGTGACAAAAGGTGGTGTCTGGAACCTCGGATGGCAGCCAGGACCGAGAGATACTGGGCATACGATGGTGTTGCCTTGCTTGAATGATCCCTTGTCTCCACCTCTCCTGCCTCCCTTGGACACTCTCAGAAGCCGTTTACTGTCTCCCCTTGCTTCATACAAGAGTTGCTTAGTGACCTTCTTTATCAGCTAGATATTGCTATATAACAAAACCACCCCAAAACTTAGTAGCTTAAAACAATAATCAATTCTGTGAGTTGGCAAATTAGGTTGAACTCAGCTGCTGGTTTGATTGGTCTCAACTCACCTCACTTATACATTTGCAGTCAACTGTTGGCCACTGCTGTTGGGGTTGGCTGGCTTTTGGGGAGAGTGGGCTCTGTCTCTCATTTTCCAGGAGGCTAGCCCAGGTTTGTTCACAAATAGCTGGGGAGGGTTGTAAGAGAGCAGGAACAGGATTAGAGTGAAACAAGGGAGGCACTTATCTTGGGCACAAAAAAGTAATCAAGATAAGTAATATTTTAATGTAATATTTTGTAAAGATCAAAATTAATACAAAAGTCCATGATGAGCAAAATAACAGGATCAGTTACCAAAAGCTTTTAGGAAACTGAAACAAACAAAAAAATCTGTAGTTGCGATCTTGAGGCAAGTACCTTACTCACTGCCTCCTGCAGAAGAGCATGCGGAAGCTTGCCAGGCTTCTTGAGAGTCTATGACCCGCACATTTTACTTCCATAACATTATGTTGGTCCAAGCAAGTCAAGGATTCCAGGGGTTGGGAGGTAAACTCCACCTACACTCCAGGGAGGAGCAGCAAAATCACATTTCAGAAAATGTGAAGAACTGCAAAATTTTTGCAATCACTCGCTGGCAGCAGAATAGCAAGCCTCAAGGCTCAGGCCTTGCTTTCACTCTAGCACCGAAAGGCGCTGAATGAGACTGTTTGCTAAAGCCCCTTCCTACGCTCTCTATGGGATTCTGATTCATAGAGATGACAGAACAATAACACACAGAGGTTAGTGCCATTGAAAGTTTTTATCGCTTACAGTTCCCTCGAGAAGGGGGTTGCCCACCGAGCAGAGTCAGATAGGGAAGCACCCAGTTTGTAAGGAAAGACTGAGGAACTGCCAGATTGGAAGAAACTAAGGCAACATTGACCACTAAGTGCATCGTGGGATTCTGGATGGGATCTTGAAACAGACAAAGGACATAAGCGGAAAGACTAGGGAAATGCAAAGGGATTTACAGTTAAGTGTCTTGTACCAATGTTAATTTCCTTGTTTTAATAATTGTACTATGGTCAGGTAAGATGGTGATGTTAGGGGAAACCAGTTTTCCCTTCACCATCTGAAGGGAAAACCACCAAACTGGTTTTATCTCCTTCACCCAGAAGAATATAAAGGGAGCACTAACATTTTTGCAGTGTTGCAACTTTTCTGTAAGTCTAAATATCAGCGATTAATAAAAAGTTAAAAATGAAATTATGAAAGGAGAAGAATTATGTTGTTTCATAAATTTAATAATTTAGTACGGCAGAGACAAGGTCAAGTGGCTCCCAGATCTATCTGAAGGTGCAGCCTGGGCGGGGACTCAGTGAGGGCGTCAGGAATCATTCCCAATGCAAAGGCTCCTCCCACCAGAGGAACAGTCAGCAGAGACACCTAGGTTTCCATCACTGTGGCCCAGGGGTGCTGGGAAGGAGGCACCTGTCCGACAGGGGCTCTGCCTCCAGCCGTCCACTCCTGTTTGCTGCCCAGCATGGCCAGCTGCTTGGCACCTGCACTGCTACTGCTACTGCTTCTAGGTGAGTGGCTGCCTCCCCCCAGACCTCTGAACCTTGGCTTCTCTGTCCCTGATCCTCCTGATCCTCAAGAAAAAGGTGGGAGCACAAGAAGGTGATTGTAGGAAATGCCAAAATGCAGGAAGAGGCACCAGTGAGACACCTGTGCCCAAGGTTTGAGGACACACACAGCACCCTGCCTCCAGCTTCTGGGCCCCGCAGAGCCATGGCCTCCCAAATCTCGCCTTGGTAACTTTGCCCCAGGGACTTTCTTTTTCCTATTGCCTGCCCTCCTACCTCTGTTACCCTTCTCCCAGGCCCAGCCCTCCACCTTCAGTCTTGCAACTTCACACTGATTCCTTGCCCTGCATCCTCAGTGTCTCCATGCCATGCATCTGCTGCTCCAACCACCTGGACTATCCCTCCCCAACTTGGGGCATCATGGAGGGAGGGGGTCACTTTACCAGGTGGTGTATGGTAGGGAAAATGGAGGTGATGGAGATCTTAGAGCTGAGATGTGCTGTTTTGAGGGGTGCTCCTGGTGGAGGGAAACAGGTAAGCAAAGAACAGAAATGGCACCAAGACCACAGGAGACCCTAGGAGCTGATGTGTGTGGCTGAGGCCTGGGGATGTGAAGGCTTGGTTGGGAGAGAAGGGCAATGTTTGTCTGCTGCTCTGAAGTCCTGGAAGGATGGGAGGGAGCTTGGAGCGGGGGAGAGGAGAGAGAAAGGAAAGGCCAGTGCCAGAGAGGGCCCTGCTCCCAGATTTGAGGTAGGAAATACCCCACTACACACACACACACTCGGAAATAAATGGGTGCTGAGCCAAAGTCTGAGGGAAACTTCCCTCAGACTTTGGGGCCAGAAGCCTTCTCATCTGAGGAAGGCTCCTGGAAGCAGAGAGAACCGAGGGGCAGGGGTAGTCTGGTTGGTGCTCTAGGGGGAAGGGGCTGCCAAATTCCTCCAGAGACTCTAGCTTGGCTGGATTGATTTTTATTTTAAAACATTTAGTTTTGGTTGTGCTGGGTCTCTGTTGCCACGTGCAGGCTTTCTCTAGTTGGGGTGAGTAGGGGCTACTCTTCTCTTGCGGTGCACGGGCTCAGTAGTTGCGGCGGGTGCAGTCTTTTCGGACCAGGTATTGAACCCGTGTACCCTGCACTGGCAGGTGGATTCTTATCCGCTGGACCGCCAGGGAAGTCCCTGGCTGGATATAGATGCCCATGCATTTAGTGCCCATGGCACTTCCAGACAAAGCTCACCCTCTGCCCAACAGACCCCTGGTATGAGTGGGCTGGGCCAGGCACACTCTGTCCACAGTGGAGTGCCCTATGGCTAAGGACTGAGCCCCATGGCCTGCCATCTGGGACTTCTCCTGAATCCACACCACGCAGCCAGGACTAAATGGCTCCAGTATCTGAGCCCTTGCCAGGAACCCCTCTTTTACTTGGCTGGTGGAGAGAAGAGAGGCCGGGGGGAAGCCGAAGTCCCTCCAGGTGGGGCAGCACCGGTTAGATCGGTAAGAAGGGAGCAGAAGAGATGGAGGGGGAAGATGCAGAGGCAGGAGGATGCTCTAGAGACGGTCAAGAAGGAAGGGAACCAGAAAACTATAGGTCACTCGAAGGGTCTCCAAGGGAGAAGGGAAAGGAGAGGCATCTGACCAGTCAGGCGTCTCCGCATGTCAAAGAAAGGAAGAGGAGCAGCCACTGTGCTCAGTGCCACGTCTTACATCAATTCTATTTTTACGATTTATTTTTGGCTGCGCTGGGTCTTCCTTGCTGTGCCGGGAGCTTTCTCTAGTCGCCTGGCCAGGCTTCTCTTATTGCGGAGCATAGGCTCTAGTGCGCTCAGGGGCTCAGCAACTGCGGCTCCGGCGCTCGAGACATAGCTGCTCTGGGACACGTGGGATCCTCCTAACCTCTGGACCTCGGCGCCATTTCTGATACGTCTCCATTAGCCAGGTCCCCAGAAGCCTTGCTGTTTTCCGTGTGAGGTGGGGCCCAGGACAGTGGGAAGAATCTTAAGGACCCCTCTTTGGATGGGTGAGGGGTGGCGCCTGGGGGGGATGGGTCTCAGCTTTTGGGGGAGGCCAGCCAGGCCCAGCCTCGACGCTCCGCATCCACCGCAGACGTGCGGCAGGAATACCCGGAGGCCGTCGCTGCCCATCCTCGCCACGGTAGGCCCGTCAGTGCCAGTCGCTAACGCCTTTGGGTCACATTCTGCCCATCTCGAGTTTTGAGCATCCCGCATCTTCTGAGGCCCTGACCCAGAGGAGAAGGTGAAGTGTGCGTGCCGGGCACGCCAACAACCGCAGCCTACCGGCCTCTCCAACAGGATCGCGGAGCTCTGTAGCACCGAATCCATGCGTGGACGCGGCCGACGCGTGCACTGCCGACGAGCGGTGCCATCGGCTGCGCACCGCGTACGTGGCGCAGTGCTTGGGTCGTGCCGCGCCAGGGGGCTGCCCCCGCGCCCGCTGCCGCCGCGCCCTGCGCCACTTCTTCGCCCGCGGGCCGCCCGCGCTTACCCACGCACTGCTCTTCTGCCCTTGCGGCGGCCCCGCGTGCGCAGAGCGCCGGCGCCAGACCTTCGTGCCCTCCTGCGCTTTCTCAGGGCCTGGCCGGGCGCCACCTTCCTGCCTCGGGCCCTTAGACGCCTGCGAGCACAGCCGGATCTGCAGGTGCCGGAGGAGGTGGAGTAGACGGGGTGGGGGATGGGGAAGGGCGGGCAGGGGTCAGAGCCACTCGTGGCCCACTCACCGCCTTCCGTCCGCGCGGCGCAGGCCCCGCCTCCTGGCCTTCCAGGTCTCCTGCGCGACCACAGCCAGCAACCCTGACGGCTGCCTGCGAGACCAGGCCCCAAGCTGCCTGCGCGCCTACGCCGGCCTCGTGGGTATGCACCGCCCGGAGGGGATCTCCCGGGGATGCCTCCGCCTGGATGGGCCAATTACCCTGTTTTCGGGGTTTCACCAGGCACAGCCATCACGCCCAACTACGTGGACAACGCAAGCGCGCGCGTGGAGCCCTGGTGCGACTGCAGAGCCAGCGGAAATCGGCGTGAGGAGTGCGAAGTCTTCCGGGGGCTCTTTACGAGGAACCGCTGCTTGGGTGAGGGGCCCGGGCGGGGCTCGGGCGGGGCGGGGCCCGGGCGCTAAGCTGCCGGGCTGGCTGTAAGGAGACTGAGGCCCGTAGCGGAAGCCACGCAGGCCCACTTCCTTGCTTCTGCCACTTCTGAGGCGGTTCCATCCTCCAGGGACAGCCAACTCCACCCATTAACAGTCTTGCCTTTCTAGTGTGAATAGCTAGGTGGTTCGCTGACCAGTCTAGGAGTTAGGGAGTCTAAAGTTTGAAGCCTAACCCTGCCGCTGTAAAGCTGAGAGTTAGTTAACTCCTCTAAGCCTTTTTGTGCTCATCTGTAAAATGGGGGTGATAATTGTCATGGTCCCTTAAGGAGAGAAGACTGCAGTTTGTAAGGCACTCTTAACACAGCTGTGTTTAGCATTGTCCATCTTGAAAGCCTTGCAGACGTCCTCTCTTCCCATATATGCCTGGGGAGGACCCATGCAGGATGCGAAGGGTCTCAGTTTGTCCTTGAGGAGCTGGGCCCTGTGCTAGGCTTTCTCAGCCAAGCTCACCCTGCATCCCTCCATAGACAGTGCCATACAGACCTTTGACGGTGGGTGGCCCCCAATCCTACGTAAGCAATTGGACTCCCACCAGGACCCTGAGCAGAGTCTCCTGCAGGTAGGTGCAGACAGCTGGCAGCCCCTGCATTGCCTCCTTCCATGGCAAGTGGGCCTAGAATGAATGCCCCGGGAGGGTGGAGGTGGCAGAGAGCAGAACTGGGCTTCTTTCTCAGGTCCACACTCTGCTCCCATCTGCCAAGGTGTCTTCTGCAGACGCGCCCCTGGAGGGGAGCTCCCTGCTCTCCATGCTTCTTGTTCTGGCTCTCCAGTCCCTGTTCTGACTTGGACAGCAGACCTTGGACAACTCTCCCACCCTGCCTGAGATATTGGGCCTCATTAGTGGCCTACTGCCCCACTGAAAAGGGACTGGCTTATCTCCTAAGCTGGCCCACTGCTCTTGCTCTACTGCTCTTTGCAGATCTGGACACTTTTTATCATGCTGTAAGGAGTACATCTGAACAGACTTGTAGGCAAAACTCCCTCTGGTACTCCAGCATTTTATGGCATCCTCCTATGATAGACACCTGCACTGCATCACTAACGTTGGCAGATTGCTTCCTGTCCTTGATATGCTGCTTGTTGGACACCACCTTGAGTGAGAATCCAGTTCCCTGCATTGCACTGGCCATGTAGCCATCTTCCCTGTGGTTCAGCCCAGCACTAGGACTGACATCCTAGTAAACCCTGACATCCTCAATAAACCCATGTGCACTGAGATTGGCCCTGTTGTCATGTGATCTGTGTTCTGGGAGCCGGGAGCCCAAGGTCAGCTGCAGGGTGTGCCTCTGCTGGCCTCTGTGACCTTGGATGGCCTCGGAACCTCTCCAGGCATCATCTTCTCAGGACCTGTGGATGCTGAACTGAATCAACTGTCAGGTCCGGTGCCGGGGATCTTGGCTACTTGTTTATTCTTTCATTCTCTGCTAGTCATCAGATAAAGAAACTACATTTCCCTTGCAGTTATGGGGTGGTTGATGACACAGTTCTAGCCAGTGAATGAAATTCACAGATAAGGCTTCCAGGAGAGCTCTTTAAAAAGGAACAGACTTCCTGACTGGGGCCCTTCAGCCTCTGGCCTCAGCTTTTCCCTCTTCTTGCCAAGAACTTGCAGGCGATGCCTAGGAACATGGGCACCATCTTGGAAGAGGAACCACGTGACAGTGTGGCACACCAGCCTGTCTGCCTTTCTCTGGACTGTATGCACTCTGTGAAAAAAATGATGTGTCTAATTTGTTTAAACCACTTATCCCCAGGTGTCTGTTATTTGCAGCTAAATATAGGCTCTGATTGACACACTTCCACCTATGGGGTGCCTAGGAGCCCCAGGATCGCCCGCTGTGCTCACTTAGGGGAGCCTTCCACCTCGGTGCACACAGAACCCTACCCTGACAGACACTGGAAAGGAGTAATGGTGTTTGTTTGTTTTTTCCCTGAGTAATTGGTTTCTGTCCACGTGGAGAGTCAAATTCTTCCCTGGAGCAGAGGGAAGTTTATCACAAGGGTTTAATAAACAGTGTGTGGCCAATGTGGACCCAGTGGATGCTAAGGGCATTGTGTTAAACTGTAGTTCTGTGGAGGAGTTTTGGGAGGAGAGGGCAGAACTATGGGAGCAAGGTACTAAGCTTTCCTCAAAAACTTGGGGACTCCTGATTATTTTCTGTGTCTCTGGGCTGCTCCGTCTCAAACCTGGTTGGAATTTGGCAGGGGCCAGAAGATAGTTTGGAATGGAAGCTTTCGGTGCCTTGCTCAGCCCTCTCTGGGCTAGTGCAACCCATCCCCGAGCTGCCTGGGATGTTGGCTGCTAACACAGCTCACAGCTGCCCACTTCTCTAGAAGAAACAGCCTGAAAGGTTACCCTCTGTTTCCAGAGGTGGACAGTGGCCAGTGACTGACTGAGGCCGGAGTTCAGAGGCCTGGCCTGCGTGCCCTGGGGGACAGGTGTATGTGCCAGCCATGCTTCAGAGTTCCCTGGGACTTTAGGCTAAGGCTGGATCCCAGCTGAGACCACATCCTAGGTTAGCTCTTTCCCCTGCCCACTCCTGCTCCCTCATGTAGAGGTCCCCCTGAGGGCACTCCCTCTAATAAATCATGGTCTGAGAATCCTTGCCTTGGGCTCCATTTCTGGAGAACCTGAGCAAAAACACAGGGGTTAGGTACAGACCACACTGAAGCCCAGGCCTGGGGCTGTCCTGACCAGAAAAAGAGCCACTGGCTCTGAGACTGTGTAGTTAGCAACTCATACCAAACCCACAGACACTACATGGGGCAGCTGTACAGCCTCCCACCTTCAGCCAGTACTCCCTGGCTAGAACCAAACACAGCTCAAACTGCCTTGGGCTTCAGGCACAGCTGTCTCCAGGGGTTCAGATGATGTTGCTCCTGCTGATCTCTGCTCCACTCTGAAGCCAGACAGGCTCTCACCCAGGATGTTATCAGCAGCCTCGGCTATATGGTCTCTCCTTCAGCACTCTCAGAGGAGAAAAGCACTTCTCTGTCCCAGTATTTGTGGCCTAGAGAGTGACATCAGTCCACCAAGATCACCCACCAAGAAGGGGTAGGACATTTTTCAGTGGGAAAAAGGAGGGATGTTGGACGGAGCAAAGCTCAGAGTCTACCCTGTCACCACTTCATAAAGAAGGAATGTTCTCAGCTACCTATATCTGTGTGGGAATGGACATTTGGAGCGGGGGTGGCTAGGCAAGTGAAAGTATTGCCTTGCCCTGTTTACCACCATTGTATGGTAGCCCAAGTGCAGATTAAATACCCACTAAGTGATTTGCTTTATGTGAGAGTGTGTTAAACTCTACTGAAAGTGTTAGTCGATCAGTCACATTTAACTCTTTGTGACCCCCCAGGAACTGTAGCCCACCAGGCTCTTCTGTCCATGGAATTCTTCAGGCAAGAATGCTGGAGAGGGTAGCCATTCCCTTCTCCAGGAGATCTTCCCAACCTAGGGATTGAAGCTGGGTCTCCTGCATTGCAGGCAGATTCTTTATTGTCTGAGCCACAAGGGAAGTCCTAAACTCTACTACTTCCATTTTTTACTCAGATAATTAGAGTGAAATACGGGCATATGGGATCCCTTGGAGAAGGGATAGGCTATCTACTCCAGTATCCTTCGGTTTCTGTGGTGGCTCAGATGGTAGAGAACCACCTGCAATGTGGGAGACCTGGGTTCAATCCCTGGGTTGGGAAGATCCCCTGGAGGAGGGCATGGCAACCCACTCCGGTATTCTTGCATAGAGAATCCCATAGACAGAGGAGCCTGCTAGGCTACAGTCCATAGGGTTGCAAAGAGTGGGACATGACTGAAGCGACTTAGCACCCACGTATAGGCATATACCTTTCAAAAGATTCATATATTTTTCAAAAGATTGGGAAGATAAAAGTGAATGGAACTTAGTAGAAAATAGCAAAATTGTTCATGGCACCTGGCTATCTTCCTTCAGTACTTCTTTCCAACCAAGGCATGGGGTTTAATTAAATGGAGCCTCTTTAACATCAGACAGTGTGCAAGGTAAAGAGGCTTCCTCACTGGGTGCAAGGGGAGAATGAAAGTACATAGGGCTCTCATGTCAGCCTGGCTCTCTATTTTTTTTTTTTTTCTCCCCAGAGTGAATGTTCCTGCTGGGAGGCTGAGGCTGTCTGGGGCATGGAACTAGTCACCCTGGAGACAGAAGCCAAAAGGAAGGACTACGCCCTGTGACTTGCAGAGGCTATCATCTTGCCACTTCTGGGGCTGTTGACTTTCCTAGGGTTTTGTTGTAATGGGCTGAATGGTGGTTCCAAAGATATGTCCTCCTCCTAATCTCTGGGACCTGTGAACGTTACCTTATATGTAGGCAAAAAGAGTGAATATTACCTTCTGTGGCAAAAGATGTGATTGAGTTAAGGACAGTGAGAGGAGGCACTTATCCTGGATTATCAGAGGGGGCCATAAATGCAGTTATGTGCACCTTTGTTAAGGAAAGGCAGAGGGAGATTAGATATACACACAGAAGAGAGGGTGCTGTGAAGACACAGGCAGAGACAAGGCTGAGGTGGTCACAAGCCAAGGAACGTGGACAGCCACCTAGAGGAGGCCAGGAGTGGATTCTCCCCTAGAGCTGGGAACAGTGCAGCTCTGCTCACAGCATGGTTTTGGACTTTTGGCCTTCAGAATTGTGAGAATAAATTTCTGTCATTTAAAGCCACCGAGATTAGGTAATTTGTTACAGCAGCTTCAGGAAACTAGTGGAATTCTTAGGTGGTCAGAGTTTGGTTTCTGTCACTTCCATATAAAAAGGTCCTGGATCATAACACGGTGTTGTCTGGCCAAACACCTCAAAGCTGAGTCCAGCTGCGGCCCTGACAACCAAAGAAGGGTCCTGCCTTGCTCCACATCTGAGTATCGGCCTTTGTGTCCTGCCAGATAGCCTGCTTGCTGTCACACTTTCACATGCGTTCTGGGAATTGCAGTCCTGGGCCTGGCCTCATCCCTGTGACTGGGTCTCTGTTAGCTGTTGTCAACACTGAGCCTCTAGCTGACAGGTGGCTGGGGACGGGAGCAGACAGAAAGGCAGGTGCTCGAAGCACCCATGGATTTATGGGTGGAAACTTCACGGTTCATGAATGCTCACTCTGGCTTGTTGTCTTAAGTTGCAAGGTTAATACGAAGCTGTTCACTGCTCCCCTCCTCCTGCCACCCACCCCAGTTTAGTCAGGTGTGGCTAAATTCAGAACTGGCTTATCTTTACAGGAAGGATGGACACTGGTGGGTGAAATTTCCAGAAGGCCAGGAGGGAAGGGGCAGTCAGGGCTACAGGAGAGGTGCCCCCAGCTGGACAGCAACTTGCCAGTGAGCCTGGCATGTATGTGAAAGGAGACAGAATGTGGCCCTGCCTTGCTGGGTTGCAGGCCTGGGAAGGCCTGTATTGAAAGATGTCTAAGGAAGCTGTTCTGCCAGGGACACATCACCTCACAACCAAAGGAGCCTCCAGTCCAAGGCAGAAAGTGAAAGTGAAGTCGCTCAGTTTTGTCCTACTCTACCAGGTTCCTCCATCCATGGGATTTTCCATGCAAGAATACTGGAGTGGGTTGCCATTTCTTCTCCAGGAGATCTTCCCGACCCAGGGATTAAACCCGGGTCTCCCGCATTGTAGGCAGATACTTTACCATCTGAGGCACCAGGGAAGTCCATTGGCAGGTTGGTATAAACCCCTGCCAGCTGCTGCTGCTAAGTCGCTTCAGTCGTGTCTGACTCTGTGAGGCCACATAGACGGCAGCCCACCAGGCTCCCCCGTCCCTGGGATTCTCCAGGCAAGAATACTGGAGTGGGTTGCCATTTCCTTCTCCAATGCATGAAAGTTGAATTCCTAGCGACCCCATGGACTACAGCCTACAAGGCTCCTCCATCCATGGGATTTTCCAGGCAAGAGTACTGGAGTGGGGTGCCATGGCCTTCTCTGACCCCCGACAGAGTTTCTGCCATAAGCCATATGAGGTCACTGTGGAACCGCAGAGTAGGGCCCCTCATTTGCTTTGTGCAAGGCGTGTCATTCATTCACATAAGCACACTGTAGAGTTAGTAAAGTACAGCAGAAAACATGTTTGCTAGAACAAAGAATTAGAGCTCCAAGCATCCTTACTTTGTCCTGAAGAATCCCGGACGAGCCCTCAAGATAAAAGGTTGCTGCTGAACCACAAAAGACTCCGGGATTCTTGGCCTCCGGAGGAGAATTCAATCCGGGGCCAGTGAGAGGCTTGATTGCTCAGAGCTTTTGTGTAATAAAGTTTTATTCAAGTATAAAAGAGATAGAGAAAGCTTCTGACGCAGACATCAGAAAGGGGCAGAAAGAGTGCTCCACAAGGCAGAAAAAAGATGAGAAGATGCCCACATGCCCACACAAGAAGATAAAATACACACAAAACCTCAGAACCTGAGCCCTCAAGGGACTGGGAATAAATAGCGGAGGAGAGGCCTACAGGAAATGCAAATGGTCCCAGCAGCCAGGGTGGAGCCCCAGCTCCTGGTGCAGAAGACAACTTCATACAGTAATCAGGACTGTCTCAGCTCGTCCCTTCTCTGTGTTGGGAACATAGAATGGAAGAGAATTCGTGCCAGGCATGTCCCACAGCTAGTGACACAGGGCTGCAGGGAGTGTGTCCGTCCAGATGCAACCCAATTGGAAACTCCAGAAATGACACTGCTCTTGGTGACAGAATTTTCCAAAATGGTGACCAGCTCTTGGTAAAGTTTTGAAGAGAAGTCTGGTCTTCCCTTATTTATACAGTAGTTTCATTTCTAGAAAACTTTGTGTTTATAATAGTGTTCTACACTAAAATAATTAGAAACAGATTTTTTCCCATCTACACAAACATCCAACAAGACATTTGAAACTTGGGTGGGACGTGGGTCAGTTCCTTGTTGGGTAGGACAGTCCTGCATGTCACAGGATGATGGTCCGCCTTCAGGGCCACCTGCTAAATCATAGTAGCACTGCCCCTTGAAAGTGATGATCAGATTGCCCCACCTCTTTCCAAGATGCCCCCCAAGGGGGGCATCCCACTGAGAACTACTGCCCTGCAGGACCAGGCTGCCCTGACTCCTACCGCTGCTCTTGGTAGCATTTTGCTCCTCCAAGCCCCGTATCTTGCCACTGTGCAGGCCCAGCAGTCTCGTTGCCTCCTCTGGGCCTCTCTGCATCTGCTGTTCCCTCTACTCGAAAGCTCTTCTCCTGACATCCACATGCCGGCTCCTTCCTTCATTCAGCTCTACGCAGTTGACACCTGCCCCAGCGACTCATTCCCACACGCCCACACTTTCTACCCCAACCCTTCCCCAGCCTTTCTTCACAGGACTTATTACCTGGCATTGTCTTTGTGTCCACTAGACTGTAGACTCCAGCAGGACAGATTTTGTCTGCCTTGTTCACTGTTAAGTCCCTGGCCCCTACACAGTGCGTGGCTGACGCACAATGGCAGGATGGGCAGAGGAGGAGGATGGCTGACACACTGCAGAGTCTTAATTAGACTTTCAACAGTCACAATGTTGGTTGTTTTCATTTTTTTAGGGTCAGGCTATTGGTTTCCTTGGGGCTTCCTTGGTGGCTCTGCGGTCAAGAATCTGCTTGCCAATGCAGGAGACCCAGGTTCAATCCCTGGTCTGGGAAGATCTCCTGGAGTAGGAAATGGCAGCCCACTCCAGTATTCTTGCCTGGAAAATTCTACAGACATAGACCTCCAATGTCTTTAACAGGTGACCATGGTTTTGTGCCAAGTTTGGAACTTCTTCCAAAATTTCTTGGCTAAAGCCCAGTTCATGGCCCTGACCTAACTGTAAGAAGGCAGAGATGCCGTTGATGCTGTGGCAAACTACATTATCGCTAGATCACAGGTCGAGCCAGTCAGAAACAGCTGGTGGCTCCCGCAACCTGCCCCAGGACAGTATCAGGGTCCTCCCTAACTTGTCAGTGGCCTGTAGCTGTTTCCCACCCCGGCTCAGGCCCACACTCTGGTAGGCAGGCCTCCTCGTCTCTGGGCCTGGACCGGTGCCTCACCCACCTCCCCGGTATGAAGCAGAGCATTTCCTCGTGCTGCTTCTGGACTCTCAGTTACTTCATGCCCATTTTATCCTTCTAGACCTTTTTCCATTTGCACTAAGTATGAAGAACATTTTCAGTTCCTTCAGTTAAAAAAACAAAACGACAGAACATAAGATGACGGCACAGATTTCACACAAAATCTCAAATTCTCAGACATTCTGCACAAATAATTGTATATATACATATTTAAGGGCAAACCGCAATCCTGTTGAAAAAATCCAACTCCTAGTTTGATTTTTTTCTTCATTGGCGGATAGCTACTTTATAATATTGTGCTGGTTTCTGCCATACATCAACATGAATCAGTCGCAGGTACTTCTAGACCTTCTGAACTCAGCATCAGGGCACTGAAATGGACTGCTCTGAACCTCTTCTGAGGGCAGGAGATGCGTAAAGTGGGGCTGGAGGTACAGAAGGTGTACAGACAAGTTGGTGAATGGATACCTTCATCAAAATTCAAGATCAATGACAATGCTGTGGCTGTGGAGGACTAAATCTGCTTGAGATTTAAGCAGATTTTAATCTGCTCAAGATCCTCTTGAGCCTGAGGGGACAGGCCTTCCCTGGTGGCTCAGTTGGTAAAGAATCTGCCTGCAATGTAGGAGACCTGGGTTCGGAAGATCCTCTGGAGGAGGGCATGGCAACCCACTCCTGACGACTGAGTGACTAAGCACACACACGAGAGGACAGGAAGCTGAACAGCCAAGGGCAGCTGGCGAGGCTCCGGCATCCGCGTGACGGTGCCCAGGCAGAGCTGTCCTGCATACCAGTCTCTGTCTCCAGCACTGGTGTGTTAAGGGCAAAGAGGGCCATGATGGGGACACAGGGAAATCTGCCCACAAGCTGCTCAGGATTCCTCCCACGCCTCACGGCCCAGGTGTCTGAGGCGCCCACCTGCTGATTTACACCTCTGTCAGACTGCCAAATGCTTCCTCGGAGGCAGTCTGAAAACTGGTAAACTTGTAAAAACACTTTTCTCCCTTTTCTTAAGGTTCTGTTGACCAAATTATAAAAATCAGTGAAACAAAACACAAACACTCAGAACGAAACCCACATTTTTATCAGATCTACTTTTATTTCAGAAGGAAGTTTGTATTATAGTATTTACTTCTGTTTATATACAAGTTCTTCACATTTATTTTTAAAATGCACAGACCTCCCTTAGTTCTCTTGTTCCTGCTTAAATTAGCTGTTATTTTACAATACAAAAAATACCAAAAAATTGCAGTCCTAAATGTATGTATAACACCCACAATCCCCAGCAATGAAATAGTTTACAATACTTACTCCATATTTACATGAGTGCAATATATGCTAAATTATACATATTAACAAACTAAGCTTGACTCCAAACCAAAAACTCCCCAAACAAAACAAAACTGTAACTAACTATAAAACATCTCCAGAGCCAGAATTAGCTCAACAGAACAGGCTTCACTAGTGTTTAGAATGTTTTGTGCACAAATTCAGTTACTGAAAGTCAATTCCATTATTGCCTTTAAAAGAGAAGGCGCCAGTTTTCCTCTCCTCTCCAATAAAATCATCTCCCTGCAGGTGAAGGGTGTTTATGAATTTGGACAACTAAGGGGAAACATCTCTTGGTGGGCTTGGCTATCTACAAACCATCATGGTGATTTTTATGGTTTGAGCCATTTGGTAAACTGAGTAGACATTTCAGGCTGAGAGCCGGGGCACGGTCCAAGGCTAGACCCTCCGCCTTCCTGGGTCTGTCCTCAGGTGGCCAATTCTCACAGAAACCACTGCAAGGAAAGGTCTCCCGGGATGACAGGTTTGAGGAGCTGGATTCTGCTGTAATTCTCAAGAGCTGCGTTTCCATCTGTCACTGCCCTAGTGTTAGCTTAGGTTGTCAGTGAAGTACTTAGTGAATATTTGTTGAATCATTCCCACCCCATCTCTAAATACACTCTACTAAGTTGAAGGAGCAAGATTTGCACTGAAAGGTAAAGTGTCTTTTTCTAAAATACCGCTCTGGTCTTTCCATGTGCCCCAGATTTCCTGGTGCATCTCCAATCTTGTTACCTCAGGCCTTACCCACTGATATTCCAGTATTTTCCCTATGCTGACAGTCTCTGTCCAGGGCTGCTTTTCTTCCAGGTTAGCTCAGGCAGCGTACGGTTGCTTTCTCTCCACACCTCCCACATTTAGAGGTGATCCTCACAGGAAACAAAGACTTCTCCCCAAACAGTATGGGAAGGGGGCAGGAGGTGGGCAGGAGGCAAGGGTGAGGTTCTCCATGGGGAAACAGGAGGAGCTAATTATCAACAAAGCAGCTGCCCACTCCCACCCCCCAGTTTGCAGTATAGTTAACTATGGTCCTAGGAAATGGTCATCAAAAATTTACACAAAATCACAACAAAATGCAGCCTGAAAAACCCCCTTTTGGAAAATGTGACTAGATCTATGGTATAGTCTTTGTATCTTAAGTCTAAGAGAAACATTTCTCAGGATGAGACTGGTCTTTTCCCGGCTACCCACAGCACCAAGAGGCTGACAGGAACATCTACAATGTACTTGCAGAGCTGATGGCAGTGACAGAGACATTCCAGCTGCCAGTGAGCCTCTTCACACACTGCCCACATTTTCATACGTGCACGGACAGATGAGTCCTGCTTTAAAAGCTATCCAATTGGTCCCAGATGCATTTGAACACATGGGCACAACGGGGATGCCTTTCTTGGCTTTATCATCACTGTACGAGAGGACTTCTCTGAGCCTGGACATCCATTATATGGCACAAAACACATTAGGTCAAACCTGGACACCATTATGTTTAATAAAAATACATTAAGATATTTTTGTTTTATGTACACTCTGAATGTCCAAACATTCGGACACTATTGTATAGTTATGTACAAGTGCAATATCTATGTTTTCATAACTATTTTAATTTACATACAGGCTCTGAAGTTCCAGATGACTTCCTCTCAGTAACTGGCTCTAAGCTGAGTGCCTCTTTCTCCTGCCACCCTCTTCTTCTGGCCCGAGCCTGCAGAAAGCTGTTTGCTACTGGCTGCAAAGGAGAAGCAGCTGGATTCAGTTGTTTCTCTACTGTTGGAGCAGAATTAAACTTCACTTGCTCCTTCCTTCCTTTTAAAAAATAAACATTATCTTCTAGAAAAAAAGAAAACCAGGTGGCTATGGGACACGGTGCTTATTATTTCAAGGCATGGAACTACCATGGGGAGGCGGCTTCTTTGCCAAGCAAACACTAGTTCTTTGAACAAACAAGGACTTCCTTTGTGGGAGGGTCCTCTCCAATGGCCTCGTGGTAATTACAGGGTGAAGGGCCAGTCCATGACAGGCTCTCTGGGGTACCGTGATCTGGAGCAGAGATGTAGGGAGCTTCTAAGAGGAGGGATCTTCTCTAGAACCATCTGCTCTTTAACAATGATGTGAAAAAGCAGCATTTTGAGAGGCAAGTCTCAAAGTAGAGGTGTTTTGTGCATCAGACAGTGTTTTATGGTTCGACATCCTTGAAAACATCTTTCCAGGCAATTCTTCATGGGAGGGGTTAGTGTTGGGGAAGAAATAATACTCCCTCTCTCTAGGTACTCCATATAAAGGTGAAATGCCACAGTTTTGCTCTTTTGAGTATTAATTTCTCCAAATTCACAAATTGAGCATTGTTGTCTAAAGGTCTACCTTTCCTGAGCCTCTGCACACTGCCCCCTGGCCCCCGCCCCCAGGGTAATGCTAGAGAACTCCTGGGTTTTGAAGCAGAAGAGAAGTCCTGGGAGGCTGCTGCATAATGCCAGAATACAGAGCACCACGGACAGGACAACATGACATCCAGGCAGTGGCCTGGGGAGACGAGCAGGGACTGCCCTACCCCACTTCAATTTGGTCACGACTTCAATTTGGTCACTTCATTTGGCATGGTTTTCTCTCCTTGTCCATTTTTCTCATGCTTTTCATCCTTATCAGCACTCACTGCCCTCCCCACAGCCAGCCCTTGAATCTAGGAGGGAGCATGGGAGGCCTGGGTCCCTCCTGGGGGAAAGAGGACAAACAGCTCCAGGCCGCTCTCCAGGCTTTGGGCAGGTTCTGCCTGACAACAGGAGACTGACCCTCTCTAGGCACTCCACCTGCAGCCTGAGAATGAAGAATGACCCACACCTTAAACAGGCTACAGAAACAAACTGCTGTTCTTTGATCAAGGGGTCCCAAGTGCGGTCATGCTCTTTTCAGCTCGAGAGAGACATGTAACATGAGCAAGGCCCTCCCTCTGTGGTGCCTGGGCAGGAGTGGCCAGAGGGGCTGAAGCAAACATCAGGCCCAGTCTGGGGCAGGGAGGCACAGAGGAACATGCCTTAGTGTCCTTTTTGAAAAACAGGAGCATTCACAGTTAGGTCCTTTCTGCTTTCCTCTCAATCCCTGCTACATTAAATGTTTCTTGGGGTGAGAAAACTTTCCTGGCTGCAAATTAGATTTTAGAAAAGAGTAGATTGCCAATGATAGCTATTTAAGTTTTATAAGAATGTAGGAATGCAATTATGTAAAAACTTATGCTTACTAACTTTCCAATTGCTAGATCTATTTAAAGTCTAGGCACTTAGTGTGTGTGTGTGTGAGAGAGAGAGAGCGCGAGTGGCAGAGACAGAGAGAGGTAAAGAGGAAAGAGAAGGATAGGGAAGGAGAGAGAGAGAGAGAGAACCTCAAATGGATTAAGACTAAATTAATCACGTTGCTACAGAAAACTACATATTACATCAGTTTACATTCCAAGTAACACTGCTGACCTTGACATTTAAAATAGCCCCCTTCTATCTTATGATTCAAAAGAGATGGACCATTATTAATTCTCAACTAGAAAAAAAGTTACTCCCTGGAAGAGAGATATTTGCCTAAATCGTGCAAGAATAAATAGCACATCTTTTAAAAAAGATAGCAGGCTTCAGATGAAAAGTTAATTCATCTGACTAGTTTTTAAAAGACCACATTCAAGAATGACTGATGATAAATGTCTACTTGTAAACACTACATCTTTGTTTTTTGCACAGTTGAGACAGTCCCAAGGACAGTTTTCCACAAGTGAACCTGAGTGTCATTCCTAGCTCTCTCACTCGCTCTACACCGGCCTCCTCCAGCAACAACTGGATCACCCCGGACCTGTAACGAAATCAATTATTTCCTATACGAAAGGAAAAGGTTAGATGCTGGAGTACAGATGGGAGAAACTGTCAAAGAAAGCTTGTGAACATGCAGAGGTGGTGGATGATTCGAGGGTTTCCAGTCTTCTGCCCCGCACAGCGTCTTCTCCCTGCCTGCTCCCTCCTGGCAGACGGCTCTGGCACGCCACTCCTTGCTCACAGGGAGTCCTGGCCCCAGCATCAAATGCAGGTCCCAGGCTGCGCGGGGGGCTGCTGTTTTCGGTTTCTCACTGCTCCTGACTTCTCTTTGTAGACGACTGGCATCTGCTGAGAAATGTCCACCAGGGCACTGGCCACTGCGAGCCCTTGGGAGAACCCAAAGAAGGAACACATGTTAAGGAACAGCTTGCTTTTATTTAGAAAATAATTTAAAAAATTTCTTTTTATATTCCCATGGCACAATAAATAAATAAATATATACATGGGAAAAACCTTACTTTTAACCTGTATCTCCCTCCATATTTCCCCTTCCATCAGAGTAACTGCTTCCGTTAGTTTGTATATATTCTTTCAGGGTTTATTTGTACAAATACATATTTGCCTCCTCTCCCCCTTTTTACATAAAAGGAGTACCTTACTTTCCAGCAGATCAACCAAGCAAAGTGCTCGGCCTAGTGGTGGAGCATTTAAGTAAGACTGCAGACATGCTTTAAGCACTAAGTTTCACCTGTCTTTTTCTCCAAAAAAAAACTGCACTATTTATGATGAAATTCAGATTCCTTCCACATTGCCCAGCTAGCACTATTATTATTTTGGTATCTATACCACGATAAGAGTTAGGATAGACTCTGGGGTCAGACTTTGGAATAAGCAAGGTTCTTTAACCTCCCAGTGCCTCAGTTTCCTCATATGTAAATGGGGAACAGCACAGGGCTTGTGTGAGGAGTCAATAAGTGAACTAATGGCAAGTTTTAGAATGGTACCTGGCTTTTCACCTCCATTACCACCTTTGCTTTAGGGACTGGGGAGTCCCTTCTCCCTTCTGTATTGGTAATTGATTAACTCATGTTCACCAGGGAAGGCACAATCCCGGGGAAGTTGTATTGCTATGCTTGTGAAAAGACCAGACAGGCTCCTGGCCCTGTTGAGGCCTCCAGGAGCCATGCTAGAGGAGTTTCTTACTCCACTTGCTGAGCAGCTCTTAAGTGCCAGGTTTAGTACCTGGCATGCAGTGGGGACTCCACACCAGTGACCACTGTTATAGCAGAGACAGAGCCAGGTGCTTTGGGAGTCCAGAGAAGGGCACTGTTTAAAATGGGGGTAAATGCTAGCTAGCCACAGCCATCAGTAAAGAAAAGAGATCCAGATTGGAAGGGAGTAAAACTGTCATTATCTGCACATGATAAGATACTATATACAGAAAAACCTAAAGTCTCCATCAAAAAACTATTAGAACTAATAAATGAAGTCAGTAAAGTTGTAGGATACAAGATTAATACACAGAAATCTATTGCTTTTCTATACACTAATAAAGAACTACCAGAAAGAGAAAGCAAGAAAATAATCTCGTTTAAAATCACATCAAACAGAATAAAATTCCTAAGAATAAACTTAATCAAAGACTTTTAATCTGATAACTATAAAACATTTACAAAGGAATCTGAAAATAATACAAAGAAATGGAAAGACATCCCATGTTCTTGAACTAGAAGAATACTATTAAAATGTCCATACTATCTAAAGCAATCTACAGAGTTAAGGCAGCCCCTGTCAAAATAACCATGACATTTCCCACAGAACTAAAACAAATAATCCTAAAATTGACATGGAACCACAGAAGACCCTGAATTGCCAATGCAATCTCATAAAAAAGAAAAAAGAATGAAGCTTGAGATATCATGCTCCCTGACTTCAGACTACACCAAAAAGCTAGAGTAATCAAAACAGAATGGTTTCCCAGAAAAACAGACACATAGATCAGTGGAACAGAACAGAGAGCCATGAGAGAATAAAGAATAGAGAATAAATTCATGCACTTATGGTCAATTAATCTATGACAAAGGAGGCAAGAATAGACAATGGAGAAAAATCTGTTCTATAAGTAGCTGTGGGAAAACTAGACAGCTACACGTAAAAGAATGAGATTAGAACATCTCCTCACACCACATATATAAAGACCGAAGTGTAAAACCTGAAACCATAAAGACCCCAGATGAGAACATAGGTAGAACACTCTTTATATAAACTGTAGCACTATTTCTTTAGATCTGTCAATAAGGCAAAAGAAATAAAAGCAAACATAAATAAATGTGATCTAATGAAAAAAAAAACCTACTGAATGGGAGAAAATATTTGGAAATGATATGACCAATAAGGGGTTAATATCTAAAATATAGAAACAGCTCATAAATTCAACCAATTAATTCAACCCAATTAAAAAAACAGAAGACCTGAATAGACATTTTCCAAAGAAGATAACAAGTAGCACAGAGATGGCCGACAGGCACATGAAAAGTTGCTCAACATCACTAATCATAAGGAAAAGACAAATCAAAACCACGATGAGACATCATCTCCCATCTGTCAGAATGGCTACCATCAGAAAGACCACAAATAACAAATGTCAGTGAAGATTTGGAGAAAAAGGAACCCTTGTATACTGTTGATGGGTATGTAAATCGGTGAAGCCACTGTGGAAAACAGTATGGAATTTCCTCAAAAACCTAAAAGTAGAACTATCAAGTGATCCAGTAATTCCATTCCTGAGTATACATCCAAAGAAAACAAAAATACTAATTCGAAAAGATACATGCACCTGAATGTTCACAGCAATGGTCACAGCATTATTCATAACAGACAAGATACGGAAGCAACCTAGGTATCCATAAATAGATGAATGGATATGAAAATGTGGTGTGCGTACACACACCCACCTACACACACACAAACACAATGGAATACTACTCAATTATAAAAAAGAACGACATTCTGACATTTGCAATAATATGAAAAAACCTAGAGATTATTACACCTAGTGAGCCAGATAGAGAAAGAGAAATACCCCATGTTTTTACTTGTATGTGGAATCTAAAATAAGAGAACAGATAAATACATATATAATGAAACAGAGTCACAGACATAGAGAACAAAGTGCTGGTTACCAGTGGTGAGAGGGAAGGTAGGAGGGGCAAGACAGGGGTATAGGGTTAAGAGATACAAACTGCTGCTGCTGCTAAGTCGCTTCAGTCGTGTCCAACTCTGTGCGACCCCACAGATGGCAGCCCACCAGGCTCCGCCGTCCCTGGGATTCTCCAGGCAAGAACACTGGAGTGGGTTGCCATTTCCTTCTCCAATGCATGAAAGTGAAAAGTGAAAGTGAAGTCACTCAGTCGTGTCCGACTCTTAGCGACCCCATGGACTGCAGCCCACCAGGCTCCTCCATCCATGGGATTTTCCAGGCGAGAGTACTGGAGTGGGGTGCCATCGCCTTCTCCAACAAACTACTATGTATCAAATATAAGCAACAAGGATATTCTGTATAGCACAGGAACATATAACCATTCTTTATTTATTTAAAGAATGGTTTTAGCTACAGAAGAATGGCTTGGACGTGGGGGCAGGGGTGGGGGGCGGGGGCTGAGGCTGTGATTTTAGAGGTCAAGGGTAGAAGAAGCTGACTACAGGGGAGAGATGGCAGCTGAGACTAGATTGGAGATGTGGCAGAGTAAATGAAACAAACTGGAAGAGTGAGACTCTAGATGCAGGACTAGCAGAACTTGCCCATGAATTATACATAGAGAGGTGAGGACTGCCTAGGACAACTCTTTAGTTTCTGACTTGAGCAACTGGCTAAATTCCTCAGTAAAGTGAATTCCTTTATTGAGATGGAGATCAAATGACCAAACTGGTTGGAAAGACGTAAGCTCCATTCTGGACATTTTAGGTATGATAAGACCTTGAAAAAGCAAGAGAGTTCCAGAAAAACATCTATTTCTGCTTTATTGACTATGCCAAAGCCTTTGACTTTGTGGATCACAATAAACTGTGGAAAATTCTGAAAGAGATGGGAATACCAGACCACCTGACCTGCCTCTTGAGAAACCTATATGCAGGTCAGAAAGCAACAGTTAGAACTGGATATGGAACAACAGACTGGTTCCAAATAGGAAACAGAGTACGACAAGGCTGTATATTGTTACCCTGCTTATTTAACTTATATGTAGAGTACATCATGAGAAACGCTGGGCTGGAAGAAGCACAAGCTGGAATCAAGATTGCCGGGAGAAATATCAATAACCTCAGATATGCAGATGACACCACCCTTATGGCAGAAAGTGAAGAGGAATTAAAAAGCCTCTTGATGAAAGTGAAAAAAGAGAGTGAAAAAGTTGGCTTAAAGCTCAACATTCAGAAAACGAAGATCATGGCATCTGGTCCCATCACTTCATGGGAAATAGATGGAGAAACAGTGGAAACAGTGTCAGATTTTATTTTGGGGGGCTCCAAAATCACTGCAGATGGTGACTGCAGCCATGAAATTAAAAGACGCTTACTCCTTGGAAGGAAAGTTATGACCAACCTAGATAGCATATTGAAAAGCAGAGACATTACTTTGCCAACAAAGGTCCATCTAGTCAAGACTATGGTTTTTCCAGTGGTCATGTATGGATGTGAGAGTTGGGCTGTGAAGAAAGCTGAGCACCGAAGAATTGATGCTTTTGAACTGTGGTGTTGGAGAAGACTCCTGAGAGTCCCTTGGACTGCAAGGAGATCCAACCAGTCCATCCCAAAGAAGATCAGTCCTGGGTGTTAAAAGAAACTGATGCTAAAGAAACTCCAATACTTTGGCCACCTCATGCGAAGAGTTGACTCATTGGAAAAGACTCTGATGCTGGGAGGGAATGGGGGCAGGAGAAGAAGGGGATGAAAGAGGATGAGATAGCTGGATGGCATCACCGACTCAATGGACATGAGTTTGGGTAAACTCTGGGAATTGGTGATGGACAGGGAGGCCTGGCGTGCTGCAGTCCATGGGGTCGCAAAGAGTCGGACATGACTGAGCGACAACTGAACTGAAGCACAAGTGGACACGTCATGTAGGCAATCTAATAACTGAGTATGAAGCTTGGTGAAGAGAACAGAATTAGAGATATGAACCTGGGAAAGACAGAAGGTAGAGGTTACTTAATAATGGGGAATATAAACTCACACTGAAAGAGAAAAAAAGCCTTGGGTTTGGCACAAGGAACCTTAAGGTGTAGAGACTGGAAAGGAGACTAGCCATTATTTTGGAATAACTTTAAATGTAGTACAGTCTATTAAAAATACTGGATCACACTGAAAGGCTAATATAATCTTGTAAATCAACTATAGTTTAATAAAAATGAATAAATAGATAAAATGGGGAAACAGAGAAGGGGGTGGCAGAGATGGCCCCGTCCCACTGGTAGGTCTCAAGCAGTGAGCAGCTCTTCATCAGACTGGGACACATCAGGCCAAGTTTGGAGCAGGAGAGGCTGCAGTGCCGCACGTCTGTCACCCCTGCACCCCCAGCACCTTGCCCTTGGGGAGCACCAGTCAGTGTCTGCTTAGCTGGGCACTGATGGAAGACACTGCTCCAGAGCATCATGTCAATGGGCCCTTCTGCCCGTGACATGGAGAAGGCCAAATTAGGGGCTCAACTCACAGAAATCCCTAGATGAGGGCAAATCAAGCCATTCACTTATGAAATGATGACAATAAGCCCTGACCTGGCCATGTCTAATATCCTCCCTCATGAGAACACCACAGACCCAGACCTGAGGCCTGCAGGATCACTGAGACTGAAAGCTGTCTAAAACATTTCTATTATTTGAGGCATCCCTTCAAAGTACTCCATGATTAGATTAATCAAGATACCTCCCAAACTGTATTCTACATTTCCTTTGTGTTCAACAGTAAAAGAATGTTTATCTAAATTATGATTCATGTATTTGATGGGGTAGTGTAAAAGATGGGTAAGGTATTATACAGCAAGTTATAAAAATGTTTAAGATAGTTACATGAAAAAAGAAGAATAAAAATAAGAGTTATACAATCACTGCAACTAAATTGATGATAAGGGCTGGGAAGGAAACAACAGTGAAAATAGGTGCTACAGTAATGCTGCTGCTGCTGCTAAGTTGCTTCAGTCATGTCCAACTCTGTGCAACCCCATAGACAGCAGCCCACCAGGCTCCACTGTCCCTGGGATTCTCAAGGCAAGAACACTGGAGTGGGTTGCCATTTCCTTCTCCAGTGCATGAAAGTGAAAAGTCAAAGTGAAGTCGCTCAGTCATGTCCGACTCTTAGCGACCCCATGGACTGCAGCCCACCAGGCTCCTCCATCCATGGGATTTTCCAGGCAAGAGTACTGGAGTGGGGTGCCATTGCCTTGAAATACCAATTTGAGAACCACTAGCTTGAAGGAGCTAGCTGGAAGCCATGAGAGTAAGATGACTGAGGAAGAGCACAGAGGGAGAAAGCCTACAGTTAAGGGACAGCAAAGAAAAAGAAAGTAAAGGAACAAGACAGCCAGTGGGGAGGAAGCATTGGTGGCAAAGGAAGGTTTGGCTGGAAGCATTAATACCACTGGCAGGCTAAGGAGGCTGACGAAGTGAGGAGATCCAGATATTTTCTGGAAGGAATGGCGACCTTAGAAAGAGGGGTTAAGGAATACAGGGGCAATGGGATCATCTTTCCAAATCCTCACAGTGACACGAGGCAGGCACTACAGGTATACCTCATTTTATTATGCTCACAGATACTGTGTTGTTGTTTTTTAAAAAACTGAAGGTTTATGGCAACGTTGCATTGTCAGATAATAGTTAGCATTTTTAATGAATGATGAACCGTGTCTTTTTAGACATAATGCTATTGCGTCTCAACAGACTACAGTATAATATAGACATAACATATGTACACTGGGAAAACAAAAAATTCGTGTGACTCACTGTCTTGTGATACTTGCCTTATTGCAGTTTTCTGGAACCGAACCTGCAATATCTCCTAGGTCTGCCTGAATGCAATATCACTTTTATAACCAATTCCCTATGAAAAAGAAGGAGTCTTCACACATCTAACACATAAACCTCATTTGTCAATAACCGTCATCTACTCACCAGACTGCCCAGGAGGAGGGATTCCACCGAGGCCTCGAGGGAGCCTCACAAACACAGAGAGGACAGCAGCTTTGTTGCCAAAACACGGCTCCAGGGCAATGGGCTTGGGAACAGTCTGGTCAAAGAAAATAAAGAATTACCTAAAATGGTGTTCCCTAAGAAACACCTTCATAGCTTTTACATGTGATTTTTAAAGACACCCCTTCATTAGTTTCTACTGTTATGAAACATCAAACAAATCACAAACTTTGGAGCTTAAAACAGCACCTATTTATTATCTCAATTTTTTAGGCCAGAAGTCCAGGTGAGAGCTCTGTAGGGTTCTGGATATAGGTCCCATTTATGTCTTCTGTCAGTTCGGGAAAGTAAAAGTCACTCAGTCGAGTCTGACTGTGACCCCATGAACTATATAGTCCATGGAATTCTCCAGGTCAGAATATTGGAGTGGGTAGCCATTCCCTTCTCCAGTGGATTGTCCCAACCCAGGGATTGAACCCAGGTCTCCCACACTGCAGGCGGATTCTTTACCAGCTGAGCCACTGGGGAAACCCAAGAATACTGGAGTGGGTAGCCTATCCCTTCTCCAGCAGATCTTCAAGACCCAGGAATTGAACCGGGGTCTCCTGCATTGCAGGCGGATTCTTTACCAATTGAACTATCAGGGAAGCCCCACCTCAGTTCAGGAAGAATTCTCAACTCTATTTCACAAAGGTTCTGAGGGTCTCAGATCTTATCTTCAGAAGGTGGAACTCAAGTTATCAGCTGGGTTCTACTCCTACCAGGAGGCCCTGGGGAAGAACCAGCTTCAAGACTCATTCAAGTTGTCGACAGAATCTAGCTCCTCCAGGCTCTAGGTCTGAAGTCCCCATTTCCTTGCTAGCAGTTAGCCAAGGGCCACTCTTCTTTTGGAGGCCACTCATATTCCTCTTCACAAGGTCTCTCCAGCATGAAACCAGTGATGGTGCTCAAGTACTTCTCATGGTTCCTCTTCTGCCACCAGTCAGAGAAAGTGTTCCCTATATTTTAATGTCAACTACCCTCAGACTTTTTAAAAAAACAATTTAGCTGTGGCTCTCAGGCCCTACAGCATGCAGGCTTCAGTAATTGTGGCTCATGGGCTTAGTTGCTCCACAGCACGTGGAATCTTCCCGCATCAGGGGATCAAACTCATGTTTCCTGAATTGGGAGGAGGATTCTCATCCACTGTGCAATCAGGGAAGTCCACCCTCAGACTTTAATTACTTCTGCAAAATCTCTTCACAGTAGAATCTGAAGTAGTGTTTGATTGAATAAACTTGAGAGGAATCTTGGGGGCCATCTTCAGAATTATGCCATCAGTTTCTCCAAACTGGTTGAAGAAACTGTAGCACAGAGAAATGACTAGATGAGTAAAATGGCCGAAGGGGTGAAACCACTTATGACCCAGGTGGGAGATGATAGTGGCCTAGATCAAGGTGATAGCTAACAGTGGTGGAAGTGGTGGCACCGGAGTCAGGACATAGTTTTGAAGATAAAGTCAAAAAGACTTGCTGATAGATGGGCTGTCCAGTGAGGATGAGAGCAAGGACAAGTCAAGGATGATTTTGGCCTGAGCAACTAGAACATATTGAGTTGGGGAAGTTATGCCAGAGGAGCAGGTGTGGGGAACAGTCTCTTGTTTTGAACATGTTAAGTTTGTTCAGATGCTTAGTAAGACATCCAAGTGGGAATACTGAGCCAGCGACCTGATATATGAATCGGACACTCACAGGACAGTTTGAGTGGTGAGCTCAGGGTGTTTACATCCACAATGGATAAAAAGATTGCTATTGTCTGAATATTCGTGTACTCCCAAAATTCATGTTAAATTTTAACACCTAATGTTAATATCTGGAAGTGAGTCCTTTGGGAGATGATCAGGATGAATGGGATTAGTGCCCTTAGAAAAGAGACCCTGAGAGCTCCCTTACCCCTTCTACCACGTAAAACGATAGCTAGAGGGAATTCCCTGATGGTTCAGTGGTTAGGACTCTGTGTTTTCACTGCTGAGGGCCCAGGTTCAATCCCTGGCCGGGCAACTAACATTCTGTGCAAGTTGGGTGGTATGGCAAAAAAAAAAAAATTTACAGCTAGAAGGTGCCATCTATGATCCAGAAAGCAAGCCTTCATCAGACACTCATCTGCCAGTACCTTGATCTTGGATCTCCCAGGCTCCAGATCTGTGAGAAATTAATTTCTATTGTTTGTAAGCTACCCAGTCTCTGATATTTTGTTAACAGCCTGAACAGACTAAGGCAATAACCAAAGGTGCAGATGTAAAAGATGTGAGGAGAGGCCCAAAGACTGAGTCTGAGACAGCTGCCCACTATTAAAAGATGTTGGAAGATGAGGAGGGCTGACAAAGAATACACAGCACAAACGGCCAGAAGGTGAGTGTGTGGGTCTTGACAAGAAATTCTAGACAGTGTTTTACTGGATGTGCTGCAGGCTGCTGAGTGTGATATGAGGTGTCACTAAGGCTTGTCTATTCTCAATCCCACAAATTATCACTATTTTATCAGGACAACATTTTCTTAGATTTACACAGGTTTATCAGCTGATTTACTCACTACTGCTTCTTATTCCAGCCTCCTGGGGTAACCTGCCTCCTTTCTAGCACATCCTTTATATATTTCTTTCAAACAGGTTTGTTGGTGGCAAGTACTCAGTTTTCCCCGCAGACTGAAGACATCTATATTTTATCCTTGTTCTTGAAAGATAGGTACTGGGTACACTTTTTGAGGTTGGCAGTTCTTCTCTTTCAATACTTGTAGCGTCTGAGAAGTCAGCTGTCACTCTGTTATCCCTTTGTAGTAAACTTTTTCCCTCTAGTTATTTTTTAATGTGGTAAAATATACATTACTTTGCTAGCATGTGAGATGAGTGCAATTGTGCGGTAGTTTGAACATTCTTTGGCATTGCCTTTCTTGGGGTTGGAATGAAAATCGACCTTTTTCCAGTCCTGTGGCCACTGCTGAGTTTTACAAATTTGCTGGCATATTGAGTGCAGCATTTTCACAGCATCATCTTTTAGAATTTTAAAATAGCTCAACTGGAATTCCATCATCTCCACTAGCTTTGTTCATAGTGATGCTTCCTAAGGCCCACTTGACTTCACATTCCAGGATGTCTGGCTCTAGGTGAGTGATCACAGCATCATGATTATCTGGGTCGTGAAGATCTTTTTTGTATAGTTCTTCTGTGTATTTTTGCCACTTCTTAATATCTTCTGCTTCTGTTAAGTCCATACCATTTCTGTCCTTTATCATGCCCATCTTTGCATGAAGTGTTCCCTTGGTAGCTCTAATTTTCTTGAAGAGATCTCTAGTCTTTCCCATTCTATTGCTTTCCTCTATTTTGCACTGATCACTGAGGAAGGCTTTCTTATCTCTCCTTGCTATTCTTTGGAACTCTGCATTCAAATGGGTATATCTTTCTTTTTCTCCTTTGCCTTTAGCTTCTCTTTTCTCAGCTATTTTTAAGGCCACCTCAGACAACCATTTTGCCTTTTTGCATTTCTTTTTCTTGGGGATGGTCTTGATCACTGCTTCCTGTACGTCACAAACCTCCTTCCATAGTTCTTCAGGCACTCTGTCTATCAGATCTAATTCCTTGAATCTGTCACTTCCACTGTATAGTCATAAGGGATTTGATTTAGGTCATGCCTGGATAGTCTAGTGGTTTTCCCTACTTTCTTCACTTTAAGTCTGAATTTTGCAATAAGGACTTCATGATCTGAGCCACAGTCGGCTCCTGGTCTTGTGTGCTGACTGAATAGAGCTTCTCCATCTTTGGCTGCAAAGAATATAATCAATCTGCTTTCAGTGTTGACTATCAGATGATGTCCAGGTGTACTCTTCTCGTGTTGTTGGAAGAGGGTGTCTCACTTTGGCTCCGTCTTTTCATTCTTTCTAGGGTTATTTCTCCACTCTTTCCCAGTAGCATATTGGGCACCTATCAACCTGGGAGTTCATCTCTCAGTGTCATACCTTTTTGCCTTTTCATACTGTTCATGGGGTTCTCAAGGCAAGAATACTGAAGTGGTTTGCCATTCCCTTCTCCAGTGGACCACATTTTGTCAGAACTCTCCACCATGACCTGTCTTGGGGGTCTGTACATGGCATGGCTCATAGTTTCATTAAGTTAGACAAGGCTGTGGTCCATGTGATCAGTTAGATTAGTTTTCTGTGATTGTGGTTTTCATTCTGTCTGGCCTCCAAGGCATAAGATGAGTGAGATTGCACTTATCTCACATGCTAGCAAAGTAATGCTCAAAACTCTTCAAGCTAGGCTTCAGTGGTACATGAACTGTGAACTTCCAGATGTTCAAGCTGGGTTTAGAAAGGGCAGAGGAATCAGAGGTCAAATTGCCAATATCCTTTGGATCATCAAAAAAGCAACAGAGCTCCAGAAAAACATCTACTTCTGCTTTATTGAATACGCCAAAGCGTTTGACTATGTGGATCACAACAAACTGTGGAAAATTCCTAAAGAGATGGGAATACCAGACCACCTTACCTGCCTCCTGAGAAATCTGTATGCAGGTCAAGAAGCAACAGTTAGAACTGGACATGGAACAACAGACTGGTTCCAAATCAGGAAAGGTGTATGTCAAGGCTCTATACTGTTACCCTGCTTATTTAACTTGTATGCAGAGTTCAGTTCAGTTGCTCAGTTGTGTCCAACTCTTTGCAACCCCATGGACTGCAAACACCAGGTTTTATCACCAACTGCCAAAGCTTACTCTAACTCATATCCATTGAGTCGGTGATGTCATCCAACCATCCCATCCTCTGTCATCCTCTTCTCCTCCTGCCTTCAACCCTTCCCAGCATCAGGGTCTTTTCAAATGAGTCAGTTCTTTGCATCACATGGTCAAAGTACTGGAGCTTCAGCTACACCATCAGTCCTTCCAATGAATATTCAGAACTCATTTCCTTTAGGATTGACTGGCTGGATCTCCTTGCAGTCCAAGGGACTTTCAAGAGTCTTCTCTAACACCACAGTTCAAAAGCATCAATTCTTCAGCGCTCAGCTTTCTTTATAGTCCAACTCTCACATCCATACATGACTACTGGAAAAACAATAGCTTTGACTAGATGGGCCTTTGTTGGCAATGTAATATCTCTGCTTTTTAACATGCTGTCTAGGCTGGTCATAGCTTTTCTTCCAAGGAGTAAGCGTCTTTTAATTTCATGGCTGCAGTCACCATCTGCAGTGATTTTGGAGCCCAAAAAATCAAGCCTCTCACTGTTTCCATCGTTTCCCCATCTATTTGCCATGAAGTGATGGGACCAGATGCCATGATCTTAGTTTTCTGAATGCTGAGTTTTAAGCCAACTTTTTCACTCTCCTCTTTCACCTTCATCAAGAGGCTCTTTAGTTCTTCACTTTCTGCCATTAGGAGTGGTGTCATCTGCATATCTGAGGTTATTGATATTTCTCCCAGCAATCTTGATTCCAGCTTGTGCTTCATCCAGCCCGGCATTTTGCATGATGTACTCTGCATATAAGTTAAATAAGCAGGGTGACAATATAGAGCCTTGATGTACTCCTTTCCTGATTTAGAACCAGTCTGTTGTTCCATGTCCGTTCTAACTGTTGCTTCTTGACCTGCATACATATTTCTTCGGAGGCAGGTCAGGTGGTCTGGTGTTCCCATCTCTTTAAGTACTTTCCACAGTTTGTTGTGATCCACACAGTCAAAGGCTTTGCTGCTGCTGCTCTTGCTGCTGCTAAGTCGCTTCAGTCATGTCCAACTCTGTGCGACCCCATAGACGGCAGCCCATCAGGCTCCCCTGTCCCTGGGATTCTTCAGGCAATAATACTGTAGTGGGCTGCCATTTCCTTCTCCAATGAATTAAAGTGAAAAGTGAAAGTAAAATCGCTCAGTCGTGCCTGACTCTTAGCGACACCATGGACTGCAGCCCACCAGGCTCCTCCATCCATTGGATTTTCCAGGCTAGAGTACTGGAGTGGGTTGCCATTGCCTTCTCCAAAGGCTTTGGTGTAGTCAATAAAACAGAAATAGATGTTTTTCTAGATGTTTGGACTGCAAGGAGATCAAACCAGTCAATCGTAAAGGAAATCAGTCCTGAATATTCATTGGAAGGACTGATGCTGAAGCTGAAGCTCCAATAATTTGGCCACTTGATGTGAAGAATTGGCTCATTGGAAAAGACCCTGATGCTGGGAAAAATTGAAGGTAGGAGGAGAAGGGGTCGACAGAGGATGAAATGGTTGGATGGCACCACTGACTCGATGGACATGAGTTTGAGCAAGTTCCAGGAGTTAGTGATGAACAGGGAAGCCTGGTGCGCGGCAGTCCATGGGGTCGCAAAGACTCGGACACGACTGTGCAACTGAACTGAACTGAACTGAAAATACACACGATAAAAAGCATTATCTTACTCATTTTTTTTTTTTAAAGCACTTTGTTTGGCTGCATCAGGTCTTAGTTGTAGCAAGCAAGATCTCTGGTCTTTGTTGCAACACGCGGGATCTTTTAGTTGTGCCAACTGAACTCTTAGTTGCACCAAGCACATTCTTAGTTGCAGCATGAGGGACTACTACAGTTCCCTGACAAGGGATGGAACCTAGGCCCACTGTATTGGGAACATGGAGTCTTAGCCACTGGACCACCAGCAAAGTCCCTATCTTAAACCATTATTTAGGTATACATTTTAGTAGTGTTATATGGTGCAACCAGCACCACTGTCTATTTCCCAAACTCCATCTTGGAAAACTAAAATTTTATACCCATCAAATTGCAACTCCCCCTTCCTTCCTCTCCCCAGGCCTTGGCAACCATCATTCTATTTTCTAGGAATTTGACTACTCAAGGTACCTCACATAAGTGAAATGTCTTTTTGTGACTGGCTTCTTTCACTTAGCATAATGTCTTCAAGGTTCACCTATGTTCATATATGTAGCATGGGTCAGAGTTTCTTTCCTTTTTAAGGCTGAGTGAACCTCCACTGTATGTATATACCATATTCTGTTTCTCCATTCATATGTCAATGAACACCTGGGTTGGTTCCAACTTTTAGCTACTATGAATAAAGCAGCTATGCACACGGTATACAAATACACTGTCAAGACCCTGCTTTCAATTCTTCAGGGTATACACTGAGAAATGGGATTGCTAGATCATACATAATTCTATTTTTGCTTTTTTGAGGAAGAGAAGCACTGTTTCCCACAGTAGCTGCATCATTTTCATTCCCACTAACAGTACACGAGGGTTCCAACTTCTCCACATTGTACTGATCTTTTTCTGTCCTGGCTAATTTTAAGATGTTCTCTTTGTCTTTGGAGTTCCACAGTTTCACTATGATAAATCCAACTGTAGTTTTCTTTCTCTCCTACCTCTCCTCTGCTTTCTTTCCTTACTCTTGCTTACAATACATTTTGTTAGAGCCTGAATAATTATGTCTCCCATCAGTTCTGGAAAATTCTCAGCTCTTTGAAAACTGCCTCTCCTCCATTCATTTGTTCTGGGACTGTAATAATATATATGTTAGGTCTTCTCATTCTATTCTCCATATTCTTATTATCTGTCATATTTTTCCATCTTCTCGTCTCCTTGTTCTACATTCTGTGAAATTTCTTCAGAGGCATCTTTCAGATCAAAAGCTCTTTCCTCACTTGTCTCTGATGTGCTGTTTAACATGTAATCTGAGTCTTTAAAAAATTTCAACTACTGTATTTTCCATTTCTCTAACAGTTCTATTTGGTTCTTTTTCAGGTCTGCTTGGCCATTCTTGACTCATGGCTTCCTCATCTTTATGATTCCACCTTTCAGTTCTTTAAACATTTCATACAGAGCTTTATCATATTCATTAGATGTCAGTTCTGTTGTTTCTGCTGATTCTTACTCATGGCTTTTCTCTTTCGTCCTTGGTGACCTCTGATTCTGTGGTCTTAATCTGTGGGACTCCTACACAGCTGAATTGGGTCTGTTTTTCCTCAGTCAGGATCCACATCTACTTCAGCTGAGAGACATGGTATTTTACTAGTCTAGGACCACTTTAGACCGTGCATGGCTGTGGTTTGGGTTCATGGTTTATTCTTTTCTGGAGGAGGAAAAGGAAAACAATCCCTGGAAATCTCACATACTTCCTGTAAGGTCAGTAATGCTTCAGTAAGTATGTTAGGACATACATACACACACACACACACATACACATACATATACGTGTCTGTGTATATATCTCCATAGACATATAATTGTTTCCTAAGGGTATCTGAACTATTTCATCATTTTGTTAAAAGTGAAAGTCTTATTATTTTCTTCATCATGGTGGAGGTGTTAGAATTCTTTATTTTCCACAGAATTCAGTCAATTATGACTTTTCCCCCTTTAAAAAAATCCCCTAAATACTTATAAAGGACAATGGTTCAATTCAGTTATTTTCAAATTTTCAAGTATTATGCCACATAAAACTTAAAAGAGAATACCAGACAAGTTATTTAAATTTTAAAATTCCCTGAATATAAGACTGCTTAACAACATGAAACAAATATTGGAAAATGAAAGCAAGAGAATACCTGACAGTTTCAGTGTGCTGACTTATTGCTAAGAAGAAACAGTGAGGACGAAGTAAGAGGCAACAGGATGAGGCTCTTTCCCTCTCTGGCTCCTCAGACTGAGAAGCATGAGGTTTGATAAGTTAAGTTACAGGGACTTTTGAAATACAATCTCACCTTTATACTCCCCCCAATAAGATCAGGAGGCTCTTCATCTGTTTCCAAGGCGACATTTACAGAGGCAAAGGGACGACTGGCCATCTGCTGCATCTCTCGAAGAAGTTGCTGATGAGTAACACAGCAACCATTAATGCAAAGAGTACCGAGGGGATTTTATAGAGAATACTACATATGAAAAATAGCTCACCTTCCCTGATTCAAACAAATCAATTACGAAATGATATTTCTGAGATAGTGGGGAAAACTGGACATGGACCAAGTATTACCTTTTTAATTTTGTTGACTATGATGACAATTATTGTTGTTATAGTAAAGAAAAATTCCTTATCTGTTAGAGATATATATTAATGTACTGATGGGTATAATGCTCTGATGCCTGCTTGTTAAGAACATAAATTATCCTAATTCCTCATATTTTTATTACTAAAGCCAGGCTTTCTTTTTTCCTGCTGAAACTTGGACCAAATACTTACACAGCAACAAAAACTATCCTTTGTTACAAAGTATCTAGGAACTGAAAGAGGGCTTTATTCAGAGAGGTGGTATAAGCTAAACACATAAAACACACGAAGTTTTGCAGAGCAGAGGGACAAGCAAGGGCTCTGGATTCAGGCAGGCTTGGATATGAACACCTGCTCCAACTCTTTCCAGCTGTGTGATGTTAAAAAGTTATTTAAAGTTTCTGGGCCTCAGTTCCTTCCTCTCTGAAATGGGGTTTTAATCCCATAAAAGTATCAGTAGGATTAAATGACATGCTTTAACTAGCACAGTGCCTAGCTTATGGTGTATAGTCATTTATATATCATTAGGGATATCAGAGATTTGGGCATGTCACTGAAGCTCTGAGGTCATGTTGTGGAAGCCAATGAGGCCTTACTTAACTGCTTCCTTGAAACTATTTTAGAGACAGAATCTTGGGCTGGATAGAGCTATGTTTTAGAATGGCATTTCTGTTTTAGAAACAGAATGTTCTGTTTTAGAAGAGCATTTTTAACATTAAACATTTTGTTAAATATCAATAATCATATGTCTACATCTCACAAAGCTATTAGTCCATTTACTCAACAAATACATATAACAATAATCCTCCTCTAGATTCTGTGCTAAGTGTGGAGTCATAGTGAGACAGAGTGCCTACCCTGCTTCCAGTTCCCAGTCTAGTTCCTTTATGACAAGTGCAGGAGATAATGTGAGTAAAGGCCTGTTAAAACAGAGCCTGGCCTGGTATGTAGCAATGACTTAAGCAGTATTAGATGCTATTATTTTTGTTATTATAAATAATATCAAATAATTCTTCTACAGTTCTGAGAGGGATAAATCATGAATGATATTTTAGAAAAGGTGAAATATATTCTGGATGGACAGGTTCACAGTAACAGAGAAATTTTAAATTACAAGGTAAAAGCTCAGTTTACTTGTTGATCATCTGTGTAATTAGCATATTTTTTTTTTTTGAAACCCGTTTTCTACTAAGTGTTCACCTCATTTTCTTTCATGTATGTTGTGATTATTTTCCAGTTGTTTGTCTTCTACATTATTCAATTATTTTTACAAACTTTATTTTTATACATGTTTCTATGATGTTTCAATAATCTTATCTGAAAACAATAATTTTGTCCTCTTTCCAAAAGGAACAAAACTTATTTTTCTTTCTCTTAGTGCAGAGTCTAGAACATCCAGAACAAAACTAAGTGACTACTGGGACTACATAATGTTTACAAGAAACATGGCCTTTGAAGACAGAAGTCTTAAGTTTAAAACATAGTTTGGTGTCTTTAAGCAACTATGTGATGATGGGTAAGTTATTTCGCCTCTCTAAGCCTCGGTTCCTTCATTTGTGAAATAGGAGTAGTATCAGTAACTATTTTATAGGTTGCTGTAAGGATTAAATTACTTAATATAAAACCTCTTAGAACAGTGCCTACAACTTAGAAATGCTCAAATGTCAGGGTTGTGTTTTTTTTTTTTTTTTCTTTTTTCTGTCAGTTCTTAATATGACTAACTTACCTGGATTTTTTCAGGTACAACCTTGAGTATTTCTTCATCATGAGTGATGCTGGTTATCTGGTTATTTCTCAAAGTGTTGAGGAGGTATTATTTTTGAGTTTACTAAGAGTTTTGTTTTTAAACTAGGATGAGTGCTGATATTAATAAATGATTAAATGATTACTTGGCCACTACTGAAAATTTAGGTGTTTTTTTTTTAACACCCACAGATATATCCTAGTAGGTTCTCTGGTATGAAATGATCCCTTTACTACACGGTAAACTAGACAGCTGCACATTATAGTCATTATGCACCTGGTCTTTACTTTTTGGTGCTACCTTTCTCAAATTTTGGTTTCAAGGTTTTCATGCATAAAATGAATCAGGATTCTTTTCAGTTTCCCATCTTTTCCTTTACCCTAGAAACATTTATTTTTTTGGAAATAGTTAAATCTCATAAATATCCAAGGAGGAATAGACTATTATTATCTCCATAAGCTCATCTCAAATTAAAACTGCCTGTGTCTAATAGCCTTTGTGGAGAGAATAATCTGACTCTCTCAAAATAATTTTTGGATTCCTTCCCTGGTACTAGTTTATGTGGTTTCTTACTTCTTTATTACACATTTGGATAACTTATTTTTTTCAGAATATTGCATAATTCATTGAGATTTTAAAATGTCTTAGTAATAGAGCTATTAAAAAAAGCTCTGAAAATGTTATCCACTGAATTTTTAAAATGGTCAAAAAGAGGATGCAACATTACCTCTATGAAAAAAAAATCATGTTTACATGGGTCAGAAAAGGTGTCATGGCTCCACCGTTCATGTCATGAACAGTGCTGAGTGCTTGGGTATTTTGAGTCTAGACATTTCTGTTCTCTAAATCTTTCTATAGATCAATTTTTATATAGAAAAAAGCATGAGTAGATATAGAAGATCAAAGAGCACAAAATGAAGATATCAGTGCACTTCTATTTAGCAACAATGCAATTGACATGATGACTAAAAGGCAGAGTAATAACACATGTGAAAGTTTCAATAAACAGCTTTTGTGTTGTAATTTTTAATCAAGTTTATTTGACTTGCCAATTATAAATATTTGTTTGACTTATTAATATTACTTCTGAAATGGAGCTGTGGAAATAAACCAACACTAAAAAATAAAACTCAAGCAAATATTTAATCAAACACACATTTATCTTTCCTTGAATAATGAGAAATTTTTGAGATGCTTAAATGGCTGATTTTATTCTCATTCTCATGAAAGGTTCCTGTAAAAGCTGTGCTTTACTAAGCCTTCAGATCTCCAGCCTGAGTTAAGGAATCAGGGTCTGGGAGAAAGGGTAAAACTGAGTCAATACAATCCTAAAACCTTCTTTTTAGAAAGTTAAAACCATGTGGCGCAGAATTAACATAGTTTACATAGTACTAATTGAAGTCTACTGACCATGTATTACTCTCTATCACTACACAGCTAAAACTGACATGCTTAAAGGAAATATGAAGGAAAAATCTCCTTTAGGGATTCATTAAGCTCTATTCACTGAGGCTTACCTCTCTACGTCTGGAAGCCCAACAACTTTGTTTGATCTTCCAAACCACAGCAGCCACCAGGAGCAAAGAGAGGAAACAACTGTAAAAAAGCAAAGTACTGAGTTATTATCCCAGCCCCCAGAATCAGCATGCTGTCATCCACACCTCAGGTCAGTCATGGACACAATCCCCCAAATACCCACTCCAAGCTCCTCTCTGCTGAGTCATCACAACCAGTCCTGGTTCAAAGGAAACAAAGTATGAGAATGAGCTTTCCGACCCAACCAGTAGACAATACTATCTCCACAAGGCACTCCCAGAGGAGAGGCCTTTATCAGAAGGACATATCATGGCTTATCTCAAATAATAAAAATAATTCTATCATAATTATAACCAGTAACAAGCATGCTATTTAATCAAATCAGCAAAAATTTACTGATAAAGCCTAAAATCATGAGAAAAGTTAATTATCAAAGTAACAATCAGCTTTTCATAAGGAAGATGTAAACAGAGAATAAACTTATATGTAATAATATGTATTCAAAGTAAACACATATTTTATAAATAAAACAACTAAATTCAAGCCAACAGCTTTTTTTACTTTACAATACTGTATTGGTTTTGCCATACATCAACATGAATCCGCCATGGGTGTACATTAAGTTCCCACTCCTGAACCCCCCTCCCACCTCCCTCCCCATACCATCCCACTGGGTTATCCCAGTGCACCAGCAACAAGCATCCTGTATCCTGCATCAAACCTAGACTGGCGATTCGTTTTTTATATGATATTATACATGTTTCAATGCCATTCTCCCAAATCATCCTGCCCTCTCCCTCTCCCACAGAGTCAAAAAGTCTGTTCTGTACATCTGTGTCTCTTTTGCTGTCTTGCATACAGGGTTATCATTACCATCTTTCTAAATTCCATATATATGTGTTAGTATACTGTATTGGTGTTTTTCTTTCTGGCTTACTTCACTCTGTATAATCGGCTCCAGTTTCATCCACCTCATTAGAACCGATTCAAATGTATTCTTTTTGATGGCTGAGTGATACTCCATTGTGTATATGTACCACAGCTTTCTTATCCATTCATCTGCTGATGGACATCTAGGTTGCTTCCATGTCCTGGCTATTATAAACAGGGCTGCAATGAACACTGGGGTACACATGTCTCTTTCAATTCTAGTTTCCTTGGTGTGTATGTCCAGCAGTGGGATTTCTGGGTCATAAGGCAGTTTTATTTCCAGTTTTTTAAGGAGTCTCCACACTGTTCTCCATAGTGGCTGCACTAGTTTGCATTCCCACCACAGTGTAAGAGGATTCCCTTTTCTCCACACCCTCTCTAGCATTTATTGCTTGTAGACTTTTGGATTGCAGCCATTCTGACTGGTGTGAAATGGTACCTCATTGTGGTCTTGATTTGCATTTCTCTGATAATGAGTGATGTTGAGCATCTTTTCATGTGTTTGTTAGCCATCTGTATGTCTTCTTTGGAGAAATGTCTATTTAGTTCTTTGGCCCATTTGTTGATTGGGTAGTTTATTTTTCTGGAATTGAGCTGCATGAGTTGCTTGTATATTTTTGAAATTAGTTGTTTGTCAGTTGCTTCATTTGCTATTATTTTCTACCATTCCGAAGGCTGTCTTTTCACCTTGCTTATACTTTTCTTTGCTGTGGAGAAGCTTTTAAGTTTAATTAGGTCCCATTTGTTTATTTTTGCTTTTATTTCCAATATTCTGGGAGGTGGGTCATAGAGGATCCTGCTGTGATTTATGTCAGAGAGTGTTTTGCCTATGTTCTCCCGCCAACAGCTTTCTTAAAGATTAGGATAGACTAAGTCCCAGTGGTCTTATAACCACAAATGATTTTAATGTTCTCTCATCAAAAGCTACTGTGCCAGGAAAGAGAAAGACTGACTTCTGATTAAAAGGACTAATGAGCCTAACAAATAAACCTCTTAGGTAGCTGTTTAAATAATTAAAAAATTGGCATCTTCATTCATTAATTTGTACAGTGTTCTGTTCCAGAGTGTTACAAAGAGATACAAGGCTCTCTGCCCCTGCAGTCGGGTACTCTTTGTTGAGATATGTGTTTGCAGGATGGGGTTGGCTTTGCAGAGGCAGCTTCAGAGCACATTGCTGAAGACAGGCCACCCCAGTTGGCTAGTGACAGGCCCCTTAAGGTGCTAGAGGACTGAACTTCTGCCCTTTCAGAAATAGAAATTAAGCCTTCCTCAGCCCACTGCTTTTCCGAGAGGCACATAGTGCAGACCCCTTCAATGAGTATCCTGGCAAAAGAGAAACACCTCCACCCCCCACCCAGATCACCACTCAATGGAGAGTCTTCAGCGCCTATCTTGTTGGGCCCCGCGGCTGTGCTGACACTGATGATCCTTCCATCTCTCTGATGGTTTCTGTTTTTCTTTTTATACAGTACTTTATTGAGGCAGATCCTGTTGTAGGCTCATGGAATACATCAGTGAACGGAACAAAGGACCACTTTCCCCACGGAGGCAAACAGTAAATAAAGTGAGCAAATTATAGAGCATGTTGGAAAGGAGTAAATACTACACAAATAAAAAGAAGGTAAGGGTAAGGAGGTTCAGGAGTGATGGTGGTACTCTAAAGCAGAATGGTCGGAATGGGTGGACCTTAACTCTTGAGAAGGTGACATGTGAGCTAAGACGTGGAGGATGTGTGGGAGATGGCTTGTGAAGGTCTGCAGAAATGCGCCTGGGCAACTGGAATCAGCTAGTGCAAAGGATGTGCCTGGGATTTCTTGAGGAACCTCAGGAGGCTGGAGTGGGAGGGGGCAGTTATGCCAGGGATACAGACATGGAGGTAAGAGAAAGGCAGATCATGAGGACCCTAAAGCCATCATAATGGTGGCTTTTACTGAGTGAGATGAGCCCCTGAAGATTTTTGAACAGAGAAGTATCATGATTTAATTTATACTGAGGAAACCATTAAGGTAGCAGCTCAGAAATAGAACAGGAGTCTAGGTAAGACATGAGGGTGGCTCAAATCAGGATGATGGTAGCAGGGGTATGAAAAGTACTTTGGAATCTGTACATGAAGGTCAAGACAGTAGGATTTCCTGCTGGGCTGGATGTAGGGTACAAAAAAGAGAAGTCAGGGTGTGGGGACTGAGGAACTTATCATCAGCTTATTCAGGGAAGATTCTGGGGGGAGCAGGTGTGAGATAGCAGCAAGTAAAGTTTTAGACATGCTGAGTTCTGAGACATCTACCTGAAAGCTATGGGGATATGTCATGAGTTGATATGTAAACCTGAGGGCTGGGTGTCAGGTTTGGGCTGGAGACAGCTTGAGAGTCATCAGCATACACGTGTTATTTGGGGTAATGAATCTGCATGAGGACATCAAGGGAATAAATACAAATAGAGAAGACTGTCTTGAGGGCACCCCAACACTGAGAAGTTAGGGAGGACAGGAAGAAGAAGTAAAGGAGTCTGAGAATATTAACCTTCTTAGTCTTTCATGGTGTATATGCATAATCCTGCCCCACCCCATAATCCTGCTTTTTGTTACTTTTACTCAAATAGATAAACACAAGAAGACAGCAAATCTATATGGAAGAACATGAAACAAGAGAGCTGCTCCAGATGCTGCTGAGGCAGCTGAACCCAGGGTGGCCTCAGAGGCCTCTCCTGGACTACCCTCAACACAGAATTGTGAAACAGAGCAGCTCAGAAGGTCTGTGCCCTTTATTCCCGAGAGCTTCTGTCATCAATGTGGGCCTGTTAAAAATACCAACAACCCAGTTCCTTCCACCTGATCCAGCTTTTCTGAGACACAAACGGCATTATCAACAGACAATGAACATCCTTCAAACGGGTAACACAACAATGAAGAATTTACTGCTGCTACTGCTAAGTCGCTTCAGTCGTGTCCGACTCTGTGCAACCCTGTAGATGGCAGCCTACCAGGCTCCTCCGTGCTTGGGATTCTCCAGGCAAGAATGCTGGAGTGGGTTGCCATTTCCTTTTCCAATGCATGAAAGTGAAAAGTGAAAGTGAAGTTGCTCAGTAGTGTCTGACTCTTCACGACCCCATGGACTGCAGCCTACCAAGCTCCTTTGTCCATGGGAGTTTCCAGGCAAGAGTACTGGAGTGGGTTGCCATTGCCTTCTCCGGACATGTCGTGGTGGAGAGTTCTGACAAAATGTGGTTCACTGGAGAGAGAATGGCAAACCACTTCAGCTTTCTTGCCATGAGAACCCCATGAACAGCATGAAAAGGCAAAAAGATATTACACTGAAATACTCCTTGCCCTGGTCAGTAGGTATCCAATATGCTACTGAGGAAGAGCGGAGAAATAGCTCCAAAAAGAATGATAAGGCTGAGCCAAAGTGGAAACAACACCCAGTTGTGGATGTGTCTGGAGGTGAAAGTAAAGTCAAATGCTGTAAAGAACAATACTGCATAGGAACCTGGAATGTGAGGTCCATGAATTAAGGTAAATTGGATATGGTCAAACAGGAGATGGCAAGAGTGAAAACATTGACATTTTAGGAATCAGTGAACTAAAATGATGGGAATGGGCACATTTAATTCAGATGACCATTATCTACTGCTGTGGGCAAGAATCCCTTAGAAGAAATGGAGTGGCCCTCACAGTCAACAAAAGAGTATGAAATACAGTACTTGCGTGCAACCTCAAAAACAACAGAATGATCTTGGTTTGTTTCCAAGGCAAACCATTCAACATTACAGTAATCCAAGCCTATGCCCCAACCACTAATGCCAAAGAAACTGAAGTTAAATGGTTCTACGAAGACCTACAAGACCTTTCTAGAGGTAAAACCAAAAAAAATGTCCTTTTCATCATAGGGGATAGGAATGCAAAAGTAGAAAGTCAAGAGATACCTGGAGTAACAGGAGTAGAAAATGAAGCAAAGCAAAGGCTAACAGAGTTCTGCCAAGAGAACGCACTGATCATAGCAAACATCCTCTTCCAACAACACAAGAGATAACTCTACATAAGGACATCACCAATGTTCAATACCAAAATCAGATTGATTATATTCTTTGCAGCTGAAGATGGAGAAGCGCTATACAGTCAGCAAAAACTGTACCCAGAGGGGACTTCCCTGTGGTCCAATGGCTAGGACTCTGGGCTCCCAATGCAGGAGTCCCAGGTTTGATCCCTGGTCGAGGAACTAGATTCCACATACCACAACTGGGAACCAGCACAGCCAGGAAAAACAACAAAAACCAGGACCTGGAGCTGACTGTGGCTCAGATCATGAGTTCTTTATTGCAAAATTCAGGCTTAAATTGAAGAAAGTAGGGAAAACCACTAGGTCATTCAGGTATGACCTAAATCAATTCCCTTACAATTACACAGTAGAAGTGACAAATAGATTCAAGGGATTAGATCTGATAGAGTGCCTGAAGAACTATGGATGGAGATTCGTAACATTGTACAGGAGGCAGTGATCAAAACCATCCCCAAGAAAAAGAGATGCAGTAAGGGAAGTGGTTGTGTGAGGAAGCCTTACAAATAGCTGATAAAAGAAGAGAAGAAAAAGGCAAAGGAGAAAAAGAAAGATATATCCATCTGAATGCAAAGAAAGTGCAAAGAAAGAGGAAAACAATAGAATGGGAAAAACTAGAGATCTCTTCAAGAAAATTAGAGATAGCAAGGGAACATATCATGCAAAGACAGGCACAATAAAGGACAGAAATGGTAAGGACCTAACAGAAGCATAAGATATTAAGAAGAGGTGGCAAGAATACACAAAAGAACTGTACAAAAAAGGTCCTAATGACTCAGATAACCACAATGGTGTGGTTAACCTAGAGCCAAACATGCTGCAGTGTGAAGTCCAGTGGGCCTTAGGAAGCACTATTATGAATAAAGCTGATAGAGGTGATGGAATTCCAGCTGAGTTACTTCAAATCCTAAAAGATGATGCTGTCAAAGTGTTGCACTCAATATGCCAACAAATCTGGAAACCTCAGCAGTGGCCACAGGACTGGAAAAGGTTACTTTTCATTCCAATCCCAAAGAAAGGCAATGCCAAAGAATGTCCAAACTACCATATATTTGCTCTCATTTCATATGCTATCAAGGTAATGCTCAAAATTCTTCAAGCTAGGCTTCAATAGTATGTGAACCGAGAACTTCCAGATGTACAAGCTGAATTTAGAAAAGACAGAGGAACCAGAGGTCAAGTTTCCAACATCTGTTGGATCATAGAAAAACCAAAAGAATTCCAGAAAAACATCTACTTTTGCTTCATCGATTATGCTAAAGCCTTTGACTGCGTGTATCACAACAAACTGGAAAATTCTTAAAGAGATGAATACCAGATCACCTTACCTGCCTCCTGAGAAACCTTTATGTGGGTCAAGTAGCAATAGTTAGAACTGGACAGGAACAACAGACTGGTTCAATATTGGGAAAAGAGTACATCAAGGCTATATATGTCACCCTGCTTATATAACATATATGCAGAGTACATCATGCAAAATGCCAGGCTGGATGAAGCACAAGATGGAATCGAGAATCCTGGGAAAAATACCAATAACCTCAGATATGCAGATGACATAATGGCAGAAAATGAAGAGGAACTAAAGAGCCTCTTGATGAAGATGAAAGAAGAGAGTGAAAATTCTGTCTTAAAACTCAACATTCTAAAAACTAAGATCATGGCATCTGGTCCCATCATTTCATGGCAAACAGATGGGAGAAAAAGGAAACAGTGACAGACTCTTGGACTCCAAAATCATGGTGTCTGCAGCCATGAAATTAGGAGATGCTTGCTCCTTGGAAGAAAAGCTATGACAAACCTAGACAGCATATTAAAAAGCAGAGACATCACTTTGCCGACAAAGGTCTGTCTAGTCAAAGCTATGATTTTTCTATCAGTCATGTACAGATGTGAGAGGTAGACCATAAAGAAGGCTGAGCACTGAAAAACTGATGCTTTCGAACTGTGGTGCTGGAGAAGACTCTTGAGAGTCTCTTGAACTGCAAGATCAAACCACTCAACTTAAAGGAAATCAACTCTGAATATTCATTGGAAGGACTGATGCTGAAGCTCCAATCCTTTGGTCACCTAATGCAAAGAGGTGACTGACTGGAAAAGACCCTGATGCTAGGAAAGAAAGGGCATGAGGATAAGGGGGCAACAGAGGATGAGATGGCTGGATGGCATCATTGACTCAACAGACATGAATCTGAGAGAATTCTGGGAGATAGTGAAGCACAGGGAAGCCTGGAGTGCTTCAGTCCATGGGTTTGCAGAGTTGGACATGTCTGAATGACTGAACAAGAAGTTTTAAAAAAATCACGGGAACTTTCAAATGCACAAAAGTAGAGAGACCAAACCAGTTAATCTCTATATGTTCATTACTCAGTCTTGGCAATTATTAACATTCTTCTGGCCTTCAAAGATCATTCTAAAGAAGTCTATTGTTCTTTCAATGCAAGGACACTGGCCCTTGACTAGGGGTCTGACACTTCTTTTCAGCTCTGTACTTAAAATAAACCCCTTTGACTTATTTTGTCCTAAACCTGTCCCTGTTTATCAGAGGCTTATACTTCCCTGAGACTATTCTCAGAAATTTGTCTTGATTCAAGGTTGTTTTTTTATACCTTTTGTACATGTCTTTGAAAACTCAGAATCTGTCTGAGAGCTCTGTGTTTGGAGATGTTTTTCACAAGCTTAATAGTGTATATAGAATGATACTTTTGAGAGTGCATTAAAATTTCCTTTTTCTGCCCTTACAAGTCTAGCCTTTCTAAAACAACATACTTATTTCTTGGCCTGGCTTTGACCTCCCAACCATGACCTCCCAACCAATCTAATTATGAGACATTGCTGCTTCTTTCCAAGTTCCTATGATTTGCACTTTACCATTCTGATCTCAATTAGATCAGACAGGATCTAATCTAGTGACAGGATCTAATCTAGTGGCAGGACTTTGCATCACTTCTATCTTCTGGAAAAGGCTTCCCTGGTGGCTCAGACGGTAAAGCGTCTGCCCGCAGTGCGGGAGACCTGGGTTTGATCCCTGGGTTGGGAAGATCCCCTGGAGAAGGAAATGGCAACCCACTCCAGTACTCTTGCCTGGAAAATTCCATGGACTGAGAGGCTCTTCAGAGCCTGGTAGGCTACAGTCCATGGGGTCGCAAAGAGTCAGACACGACTGAGCAACTTCACTTTACTTTTACTTTTATCTTCTGGAAAATAAAGTGATCAACAAGACATGGATCTGTCAAAATGCCTGCTGTCAATCTGGCAACAGCCTTAGTGGAAGTTCAGATAATTGCAAGTTTTACAAAAACATACCTTGCCTATATCAGGAATTCCCATTACAGTCCCTTCTAATGCTATCATCTAAGGCACCTTTAACCCCAGTCACACAGATTTCACAGAACGTTACTGTTTCTCCCTCTTTACTAATAAACAGTCATTATGCTGACCACACTCCTACATCACTCCCAGATACAAAGCTCTTCCACCTACATCACCTCATTTGACTTTCAGAGCAAGCAAGCAAATGAGTCTTATTAATTCCCTCTTTATAACACAAGGCTCCTACTGGAGTCTGGGGAAGCATCTAATTATGACAAAAAGAGAACTTAATGGATTTATCAGGATCTAGAATTTACCTTTCACTGTGCCAAAGTCTGGGAATTCTTTTCTAACTTACCTCACATTAATATTTTCTCACCGGAATCACTGAGCTATCCCCTTCTACTCCAACCCCCAAATCTAATCCTCTTTTCTGTATTCTATGAGTCATTCTTCAGAGTGCTTAGGATTACCTGGATAACTTCCCTTCTCCCCTTATGTTTCACGTATATGAACCTAGTTAACTTGCTCTGGGAAAATATCTGCTTCTTCATTCATGTTCATGAAAAGGACTCTATTCTCAGTTAACTGCTCATCATTCCTAGTTCCTAAACAAAACCCAGAGAAATCAAAGTTCTGCATTCTTTTCCAAAGGTTCCCACATTATAAAAAAAGGGGAGAAGTGATGAGAACACCATCTGTCCTTGTTTACTACACAAGATTCTGAGGCCCCTAAAGATGCTCCTCTGAACAATCCTAGTGATGTCATTCAGTCTTCCAGCAATCAGCTGTGGTGACTAATCCTCACTGGGTTGGTACCTGGCAGCAGAGTCACTAAATTTTGTACACATGGTCCAAGAACATAACCCACCTGGTAACTGGAGTTACTTAGCATATGGCCTCTACATTCCCATCAGCCAGAACCATGAGCTTTTTTCCCATGAGCTTTTTCAAGGTTGGTATCTATGGTTCCTCATGGCTCTGCACTTTTCCTGAAGGTCTACTTTACTTTCCATATATATCTGAGCATGACTCTGTATTAGATGCTGAAGGTGTGCATGTATACAAGGGTAAACAAAAGAAAGACACTGTACCTACTCTTTTAAAGCTTAGAATCTAACTGTGGACACAGACAGTACAAAGTAAAACAGTGATAGCACCCTGATGAAAAGCAATACAGTTCCATGGGAGAGTGGAACAAAGGGAGAGAATTTAGTTTGGTGGTTCACTGATGGAATCTTGGAGGAAGTGACACTCTGTCAAAATTGGAAGATGAGTGGTACAGTAAGAAATATACATAAGGTCTTTGTCCCAAGTTTCTGGCACAGAGCTCCTAAAACCCTTGAAATCTCCTATGTGACAGGACCATCCCCTCCCCTATTTTTTATACAAGTGTTCATAATGGCCTTATCTGTAATAGTCAAAAACAAGAAACAATATAAGTGTCTATCAGGAGGTGAATAAACAAAGTGTGGTTTATCTTTACAGAGACTATTACTCAGCTTTAAAAAGGAAGAACTTATCTTTAATTTTGATTTAAAACATTTTTAAAATGTATTTTTACCAGATTTATACACAAAATAATTTAAATAATACAGAAGAGTATAAAAAAATTAGAGGGTCTCTGAGTCTGAATTAACTATTTTTTATAACCCATTTATGAAGATGTTATTCAGGAGTATCTTTTTTTCTCTCATGGGAGGGAAGGACCTAAATAGCTTCAGGACTGGGGCTGCCACCAGAAAAACTAATCATGTGATTACAGGGTTATACCATTCAGCCCCTATCACACCTCCCCCTCCAGGAGGGGAGAGTGGCTGGAGGTTGAGTTCAATCACCAGTGACCAGAAATTTCACCAATCATGCCTACGCAATGAAACCTTGAAAAAATGTGGCATGTCGAGGTTTAGGGGGATGATGAACACACTTACGTGCTGGGAAGGTATGGTGTCCAGAAACAGCATGAAGTTCTGTGCTTTCATACCTTGCCCAATTAATCTCTTCCACTGGGTTGTTCCTGAGTTGTATTCTAATAAACCTGTTATTTTAAGTGTAGTCTTTTCCTGAGTTCTGTGAGGCAACAGCAAATTGTTGAATCTGAGGGGGATCATGGGAACCCCCAAGTTTGTACTTGGCCAGGCAGAAGTGTGGGTAGCCTGGGGACTCATTTGTGGTTGATATCGGAAGTGGGGGTAGTCTTGTTGGATTGAGCCATTAACATGGGGTATGTACTAATTCCAGTGGGTGTCAGAGTGAATTGTAGGACAATCAGTTGATGTCAGAGAATTGGTTTTTGTTTAGAAAAAACAAGCAATGTGTAAAAGTACATAGGTGAAGGGTAGGGAGAAGAAAATTCCAGAAAGAAGGAAAAATATGTACAAATGCCATGAACTGGGGAGGAGTTTGGTGCTTTCTAAGAAATAGAAGGAGGCTCATGGAATGGGAATACAGAGAAGAACAGCTAAGGTGAAGGTAGAGAGGTGAACAGAGGTTCATGCAGGACCTTGGTTTTTATTTTAGATACAACCCAGAGTCACTAGATATGAGATAAGTGGTTAGATACAAATTTATTTATGGTTTTAAGACCTCCTCTGGATTTTTTGTGGGTTGTAAGGGAGCCAAAATCAACCAAAATAGTCCTGGTGAGACTGTGATGGTTGGGATTGGGTGGGGGAACAGAGGTAGGGCAGCTCAATGTTTTTGATAGCTATAACTGCTGGGATCTGGTAAGGGAATGCCTGCTGGGTGTGAAAGGGAAAGAAGTGACTTGGAACTGGCAGCATTATTTGTCCATTAGTGATGTGGGGAAGACGGGTGAGGAAGGATCAGAAAATTATGCTGCAGATGGAGCTGGCAGACTTTCACCAGAAAACAGAGACAGAAGATGGCCAGGGTCAAGCTCTGGAAGAAAAGCAACAGTGAGAGGCTGAATAGAAAAGATAATTCAGGAAGGGAGGCAAGAAAGAGCAGTTTCAGGGCAGTATGTGGTCATAAAAGGCAAGAAGAAGGGTCTCACTGATAGGGTGGTCAGTTGATTGATGAAAAGCCAAAATGATAAGAAGTGAAGAGCAACATTTGGATTTAGCAATAGGGCTGTGCTAGTTGCCCTTAATAACAAGAAAATTAGATGAGCTGTGGAGATGGAAGCCAGATAAGAGAGGGCTTAAAAGTAAAAGAGGGGCTCCAGGAAGGATTTTTAGAGCAGTAAAAACACTATATGATATGATGATGGATATGTCAGTATACATTTGTCCAAACCCCACAGAATGTACAAGACTATTAACTTCAGATGATTATGATGTATCAGTGTAGGCTCATCTTTAGTAAAAAAAAAAAAAAAAAAAAAGTACAATTCCAGTGAGTGATGTTGAAAATGGGAGAGGCTATTCATGTGTGGAGGCAGGGGCTATACAGGAAATCTCTGTACCTTTTTCTCAATTTTGTTCTGAACCTAAAATTTATTTTAAAAAATAAAGTCTCTAAAAATTAAAAGAAAAAAGGAAGGAAGGAAGGAGGAAAGCGGGGAGAGCGAGAAAGAGAAAGAAAAAGACAGTGAGTGTGTGAGAGAGGGAAAGAAAAGGGGGAGAAGGAGAGAGAGAAAGAAGGAAGGAAGAAAGAGAGAAAGAGAAAAAAAAAGTCTAGAGTATATAGATACAAGGAGGGAGAGAGTTTTGGGGAACTTCCAGAGTGCTGAGGGGACTACATTCAGAGTGGCCACACCAGATGGCTTCTTCTCTCCTCCCTGTTTGTGCTGAGCAACTGAAGACAGCAAATAAGGCAGTGAGCTCTGGTCGTTGGGCTGGAGAGGCCAGGCAGGATGGATCCTCTCTCATTCAGAAGACAAACTAACAATACATCTAATCCACCAGCACACTCTCCATCTATACTCCACACTCATTGGAGGCTGTGACAGACAGAAATGGCATCCATACACAAGTAAACATGGAATCTTCAACACGATAAAAAATCAGACATTGAGGAAAACCAACACTGTGAAAGAGAGGTACCAAACAACAACAGATGATATCTGAGACAGTTATTAATAGCACAAAATAAGACTTCAAAATAATAAAATTTATTAATCTCAGAAAGGAATATGAAAGTAAATGGCATTCATAAAATTGAAACAGGCTACAAGGAGTAATATATTAGAAATAAAATGCAAATGTTAAAAAAAAAATCTCACCAGACGACTCAATGAAAGAAATGGACCCAATACTGAATTAAATTAATGAGCTGAGGAGCTCACCTAGAATGTAGTACAAAAGGAAAATGAAAAAGAAAATGAGAGTTTAGTTAAGAAATGCAGGACAGATCCAAGAAATGCAGGACAGATCCAGAGTCTCACTCACTCATCCAACTAAGGCTGAGAGTCATAGATAACTTTCAAGTTCTCAGAACTCAGGTTAAAACCTGTAGGAAAGATCTCTAATTGGCCCTGCTCATCTGTGCATGTCAAATCACATGTTCATTTATAGATGGGCTACCCTTGAGTGCTAGACTGTTAAAGGTGACTAAGCGGTATAATAAAAACATGAGTAGAGTGAAGTCCAAGAAGGAGTGGACTCGGGGTGAATATGCCAGAAGATTTCATAGAGGAGTAGACAGGTTGGGCTCTTAATATGCCCTTGTGTCTAGTAACTTTGCTGAACTCATCTATTAATTCTAATAGTTAATCTGCAGATCCTTTAATTTCTATGAATATAATAATCTAAGTAATGACTCTTTCTAATTCTTATATATTGATTTTTCTTGTCTTATTGTATTGGCTAAAATCTCTATCAGCAATGTTAAATAAACTAAGTGACAGTTTTTGTCTTTCTCTTGTTTCCAAACTCAAAGGGAAAGCTTCTAATATTTTACCATTAAGAATGTGGACTGCTGTTGGCTTTATATTATTCCTTTATTAGATTTAAAGAATTATTTATTTATTGTTGCACTGGGCCTTTGCTGCTGCACACAGGCCTTCTCTAGTTCCAGTGAGCGGTGGTTCCTCTCTGGGTGCAGTGTGTGGGCTTCTCACTGTGCTGGCCTCTCTTGTTGCAGAGCACTGGCTCTAGGCACGTGGGATTCAGTGTTTGCAGCACGCGGGCTTAGCGGTTGAAGTTCACAGGCTCTAGAGTGCAGGCTCAGTAGTTGTGGTGCACGGGCTTAGCTGCTCCACAGCATGTCTTTATCAGATTTTAAGCTTCTTTATATTCCTAGTCTCCTAAGAGGTTTTAAAATGGATGATATTAAATTTTATCAAATGCTTTTTCCCCGTGGATTAAGATGATTGTATTAGTCTTCTTTATGCAATCAATATGAATTACACTGACAGATTTTCTGATGCTAAACCAGCCTTTTTTTTTTGCATTTCTCTTCCATGGGGATGGTCTTGATCCCTGTCGCCTGTACAATGTCACGAACCTCATTCCATAGTTCATCAGGCACTCTATCTATCAGATCTAGGCCCTTAAATCTATTTCTCACTTCTACTGTATAATCATAAGGGATTTGATTTAGGTCATACCTGAATGGTCTAGTGGTTTTCCCTACTTTCTTCAATTTGAGTCTGAATTTGGTAATAAGGAGTTCATGATCTGAGCCACAGTCAGCTCCTGGTCTTGTTTTTGTTGACTGTATACAACTTCTCCATCTTTGGCTGCAAAGAATATAATCAATCTGATTTCGGTGTTGACCATCTGGTGATGTCCATGTGTAGAGTCTTCTCTTGTGTTGTTGGAAGAGGGTGTTTGCTATGACCAGTGCATTTTCTTGGCAAAACTCTTTTAGTTTTGCCCTGCTTCATTCTGCATTCCAAGGCCAAATTTGCCTGTTACTCCAGGTATTTCTTGACTTCCTACTTTGGCATTCCAGTCCCCTATAATGCAAAGGACAACTTTTTTGGGTGTTAGTTCTAAAAGGTCTTGTAGGTCTTCATAAAACCTTTCAACTTCAGCTTCTTCAGCATTACTGGTTGGGATATAGACTTGGATAACTGTGATATTGAATAGTTTGCCCTGGAGATGAACAGAGATTATTCTGTCGTTTTTGAGATTGTATCCAAGTACTGCATTTCAGACTCTTTTGTTGACCATGATGGCTACTCCATTTCTTCTGAGGGATTCCTGCCCACAGTAGTAGATATAATAATGGTCATCTGAGTTAAATTCACCCATTCCAGTCCCTTTTAGTTCGCTGATTCCTAGAATGTCGACATTCACCCTTGCCATCTCTTGTTTGACCACTTCCAATTTGCCTTGATTCATGGACCTGACATTCCAGGTTCCTATGCAATATTGCTCTTTACAGCACCGGATCTTGCTTCTATCACCAGTCACATGCACAACTGGGTATTGTTTTTGTTTTGGCTCCATCCCTTCATTCTTTCTGGAGTTGCTTCTCCACTGATCTCCAGTAGCATACTGGGCACCTAATGACCTGGGGAGTTCCTCTTTTGGTATCCTATCATTTTGCCTTTTCATACTGTTCAAAAAGCAAAGGAGAAAAGGAAAGATAAAAGCATCTGAATGCAGAGTTCCAAAGCATAGCAAGAAGAGATAAGAAAGCCTTCTTCAGCGATCAATGCAAAGAAATAGAGGAAAACAACAGAATGGGAAAGACTAGAGATCTCTTCAAGAAAATTAGAGATACCAAGGGAACATTTCATGCAAAGATGGGCTCGATAAAGGACAGAAATGGTATGGACCTAACAGAAGCAGAAGATATTAAGAAGAGGTGGCAAGAATACACGGAAGAACTATACAAAAAAGATCTTCACGACCCAGATAATCATGATGATGTGATCACTAATCTAGAGCCAGACATCTTGAAATGTGAAGTCAAGTGGGCCTTAGAAAGCATCACTATGAACAAAGCTAGTGGAGGTGATGGAATTCCAGTTGAGCTGTTTCAAATCCTGAAAGATGATGCTGTGAAAGTGCTGTACTCAATATGCCAGCAAATTTGGAAAACTCAGCAGTGCCCACAGGACTGGAAAAGGTCAGTTTTCATTCCAATTCCAAAGAAAGGAAACACCAAAGAATGCTCAAACTACCACACAATTGCACTCATTTCACATGCTAGTAAAGTAATGCTCAAAATTCTCCAAGCCAGGCTTCAGCAATACGTGAACTGTGAACTTCCTGATGTTCAAGCTGGTTTTAGAAAAGGCAGAGGAACCACAGATCAAATTGCCAACATCATCCGCTGGATCATGGAAAAAGCAAGAGAGTTCCAGAAAAACATCGATTTCTGCTTTATTGACTATGCCAAAGCCTTTGACTGGGTGGATCACAATAAACTGTGGAAAATTCTGAAAGAGATGGGAATACCAGACCACCTGATCTGCCTCTTGAGAAATCTGTATGCAGGTCAAGAAGCAACAGTTAGAACTGGACATGGAACAACAGACTGGTTCCAAATAGGAAAAGGAGTACATCAAGGCTGTATATTGTCACCCTGCTTATTTAACTTCTATGCAGAGTACATCATGAGAAATGCCGGAGTGGAAGAAACACAAGCTGGAATCAAGATTGCCAGGAGAAATATCAATCACCTCAGATATGCAGATGACACCACCCTTATGGCACAAAGTGAAGAGGAGCTAAAAAACCTCTTGATGAAAGTGAAAGAGGAGAGTGAAAAAGTTGGCTTAAAGATCAAAATTCAGAAAACGAAGATCATGGCATCTGGTCCCATCACTTCATGGGAAACAGACGGGGAACCAGTGGAAACAGAGTCAGACTTTATGTTTGGGGGCTCCCAAATCACTGCAGATGGTGACTGCAGCCATGAAATTAAAAGACGCTTACTCCTTGGAAGAAAAGTTATGACCAACCTAGATAGCATATTCAAAAGCAGAGACATTACTTTGCCGACTAAGGTCTGTCTAGTGAAGGCTATGGTTTTTCCTGTGGTCATGTATGGCTGTGAGAGTTGGACTGTGAAGAAGGCTGAGCGCCAAAGAACTGATGCTTTTGAACTGTGGTGTTGGAGAAGACTCTTCAGAGTCCCTTGGACTGCAAGGAGATCCAACCAGTCCATTCTGAAGGAGATCAACCCTGGGATTTCTTTGGAAGGAAAGATGCTGAAGCTGAAACTCCAGTACTTTGGCCACCGCATGCGAAGAGTTGACTCATTGGAAAAGACTCTGATGCTGGGAGGGATTGGGGGCAGGAGAAGGGGACGACCCAGGATGAGATGGCTGGATGGCATCATGGACTCGATGGATGTGAATCTGAGTGAACTCCGGGAGATGGTGATGAACAGGGAGGCCTGGCGTGCTGCGATTCATGGCGTCACAAAGAGTCGGACACGACTGAGTGACTGAACTGAACTGAAACTAGCCTTGCAATTTCTGGAATAAACCCAACTAGGTTATGATATAAAAGTCTTTTTACATTATTGGCGGATTTTTGCTTCCTTATTTATGAGTGAGACTGGCTTGTAAATTCCACTCTCATATTATTCTTGTCAGGTTGTGCTAAGTTCATAAAATGAATTGGGGAATATTTATTCTTTTCTATTTTCTAGAAGGTTTAGTTAATATTGATTATTATTTCTTCCTTAAAATGTTGTAAGTTACCAACAAAGCCACCTGGGCCTAGAGTTATCTCTGTGAGAAATTTTTAAATTATGTATCGTTTTAAAATAGATATAGGACTATTCAGTTTTCTATTCCTTCTGTGTCAGTGTTGGTAAACTGTATATAGTTTCATTTTGTTTTTTAGTTGTTTCATTCCATCTGTTCTATTTTCAAGTTTATTTGCATAAAGCTGTTCATAAAATATTTTTCTTTTTTTTCTGATTTCTTTATTTCTTTATTTATTTTTTATTTTACAATTCTGTATTGGTTTTGCCATACATTGACATGAATCCACCACGGGTGTACATGCGTTCCCAAACATGAACCCCCCTCCCACCCCCCTCCCCACAACATCTCTCTGGGTCACCCCCGTGTACCAGCCCCAAGCGTGCCGTATCCTGCATCGGACACAGACTGGCAATTCGATTCTTACATGATATTATACACGTTTCAATGCCATTCTCCCAAATCATCTCACCCTCTCCCTCTCCCTCTGAGTCCAAAAGTCCGCTATACACATCTGTGTCTTTTTTGCTGTCCTGCATACAGGGTCATCATTGCCATCTTTCTAAATTCCATATATATGTGTTAGTATACTGTATTGGTGTTTTTCTTTCTGGCTTACTTCACTCTGTATAATCAGCTCCAGTTTCATCCATCTCATCAGTTGTGCAGGATTTGCAGTAACGTCCCTCCCCCTTTTAATTTCTGATTATTTGTATCTTCTTTCTTTTTCTCTTGGTTACTCTTGCTAGTGATTTATCAATATTATTCTTTTCAAAGACCCAATCTGTGGTTCTTTCAATCCTCTCTACTGTACTTCTTCCCCTATATCATTAATTTTTGCTCTACTTATATTCCTTTCTTTTCTTTAGGTTTAATTAGTAGTTCTTTTTCTCATTTATTGAGAGGCTTGTTCTTTCTTTTCCAACACATGCTTTTATAACGTGGTGATCTCAACCTTAGCTGCAAGTTGAAATCACTTGAGCGTTTAAATGCCTGAGTTCCACCCCTACAGATTCTGGCTCTGGGATGTAGCCTGGGCATCAAAAGCTCCTCAAATGATTCTACTATACAGCTAAGGTTGAGAACCACAGATTTAAAGCTATATCCTCTAAATACACTTTTTGTTTTCTTTAAAAATTTTTATTTTTTATTTTAACTGAAGTATAGTTGAGTTATAATGTTATGTTTATTACTGCTGTTCAGCAAAATGATTATACATATACATTCCTTTTTAAAATATTCTTTCCCATTATTGTTTAGCATAGGATATTGAATGAATACAGTTCTCTGTGTTATACAGTAGGACTTTGTTGTTTATCCATTGTATATATAGAAGCTTATATGTGCAAACCCAAACTTATCACTGCAACCCTCCCCCAACTCCTTCTCCCTTGGTAGCCTGTTCTCCATGTACCATCTGTTTCTATTTCATAGATAAATACAACTTTAACTTTGTCCCACAACATAATTTTCTGCTTTGTTTTAATTTAAATAAAAAATTTTTAATGGGCAAATGCAATATATTGTTTTAGCTAGGTAAATGGTCAGCTTTGGGAAAGAGGAAAGGGGCTGTCACTAAGGTAAATATAAGGTAACTTCTAGGATACTTGTAATACCTCGGGGTAAAAAAAAACTCTTGTCACAGGTAGTAGTTACATGAGAGTGTTCAATTTGTGATAATCATTAAGCTTACAATTTCTAAGTGAATAATATAAAAATATTATACTTCAACATATATTTATTAAAGAGAGAAGACAGATCCCATACAAACAGTGGGAATGATAATGACACTAACTTTCTCAATATTAATACTAGAAGCTAGAAGAACCAGCATAATGCCTTCAAAATTCTTTTTTTTTTTTTGGCCACAGTGTGTGGCACATGGCACTTATCTGACTAGGTATGGAACACATGCCCACTGAATTAGAAGCACCGAGTCTTAACACTGGACCACCATAGAAGTCCATACTTTCTAAATTCTAATGGAAGGTGTTTCTAACCTAGAATTCTGTGTTCAAACTTTGAATAAAATGAGGATAGAACTAAGACATTTTTGGACAGGAAAGGTCATAGAAAAGTCACCTCTACATGCACCTTTCCTCAGAAACTTCCTGGAGAATGTGTATAAGGTGGGAATAAATAGGGAGACAAAGACATGGGATGAAGGAGACAAGAGACTTCAACATAAGAAGGCTAAAGAAATTCCCAAGATGACAGTTGCACAGCAGGCCTCAAAAACTAGTGTACTTGGGAGCAGCAGGTTTGGGTTCTAGGGCAGAGGCAAGAGAATTTGTGATAACTCTCTTTATGTTTATGATTACCTAGGCCAAGAGAAACTAAAACCAGGAAAGTATCTTCTTGTGTTTGACCACATCAAGAGAGTGTTCAGTTCTGTCAGAGTATAGGGATAAATCAAGGGTAGCTACATAGAAAACCAAACAATTAAAAATCCTAAATATGGCAAATATTACATTTAACACAAGCAAAAAGTGATTCCCCCATCCAAAAAATGGGGAAATATAATTAGAGTTCAACTCAGTAGAAAATGGGAGGTTTTTATGGTTATAACAACATAAACGGTGACTCCCGATTTAGCCAAACATTGTGATATAACTATATTACATAAGTGGGATGAAGGGGAATCTATATGTGTTTATAGTGTGTGGGGAGCTGCTGGGAGAGGTAACATAAGATAATAAATCCTTATCTTTGATGTTCTTATCAGTAGGACATCAAAAGATAACAGAATTGAAAAATCAAGAAAGAGTTTAAGCATGGAGAAGTAAAAAACAGCTAAAATAATTTAAAGTTGTGGGACATGATGCTATTGCTTCCTCTTACAAACACTGTAGCACTTTTTCAATTATGTGTAATAGTATTTTCTTAAAAATAATGTTAAACTGAAAAAGAAACTATAAAAACAAAAGGATCTCAAAGCCTAACAAATCACTTTTAGGTTTAAAACTCCAGAAAATCACCCGAAACATCTCTTGAACAAGCAGCAGCATATATGTAGCTCACATCAGGAATCATTATTTTCTGTTATTTCAACTCCAAATCTTCCCCATATGCAAAGTCAAATTATCTACATTTTAGTATAGGGTACATGAAAAGCTACCTCCAAAAGCCAGAACATACAAACCAAATGTCATTTTATCAAATTAGATTGAATGTACTGTATTGTAACTGACATGTAACTTTTCAGGAACATATATAAGGTTTGGTCTGTTCTGCAAACAGAAGATTATTCATTTACCTTTCATGGGTTGATAATTAAATTAAGTATCCGAATCAAAAGAACAGATAGTTTGTATAAGCGAAATTACCTGAAGAAGGTCACGAAGAACTGTACTAGGTCCATAAAATTGCTGTGCTGGGAGAATGCAATCTGTGACAGAAAACCAGGTAGAGTGATTAGGTTATAAGACAGAACCATCAACTCAGCCTTCTTGCTGAAGCAGGAAGACATTAACATTTCAAGAGATTAACGGAATTTTTTCACTTGAGGAAAAGCACCCATCCCTTTAGTTTTTCTTGCTTAATTGCCAAAGCAAAAGTGATATTCTGAGGCTGAAGACAAATCCCTATAGCCCCTCTGCTTGACACCAGATCTAAGACATCTCAGAGGCCTACATCTAATGAGGTGGATGAACCTAGAGCCTATTATACAGAGTGAAGTAAGTCAGAAAGAGAAAGATAAGCATCGTATACTAACACATATATATGGAATCTAGGAAGATGGTACTGAAGAACTTATTTGCAGGGCAACAATGGAGAAACAAACACAGAGAGAACAGACCTATGGACATGGGGAGAGGGTGAGATGTATGGAGAGAGTAACACGGAAACTTACATTACCATATGTAAAACAGATAGCCAACGGGGATTTGCTGTACATCTCAGAGAATTCAAACAAGGGTTCTGTATCAACCTAGAGGGGTGGGATGGGCAGGGAGATCGGAGGGAGGTTCAAAAGGGAGGGGACATATGTATACCTATATGGCTGATTCATGTTGATGTCTGATAGAAAACAACAAAATTCTGTAAAGCAATTATCCTTCAATTAAAAAAATAAACTTTATATATAAACACCTAATGACAAGCAAGTGAGTTTATTTGCTACCTCCTTGTGCCCTTATCAAGACAAAATGCTCTCCCCTTTTGCTTCAAATTCCAATTCTTGGATCTACCATGAGGTGGGCAGCCTCCTTTAGTGTGCTTCAACCCTTTTGACACTTAATGTACCCAGTGTGTATTCACTTCAAGATAATGTCCCTTTAAAATAATACTTATCCCAAGTTTTACTACATTGAATATCATCTGACAGTCAATATAACACCAACTGGAACCTAAATAATTTTATACCAAGAATATTATACGGACTTCCCTGGTGGTCTAGTGACTAAGATGCCATACTCCCAATGCAGCGGGCCTGGGTTCAATCCCTGGTCAGGGAACTGGATCCCACACACCAAAACTAAGACCCAGCACAGCCTAAATAAATTATTAAGAAAAAAAAGATAAAAGAACATTATAAAATCCCTAACATAGCTCATCAAATCTAAGACACCACTAAAATAGGTATTGTTTTGTGTACTTTTAAGAAAACCACTGATTTATACTATGACACAATGCTTTTAAAATCACTGTAAGGTGTATCAGACATATCAGAATATAAAAAAATGTGCAGCTTAGAATTTACTACTAAGTATGATAATTGTGTCCTTACTACCCTATGATACACATGGTACTAGCCAGCAGTGTTCTCCGCTTATTTTTAAGGGACCACAGGATATCTCCAAGGAGAGAGGATGGTGCTATAAATGAAACAATTATTGAAGATGATAATTATTCAAATAAAGACAAGAATGACAAGAATCATAGAAGTATATGATTGGCATCTTCTTTTCTTAATCCCGGCTACACACCCCGACCCCTTGTCAACTCCCACTCTACAGAATGCAAGAAAAGTGCTACAGCCTGGGCCCCAGCACAGTAACAATACTTTGCAGTCTTTTTATAGTCAGACTCATAGAGGCTCAAGAGAGAAGAAGCGTCCAGTGTTTTTCTTTCTGATGCTCTTATTTTCTTTTTGACATTCCATAAATAAATAAAGGTCCAATACTACCTATTCAGGCCACAGAATAATATGGGGCTTAGAATCGGAAGTTTTTGAGTTTGCCCTCTAGCCACCGCTTATGTTGAGAAATACAAACATACACAGACATCATAGATAAGGAGAAACCATATTCTTTGCTTTTCTTTCATTTATTATAGTAATCAATCCTTTAGGTTTCTTGAGAGAAGGAAAACTGCAAAATATGGCTATAGTCATCACATAAAAGGTTTTATATTTTTAAATTAAGTTGAATATTTTATTATTAAACTGTTTCTTATTTGCCTGCAAGGCTGTTGCTCCACTATATAAAAATAGCACCAGCAAACACAGTATATCGCAAAATTAGGAGAGTAATATTCTTCATTAGACGCTATACAACTAACAAACTTCCCCACTGCCAGTTATTTCTAGTAGGAAGATCATTTTGACCCAAATACAGGGATGGCTGTAAGCAAGTGACAATATTATACAAGGCTTAAGATAACCATGTTATCCTTCAATTACATAATTTTTATAACTAGTTTTATCACTGATAATATTATAACTGGAGCCTAGCCTAAAAATCATCAGGTGCTGTAAAAAAGATGCACAATGTTTATCTGAAGTCATTAGGACGTTAAGGGGTATTTTCTTCAGGAAACATTGTTATAAGTAGTTTCTTTTGCTAAAAGTTGCTTTTTAAATATCTATCCAAGTTGTTTCAAACTAGTTTATTTAGGGGTTCCATTTTCACTCAATAGATTTTAAGTACTTCTCATTTGCTTCTTCACTCATTAGGTCATCTAGTTCTTAAGGGTTACTGAATGTCATCTTGACCAGCCAGCCATCTTCATAACAAGATTTATTGATAAGTCCTGGATTTTCTGCTAGAGCTTTATTAATTTCAGTTACTTCTCCTGATAAAGGAGAACAGAGTTCACTAGCAGTTTTCACACTTTCCAAAGCATCTAACTCCTCTTGTTTGTTCAATTTTGCCCTAACTTCAAGCAGAATACAGTAAACAACATCTCCCAAAGCTTCCTGTGCAAAATTGCTGATTCCCACTGTTTCAACACCATTTTCTGTGGTTACCCTTTCATGTTTTTCTGTGAATTTCCGCACTGACAGCAGAGCGGGGCTGGTGCATAGTGCTGGTAAGGCATCCGCCAGCAGCCCCCAGGGCCTCGGCCAACAGCGTGTGTTGCATGCTGAGATAGCACACAGGCTGCCCACCACAGCCCGCAGGCTCCTCACCGCTCGCAGCGCCATGTTCGCAGACATAAAAAGTTTTTAATAAGAATGGAGAAAATCAATTATATGAACAAGGTTATTCAATCTTGAGGAATGAAGAATCCAGGTTACAAGACATAAAGACACAAATTCTAGGCCATCCAATTCTGTTAGATTTTAATCTTTTAAAACAGCCAGTGTGGTTGGTCTCCAAGACTCACATCACTCTAAAAATGGCCTTCTTTTGTTGAATGTTCATTACCTAAGTCTCCAAAGTTACAAAATTTCATAAGAAAGCAAAACTTACAACAACGTTTATGACCACTTAGAAACATCTAGCCCTGCTTTAACACTCAGTCTTGTTTAATCTCTTGATCAATGGGTGACGGACTTACTGTCCAAATTGAGAACTTCTGAGAGTGCAAGACAGTGTTACTAAAAATTACACTGTGACAACAGGCATGAATGGGGCTGTCCCCTATTCAAAGACTCAAACAAGGCAAACCATCTGCAAAATCAGTCATAAAAAATGAGATTTTAGTGAAAGTGCTATTGGAGAACTGATTACACAAAACCATTGACAAAATGAAGACTTGGCAGAATTACCAAGTGAAGAGGGATGAAAGATACAGACTTCAGAAACCTTCAAAGACTTCAAAAAGTCCTTCAAAAACCTCTGAATATGACTGAGAACATCTTGGGAAAACTGTTGAGACCTTTGGCTATTCTTTTTAAAATCAAGCTGTAAAGTCAAATCTGAACTGAAGGACTCCATTCCTGCTGTCTTATCTCTGAGAACCATATACACAACTTCTATATTTTATAAGCCACACTTCCATATTCTTATCTTGCTCAATTTTTCTTCACAGCCCTTAAATGTATACTTATTTATAGGCTTTTCTTCCACTAGAAAATAAGACCCATAAGGGACTTTGCCACTGTCTATTATATCTCTAGTGCCTAAGACAGTGATTGGCATGAAGAAGTTAAATAAATATTTGCTAAATAAATGAATATGATAATTGGAAAAATAATGACCCCATCTCTCTTCAAACTCCACAGCTGCAACCATAATTTAAAATTTTTTAACTGTAAAATTACATTTTGCATACTCTTGAGTTTCATTTTTCAAAATAATATCCCAATTAGACCTTTCTTTCATGATTTATTATAAAAAACATTCAAATGTGTTTGTGGGTTTTTCCGATACTAAGGATAATGAAGACCTCCTATAATAAAATCTATTTAATACAAAGAAGAAAATTCAATTACAATTGATAAATAAAAGTCACAATTACTTTCTTCTCCCTTTCCAAACAGTAAGTATCACTCTTCAGATGCCAGGAATTTATGTCCCCTTACATTTTCACACTGGCTATAGACTCAACTTTCAGCAATATGTTTGATTAAGGTGTGCTCGCCCAGGGTGCTTTCTGAGTGTGCTATATGAAATGAAACACAGAAGCCCTTCCAGCCCCAGATCTGGGGTAGGATATTGTAAACTTGCACTTCCCAAGCACTAAGTTTATGCTTCAGTCAAACAAATGTTTTCCGGTTGCAGTACCACTATCGTCCTCCAACGTCTGTAACCAGGGTGCCTTCCCCAACCACCTGCAATGGTGGTGGTCGTTGTTCAAACCTACAGTGATTGAGTCCTGTCCTTCCAAGTCCTTTGGGGCCTAGCACAAACACTTCCTTTCTCATTCAGCTATCCCATCTTCCACTGGAAATTGGCTCTCTTTTCTACATTCTCAGCACTTGATCCACTTCCCTTGGGGTATAGAATAATCATATTCTACTTACACTATGGTACCTAGAGATATCTTGAAAAAGAGGATTCCTGTATTCTTCTATGAATATATCAATTATTGGGTTTTAAATTGTTGTAGGAGAAAGAATGAAAAGGTAATTTCCTACCTCCCACACAAAAGCAGATACACTTTTATAGTCCAAGAACTAGACCATCCATGGTCCTCAAACTCTGCAGAGCTTCCAACAAAGTCAGAATCCTGGTCCCTTTTACCACTCCAATAGCTTTAAGCTCCCCAGGTTATTCTGATACTGGTGTCCAGGGGCCACACTTTAGGGAACTCTGAAATAAGGAATTATTGAAAAAAAAAAAAATCGGATTTCCCTGGTAGTCCACTGGTTAGGACTCTGTACTCCAACACAGGGGCATCCATTTGATCCCTGGTCAGAGAATTAGGATATTAGGATGCTGGGTGCCGCAACTAAGAGTTATTAGCACGGCATAACTAAAACCCAGCACAGCCAAATAAATAAATATTTTAAAGAAATACAGCAAAAACCAAAAGGAATTAATCTGGATCTTCTCCAGGGGTGGGTGTGGGGGTGAAGGAATAGGAGTGGAGGAAGAGAGGCCTGGCCCAAACTTTAAGACTAGAAAACGGAGGGAAATGAAGGGAGTGGAGAAGATGTTTTAGAGTTCTGAGAGTAGAGAGAAATAAAGGGTGACTGCATGGTAGACTTTGGGAGGCTCTGAAGTACCAGGGATTATTTTCCACCCAAGCCGGCCACACATGGGAGTGAGGACAGCTGCCTTCAAACAAACCTCATGGCTATGGGGCAGGGCACCAGGAGTAGCAGTCAGTGAATGAAGAACTCTGGACCCAGTGAAGCCCTGAGATTTCTGCATATCCCTGAAGGAAGGGGATGGGACTCTGTGAATACAGGCTGAGAATGAATTTTATCAACTATGGTGGGTACAGGCTAAGCCCAAGTTTACTGTAAAAATAAGAAAATATGACACATTATATTCAACTGCCACAAAACAATTTTTTTAACATTGGTATTTTGCATTTACTACATATAATACAAAATACCAATGCTAGAAAATTTTTGTTTTGTGGCTGTTGAATATAATACACAGAAGAGCTGTACAAAAGAGATCTTAATGATCCAGATAACCATGATGGTGTGGTCACTCACCCAGAGCCAGCCTCTCTGGAGTGTGAAGTCAAGTGTCAAGTGGGTCTTAGGAAGTACTGCTGCCAATAAAGCTACTGGAGGTGATGGAATTCCAGTAGCGCTATTTAAAATCTTAAAAGATGATGCTATTAAAGTGCCACACACAATATGTCAGCAAATTTGGAAAACCCAGCAGTGGCCACAGGACTGGAAAAGGTGAATCTTCATTCCAATTCCCAAGAAGGGTTGTACTAAAGAAGGTTCAGACTACTGGACAGTTGCACTCATTTCGAATGCTAGTAAGACTATGACCAAAATCGTTCAAGCTAGGCTTCAGCATTATACAAACCAAGAACTTCTAGATGTTCAGGCAGGGTTTAGAAAAGGCAGAGGAACCAGAGATCAAACTGCCAGCATTCACTGGATCACAGAGAAAGCAAGGGAATTCCAGAAAACACCTACCTCTGTTTCATTGACTACATTAAAGCCTTTGACTGTGGATCATAACTGTGGAAAACTCTTAAAGAGACAGGAATACCAGACCATCTTACCTGTCTCCTGAGAAACCTGTAAGTAGCTCAAGAAGCAACACTTAGAACCTTATATGGAATACCTGACTGGTTCAAAATTGAGAAAGGAGTGCAACAAGGCTGTTTATTGTCCATTCAATGCCAGGCTGGATGAGTTACAAGCTGGAATCAAGACTGCAAGGAGAAATATCAACAACCTCAGATATGCAGATGATACCACTTTAATGGCAGAAAGTGAAGAGGAACTAAAGAACCTCTTGATGAGGGTAAAAGAAGAGAGTGAAAAAGCTGGCTTAAAACTCAATATTAAAAAAAACTAAGATCATGGTATTCTGTCCCATCACTTCATGGCAAAACAGATTGGGGAAAGGTGAAAGCAGTAACAGATTTCATCTTCTTAGGCTCTAAAATCACTCCAGATGGTGACTGCAGCCATGAAATTAGAAGATGCTTGCTTCTTGGCAGGAAAACTATGACAAACCTAGACAGTGTATTAAAAAGCAAAGATATCACTGCTGGCAAAGATCCGTACAGTCATGGCTATGGTCTTTCCAGTAGTCATGTATGGATGTGAGAGCTGGACCATAAGGAAGGCAGAGTGCCAAAGAATTGATGTTTTTGAACTGTGGTGCTGGAAAAGACTCTTGTCTAAGATCCCTTGGACAGCAAGGAGATCAAACCAATCAATCTTAAAGGAAATCAACCTTGAATACTCATTGGAAGGACTGATGTTGAACCTGAAGCTCCAATACTTTGGCCACCTGATGGAAAGAGCTGACTCATTGGAAAAGACCCTGGTGCTGGGAAAGATTGAAGGCAAAAGGAGAAGAGGGTGACAGAGCATGAGATGGTTGGATGGCATCACCGACTCAATGGACATGAACTTGGACACACTCTGGGAGATGCTGAGGGATGGGAAGCCTGGGGTGCTGCGGTCCATGGGGCCGCAAAGCATCAGACACAACTTGGCGACTGAACAGCAACATGTAATCTACAAAGCAGGTATAAATGAACGAATAGGGAAAGATCACTGTTTAGTATAGAAGGTTTGAAAAGAGAGAGGGAAGAACCTCTAATTTGCCTTTATCTTCTCCACCAAGAACGATCTTCACTGTTACTATCATTTAAGTCAGGAGAGGATAGGAATGGATAGCTGGCTGCTCTGTGAGGTAAGTTTTCTAGCTCCAAGGCAGCACCCGTCAGGCTGAAAGAAAACCCAGGGTCTATATGCACATGGCAGAATCTCTGTGGGCTGCTTCCTTGATCCCCTGAGGCCAGCAGCTCTACCAGGGCCCAGCCCCACCTGGTCAGGGAGCCCTTCCAGACTGTGGCCCATCTGTTCCTCAGCTCTCCGTGAAAGGCCAGGCTCTGCAGATACTGAAGACCTGACGTTAGGACCAGAGAGGGTTTAAGTGGTCATGGTGGCCCTCTGGCTCCTGGTTGGACCACATCAGTCTTGCCATGTAACTCTGAACACTGCAAAGCCAGGAGAGGTCTGACTGCTCCCATAAGAACTTAGGCCTGTTTACAAACAGCTTTCCAGTCAGGCCTCACCTTTGCCAAGGATGGAAGATTCCATGACCACCAGCTGAGCTAGTGCTGCCACCACCGTGAGTTTCAGTGACACAAAACATCTTTTTTTTTTTTTTAAACCTAAGTTCTATATGGAACTCTACGTTGAGACCATAGGCCCTGGACTGGATCCAGTGACTATCACCTGGCTTCACATACCACCAACCTAATGCTGGTTTGTGCAGGCACAGAAACTGTATACCCAAGCTTTGGTCAGAGCCTCAAGACTGGGTAATGCCACCGACTTGCTCATTCCTGACATGCAAGCTAACACTCACCATCTGTCCTCTGCCAACCTCTGGGCTCCCTTCCTCAAATTTCCTTCCAGCCATTCATTTTTACCACTCTCCAGAATCTATTTATTGTGTTCATCAGTAATTTAAAAACCACTACGGGGTTAAAAACCACTCTGATGGTCCAGATGTTAAGATTCTGTGCTCCCAAGCAGGGGGCCTGGGTTCCATCCCTGGTTAGGAAACTAGATCACACATGCTTCAACTAAAAAACCAAAAGAACCTCAAGAACATTAATAACTATATATACATGATTGATTCCTGCCCATTCCCTCTTCTTCTTAAGACTCCTCTCCAGAGGCCCTCTCCTCTAATTAGATTTCTTTTCAGTTCTTCTGGTGGCAGGGAGGAGTGGTTTACCTTTTTATCACTAATAAGTTTTTGCTTTTTTAAAAATTGTTACTTCTTGATTTAGTTACTTTAGGCATCACTGACTAACTTCCTACTATATTAGCCATCACTCCCTACTCCCCAACCCCCTAGTAGAGTTATATCACTGGTTTTGCTGCTTCTGTTGTAATTTGTTATTATCCTGAGGGTGACAGTGATGGAAAGATGCCAAAACAGACAGGAAATGGATGCAATACCCTTGGATACAGGGAGAGGATGTGTCTTTTACTCACAAAAGGCTGTAGGAGCAGAAGGCAATAGTGTCATGGCCCACTGGAAAGTGGCCTCCCAAGCCTCACAGGCTCACTTGGAAGGCACCTCTGCTTGGGGATTGGGTAGGGAGGGGAGGTCAGTAGCTCTTGGGTGAAGCTTCCTTTGCCATTTTCACCAAGGTGAAGTATGCTGGGATGGGGAAGAGGAGGTTTTCCTCCTGCCCTCTGATTGTTCTAAAACTGCCCAATAGTGGCTAATAACTGGTAAAACTCTAGTACAGTGATGTGTGTTTCCTGAAAAGGAGAAGTTCTGAGATATGTTCCAGCTGAAGCATAATCCTGCAGCTACTTTTGGGAGGCTAAATAATGTACTTGGACCTTTAATTTTTATTCAATCACCTGTATTATCTCTAAAAATTATTTTATTGTAGAAAATTTTTAAGTTTTAATGAGTAGAGAGAATATAATGAACCTCAAGTGCTTATCACTCAGCATTAATATTTACAGCTCATGGACAATCTTATTTTATCCATACTCTACCTACTTCCCCAAGATTATTTTGAGGCACATCCCACATATCCTGTCATTTCATTCTTAAGCACTTCAATACAGACAGTATTTCTTAACTTACTCTTGTTGTAAAATTAGCAATGTTTGTGTCCTCATCTTCCTCTTTTCTTCTACTTCTCAACTCTTTTGAGAGTCTGACAAAATTCCAAACTAGAACAATTCTAACACCACACTGTGTAGACTGGGATGATAAATTCTTGGTCTCTAATCCCTGCTGGCTCTTTAGCACTGGTCAACAATTATGCAGACAATATCAGAAAATAGCCTCCATTACCTATATAAATGCTACAAAAGTTGCCAAAAACCCCAAAGTTCTGATCCTGAGCATAAAGCTTTCATCTCCAACGATGTGTTCATCTAGCACACATTTATGGAGTGTGAGGACACAGAAATATAAAAAAGCCCTTGCCCTCATAGAAATCTCTGTAGAGTGAAAAAACAGACACATCTATGACTGTGGAGGCACAGATGAGGAAAGGAAGCTGCTATGGGATATGCCCCAGCCTCGTGACAGCTTCTGCCTGCCCTTCTCTCCAGCTCCTCGCTCACAAAACTTGTCACTTCGGCTCTGCTCAAGTCCTAGTAGTTCTGGAAAGTGACTGGACATATCCCTCCCCCACCCTGAACATGGAACTCATGTTTCTTAGGACTTCATGCAGACTCGGGCACCACAGAGCACTCCCTCCTTCTCCCAGGGTGTCCAGGAGCATGGGGGCACACCCTGCCTCCCAGCATCTGGCTCCTGCTCTCCATGGCTGCCTCTCTGGGTCAGAAGGTGAGCTGAGTGAGTGGATGTTAAAGGCAGTCTAGTGGGTCCTGGCTATGGAGATCACAAAAGAGAGGTCTGCTAGAAAAAGATCTACCCATCTCAGCCATAGGTGGTGTTCACAGATGGTGTGAATGGGGGCTGTCCAGGGGAAAAGGGCCCAGAGGAAACCCAAGAAAACAATGGCACTGAAGACCTGAGAAGAAACAGTCAAAGCTGAAAAGCAGAAGAGAGGAGACTTTTCAGAAGAAGGAATAACAATGATCATGATGAAAACCATGAGGCAGGACAAGAAGTTTAAAAGCCAACTGAAATTAAAAAAGATTTACACTTTTTTATTTTTTGGCTGCGCTGTGCAGCATATGGGATCTTAGTTGTCTGACGAGGATTGAATGCATGCCCTTTGCACTAGGAATGTGGAGTCTCAATCCCTAGACCGCCAGGGAAGTCCAGATTTACACTTTAAGTAGTTTAGCTCTAAATGTATTTCACGGCTTTATAATTCTTAAAATCCTTAAGATACAGATATCTAACACCAGGGGCTATGTGTATATATTATTATTATACAATAAATATGACTTTTAGACATGTATCTGACTATTCGTAAGAGCTAAAGAGTGAAAACAGCCCAAGTATCCATCAACAGATGAACAGATAAACAAAAAATGTGGTTTATCCATACAACAGAATACTATTCAGTCTTAAAAAGGAATGAAGTACTAAAACAGTAAATATGGTTGCACTTTGAAAACACTATGCTAAGTCAAAGAGCCCAGCCACAAAGGACCACCTATTACATGATTCAATTTCTATGAAATGCCCAAAACAGGCAAATCTGCAGAGAAAGAAAGTTGACTGGTGGTTGCCAGGGACTAGAGGGAGGAAGAAATGGGAGGGACTGCATCTGGGTTTGGGGTTTCTTTTATGGGTGATGAAAAGATTCTAAAATATTATGTGAATATACTAAAACCCACTAAATTGTGCACTTTAAATGGGTGAATGGTATGGTATGTGACTTATATCTCAATAAAGCTGCTACTAAAAGAAAAAGTATATCTGAGTCAACAAAAGTTTCATACATCCTTTGCTTAGTGTAGCAATCCTATTAGCACCCGTAAACATAACTCTAACATCTATATGAATGCCCAGTTCTCAATATAAATTCTGTGCTGCCTTCCCTTGTGAACACTAGCCTCTTATAAAAATAAACTAGCAAATGAAACAGCCAGCATGGAGAGGACTTTAATATTAGTTCCACTTTCAATAACAACCTCTGTTGCAGAGCCAGTAACAAGCCAGAATCTCAGCGCCACCACCCACCTTCCCACCTCACACACAATGTCTGTCTGTGCATTCTCTATCCTGAATACCTACCCTTCCAAACTATAGCCGTGGCTGAAGAGGTGAATTCTGCTGACTCTGGGAACACCTAGAATCACTTTCAGAAAGCAAGGGCTAAGGAAGGGACACTAACTTTTAAGAGCAACCAACCAGAAACCAGGCACAACTGACCCAACATACCCCCACCCACTGACACACAGGCCTTTTCAGTCTGGGTGGTTTTTAAAAAATTTTAAACTGAATCTACAAGGATTTTTATAGTTAGTTTCAAACTCCTTCGGTTAGCAGTTGTAGGTTTTGATCTGTTCCTAATTATGGAAAAGAATTCTGGGATCAGTTCAGAGTGAAAGAATTCGAGTTTACCATGACCATTTTTAAAGCACTAATATTTACACAAGTTGCTGAGAAATAAATTGCCTCACTTTGCTTTAAATAATGAGAATCAAAGACAAAAAAAAGAAAAAAGGCTTTTGTCTGCATTGAAAGTCATACTGAAATTTAACTGAATGGCTTACACTGTACCATTTATACATTCCCCTGTTCTCTTCCTTAAATAAGTCTCTACATTAACTAAATCTGTACAGTCTCCAAGTGTGTATTTAAAAGCTAACTACACCTAAAAAGGCTAAAACTCTGAGGAAAATAAAGCAATAAAGAAAGGTACAGACCTCTCTGTTAAGAACATGCTCACATCTGCCCAGGAAGATACAAGCTCAGTCCTCCACTCAGCACACACCAGATACAGTCCCCAGTGTGGAGAGAACCAGCACTGATCAGGTTCTTGTATGAAGACACCAAAGGTCCAGCCACATTGTTTGTGAAAACTGCAGCTTTTTGTACCAAAGAGCAAAAAGATATATTTTCAAAAGAACTTACCTGTTTCTCAAGGAAAGCCTGGCAAACTAAATGGTGAACATGCCATCATCTATTTTCCGAAGTGCTCCTGAATGCTGCTTTCATAAGTGGATCTTATTCAAGTGAGTGACCCAGTTCAGGTGAAGAGGACCAAAAAATCAGGCAGAAAACCAATATTTCCTTGAGTCTTAAACTTGAAATGAGTACTTAAAAAAGTGAGTGTGGGGAAGAGATCCCTCTAGAAGGGAATGACCATTTCAGTGACTTTCAGAGGGTGGAGCAACTGGGCATTGGGAGGAAAAAAAACAACTAGAACTCGGCATTGGCAACAGCACAGCTATCTCCAGCACAAAAGCCTGTTTATACGCACAGAGCCCTCTTTCCAAATGGGAAAAAATATCAGCAACATAAGTCAAGATTGTCACTAAGAATCTTAAAAAATATTAATCATTTTTCAACTATAAGAAACAAAGCTTGAAGTTCAGTCAGATTTGGAATATAAAAAGATATGTCAGTATAAAAACAAATTCAACTTAAAACAAGTCAATAAATTATATTTAAAAATATTTTACAATAGTATGTGCTCTATAACTTGGCAGTGTTAGTGGATGTTATCAAAATGAAATTGTACTAAGTCGACAGCCTAGAGTTCATATTCCCTAGGATCAGAGAAACAACCTAACCCTGCTAGCCCCACGCCAAATATAGCCAATGGCAGAGAGAATTTTAATATGGCTCCTAAGATGCCTACTACGCTGATGTGCAGGAGAAGGCAATGGTGACCCACTCCAGTACTCTTGCCTGGAAAACCCCATGGACGGAGAAGAAGCTCGAAGTGTCAGACACGACTGAACGACTTCACTTTCATGCATTGGAGAAGGAAATGGCAACCCACTCCAGTGTTCTTGCCTGAATCCCAGGGACGGAGGAGCCTGGTGGGCTGCCGTCTATGGGGTTAGAGAGTCAGACATGACTGAAGTGACTTAGCAGCAGCAGCAGCACACTGATGTGCACACCCTGTACAATCCTCTCCTCTGGAGTGTGAGTGGGTCTGATCTCATCTGATAAGCCCTTTGAAAAGAAGGTCCAGGAGAAGTCAAAGAAAGTTGAAGCTTCAGTAGGTCTGTATCTATTTTTGGTCTTAAATTTTTATGTTCAAATGTTATATAACTGGAATCATGTAGCATGTAAAATTTTATGATATTTTTCCTACTCAGCACAATTTCCTCAGATTCATACAAGCTGTTGTATCAACAATTTGTTTCTTTTTATTCCTGAATATTATTCCATGATATGTATGTAGTACAGTTCATTTAATCATTCACCTGTTGAAGAATACCTGGGTTGCTTTCAGTTTGGGGCTATTATGAATAAAGCTGCTAAATATTGCTCTACAAGTGTCTGTATGAACATCAGTTTTTATTTCTCTGGGATAAATGCCCAAGAATATAATTGCTGGGTTAAGTACAGTAAATGCAAATTTAGCTTTATAAGAAAAACACCAAACTATCGATATTTTCCAGAGTGGCTGTACCATCTTACCAGCAATGTATGCATGATCTAATTTCTCTGAATTCTAACATTTGGTGTTATTACTGTTTTAAATTTTAGCCATTTGATAGGTATGTAGTAATATCTCATTCTAATTGTGGGGTGTGTGTGGTTTGTTTTTTTCTGTCACACCATGTGGTTTGTGGGATCTTTGTTCTTCAACTAGGGACTGAAGCTGGGGCCTCAGCAGTGGAAGTGTGGAGTCCTAACTACTGGACCACCAGAGAACTCCTCTTCTTGGCTTTAACTTGTATTTCTTGAACAGCTTTTAATGCTGAACATCTTTCATGTCATTATCTACCATATTTATATCTTCTTTGATAAAATGTCTCCATGTCTTTTGTCTATTTTCTGACTGGACTGCTTTTTAATGTTGCATTTTTAGAATTCATCTTATCTTCTAGATACAAGTCCTCTGTCAATAATATCTTTTGCAAATACTTTCTCACAGTATATAGCTTGTTTTTCATCCTTCTACCAAGGTCTTTCACAAAGCAAAGCTTCTGATTATGATGTGAGCAATTTTTTTGTCATAGGTCATGTTTTTGTTCTCAAATATGAAAATCTTTTGCCTAGCTTTAGGATATGAAGGTGTTCTCCTTTTTTTCCCCCTAAAAGTTTTATAGTTCTACATTTTACACTTAAATCTGTTATCCACACCGAATTAATTTTTGTATAAAATGTAAGGTTTAGGTCAAAGTTCATTTACTTGTCTATGATTGTCCAACTCTTCCAGTAGCTTTTTGTTTGAAAGGCTATCCTTCTTCCACTGAACTGACTGCACCTGTCAAAAATCAGTTGGATGTATTTATGCGGTTCTATTTCTGGGTTCTTTATTCTGTTCTACTGATCTACGTGTCTATCCCTCCAATAATAACCACAATGTCTTGATTACTGTAGCTAAATAGTAAGCCTTATTAATTTTCATATAGTAATTCTTCCCAGTTTATTCCTCTTTTCAAAACTGTTATAGCTATTTTAGAATCTTTGCTTTTCACATAAATATTAGAATAAGCTTGTCAATGTCTAAAGAAAAAAACTTGCTTTTTTTTTGAACTTTAAAAAATTGAGGTAAATATTAAGATAAAATTTATTAATATTACTTCAACCAGTTTTAAGCATATGTTTCAGTAAGCACAGATGCTGCAAAGATTGGAAGAGAGGACACTATGAACAACTTTGTGTCAGAAATTTGAAAATATATGAAATAAATTAATATCTAGAAAAAATTAGCTTAATGGATGCAGATAAGAGTATCCGAAATATCCTGTAACTACCGGAATCAGCAGTTAAAAAAGAAGACAAACTGCACAAATAAAACACCAGAATCAAATGGTTTCACAAGAGAGAGCACATACAGTTCTAAAGTTATATGATTTTTTCCACAAATAAGAGAGCTAACTTCTCAACTTATAATTAAAGGCTAGTTTAATACCTATAACAAAGACAGGAAAGGAAAATTATGGACTTTCTTACTGAGACAGATACAAAGTTCAAATCAAAATATTAGCAAACTGAGTCCAGCAATGCATAAAGTAAAAAAATAATACATCATTGCAAGTCAGGTTTATTCCAGGAATGCAAATAAACTTCCAGGGTCATGGTTTACACAACAGGACAAATGGTAGTGCCATTCACTAGAATGAAGCACAGGGTTTGGGACTAAGATTATAAGAATGACTCTCTGAGTACAGGGAACTTATGAGTGGCCAGGCAGAAATGTCTAGGCAGCAACCAAGAACACTTGTCTGGTTTTCAAGTATAAGCAGGGCTGAAGACAGAGTACTGAGAATTACCAGGACAGAAGTGGTACAGTAAGTCTTACGTGTGGGATAAAGACAGAGGAGAACCATGACCTGAATCCCAGACAGCCCTAACTTTTTAAAAGATTCCTTAAAAACACAGACCAGAGAATGAGGGAAAGAAAGGACCAGGAAGGCAGGAAGGATAGTGACTCAAATCATGAAATGAGAAGGAAAAGGGGACTAAAGAATTCAGTCACTGGAATCCACTGTGACAGGCAACTTCAGGATGTGGTGAAGGAAGAAGTTGGACTGATGGGTGAATGGAAACCAGAAACAGGGAGTGTGGTCAATGTTTACAAGAAGGCTAGCTGGAAAGGGAAGCAGACAGTGTGACAGAATGAAAGAAAAAGTAGATTTGAGGATAAATATATAGATCTCCTAGACAGGAAGAGAAAACAGAGTGGTAAGTAAAATTACAATGCTGAGCCTGTCCCCACCCTCCAGAAAGGAAAAGAGTGACTGACTGTTCTTTAGTTACAGTCTCAAGGTGTGAACACACACCCACCCGAACTAGATTTCAAGCCCATCCCGACTGATCAGTGCAGACGTGCTTCACTAGACAGTGCCACTGAAAGTTGGCAAGTATCCACAGCCCCAGTCCAGCGACCACACTTCCACAGCTAAAGGTAAACCAACTGTTCAAAGTTCACCCTTCCCAAATTCCACCTTTCCCCAAAAGGAAAGGGGTTAAAACAGAAAGCACTAAGGCAAGGCCCCAAAGACACAATGGCAGATGGTTATAAAGAGCACAAATGGGGCCAGGAGTGCACTAGGCCCCTGGGATCAGAGAAAAGGAGCAGGCTGGTAGCAGCAGTGGCTGCAGCAGCCAACAACAACCCTCAGACCTACTCTTTCAGGTCACAATATAAGAATCTGACATGGAGATGCTACAGGAACAAGCCAGGACTAAAGCCTGCCTCGTCTGACTATAGACCTAAACTCTTGAGGTGACCTGAGACACTGCCCCACACTGTCCCCACTACCCTCCATCCTACCCTCCTCTAAACTCCAAGAGCAACTGGGGTTCTTTTCATATGGCACTTTCTACACTTCAGCTTTCACTGGTTCTATTTGTTTGCTTCACTTATAGCCACCTTACTTACTCCAGAATTGAAGCTCTTTGTGTAGCTCTACAGGCTTTTAAGTGGCAAGACCTCAGTGAAGAAACGAATACAATTGTAATTACCAAATCTGTTATACACCAACTTGCTTTCAAAAGTGCTTATAAATTTCCTTCATAAGTGATTTAAGCTAGCCCCACTACAATCTTCTTTATGGTCTGTGCTCAGCACTCCTTTATCACAGATATCACAAAGGCAAAGCAGTGCACATCTCATTTACAGAAAGTTACACATTAGTGACAAACCATTCAATATCACAGCAATCCAAGTTTATTCCCCAACTAGTAATGCTGAAGAAGCTGAAGTTGAATGGTTCTATAAAGACCTACAAGACCTTTTAGAACTAACACCCAAAAAAGATGTCCTTTTCATTATAGGGGACTGGAATGCAAAAGTAGGAAGTCAAGAAACACCTGGAGTAACAGGCAAATTTGGCCTTGGAATGTGGAATGAAGCAGGGCAAAGACTAATAGAGTTCTTCCAAGAAAATGCACTGGTCATAGCAAACACCCTCTTCCAACAACACAAGAGAAGACTCTACACATGGACATCACCAAATGGTCAACACTGAAATCAGACTGATTATATTCTTCGCAGCCAAAGATGGAGAAGCTCTATACAGTCAGCAAAAACAAGACCAGGACCTGACTGTGGCTCAGATCATGAACTCCTTATTACCAAATTCAGACTTAAATTGAAGAAAGCAGGGAAAACCGCTAGACCATTCAGGTATGAGCTAAATCAAATCCCTTATGATTATACAGTGGAAGTGAGAAATAGATTCAAGGAATTAGATCTGATAGATAGAGTGCCTGATGAACTATGGAATGAGGTTCGTAACATTGTACAGGAGACAGGGATCAAGACCATCCCCATGGAAAAGAAACGCAAAAAAGCAAAATGGCTGTCTGAGGAGGCCTTACAAATAGCTGTGAAAAGAAGAGAGGCAAAAAACAAAGGAGAAGAGGAAAGATATAAGCATCTGAATACAGAGGTCCAAAGAATAGCAAGGAGAGATAAGAAAGCCATCTTCAGTGATCAATGCAAAGAAATCGAGGAAAACAACAGAATGGGAAAGACTAAAGATCTCTTCAAGAAAATTAGAGATACCAAGGGAACATTTCATGAAGATATTAAGAAGCAGAAGCAGAAGATATTAAGAAGAGGTGGCAAGAATACACAGAAGAACTGTACAAAAAAGATCTTCACTACCCAGATAATCACGATGGTGTGATCACTCATCTAGAGCCAGACATCCTGGAATGTGAAGTCAAGTGGGCCTTAGAAAGCATCACTATGAACAAAGCTAGTGGAGGTGATGGAATTCCAGTTGAGCTGTTTCAAATCCTGAAAAATGATGCTGTGAAAGTGCTATACTCAATATGCCAGCAAATGTGGAAAACTCAGCAGTGGCCACAGGACTGGAAAAGGTCAGTTTTCATTCCAATCCCAAAGAAAGGCAATGCCAAAGAATGCTCAAACTACCGCACAATTGCACTCATCTCACATGCTAGTAAAGTAATGCTCAAAATTCTCCAAGCCAGGCTTCAGCAATATGTGAACCATGAACTCCCTGATGTTCAAGCTGGTTTTAGAAAAGGCAGAGAAACCACAGATCAAATTGCCAACATCATCCGCTGGATCATGGAAAAAGCAAGAGAGTTCCAGAAAAACATCGATTTCTGCTTTACTGACTATGCCAAAGCCTTTGACTGGGTGGATCACAATCAACTGTGGAAAATTCTGAAAGAGATGGGAATACCAGACCACCTGATCTGCCTCTTAAGAAACCTATATGCAGGTCAGGAAGCAACAGTTAGAACTGGACCTGGAACAACAGACTGGTTCCAAATAGGAAAAGGAGTACGTCAAGGCTGTATATTGTCACCCTGCTTATTTAACTTCTATGCAGAGTACATCATGAGAAACGTTGGAGTGGAAGAAGCACAAGCTGGAATCAAGATTGCTGGGAGAAATATCAATAACCTCAGATATGCAGATGACACCACCCTTATGGCACAAAGTGAAGAGGAACTCAAAAGCCTCTTGATGAAAGTGAAAGAGGAGAGTGAAAAAGTTGGCTTAAAGCTCAACATTCAGAAAACTAAGGTCATGGCATCCGGTCCTATCACTTCATGGGAAATAGACGGGGAAACAGCGGAAACAGTCAGACTTTATTTTTGGGGGCTCCAAAATCACTGCAGATGGTGACTGCAGCCATGAAATTAAAAGACGCTTACTCCTTGGAAGAAAAGTTATGACCAACCTAGATAGCATATTGAAAAGCAGAGACATTACTTTGCCAACTAAGGTCTGTCTAGTCAAGGCTATGGTTTTTCCTGTGGTCATGTATGGATGTGAGAGTTGGACTGTGAAGAAGGCTGAGCGCCGAAGAACTGATGCTTTTGAACTGTGGTGTTGGAGAAGACTCTTCAGAGTCCCTTGGACTGCAAGGAGATCCAACCAGTCCATTCTGAAGGAGATCAGCCCTGGGATTTCTTTGGAAGCAATGATGCTGAAGCTGCAACTCCAGTACTTTGGCCACCTCATGCAAAGAGTTGACTCACTGGAAAAGACTTTGATGCTGGGAGGAATTGGGGGCAGGAGGAGAAGGGGGACGACAGAGGATGAGATGGCTGGATGGCATCACTGACTCGATGGATGTGAGTCTGAGTGAACTTCAGGAGTTGGTGATGGACAGGGAGGCCTGGCGTGCTGCGATTCATGGGGTCGCAAAGAGTTGGACACGACTGAGCGACTGAACTGAACACATTAGTGAATTTAAGTCTCCACTACAGAGATTTCACCATCTTTGTAAGATGTAAAAGCACTTCTTACCTGAATTTTGATGGGCCAGGTGAAATTACTGACATAAACAAAGAAAGTGATATTTGGGTGGTTGCGAAAATCAAACTTCTCATTAGAGAAACTATCTTTGTACTCCTTAATGTTGGTTTTTGAAACAACAGGCATCTCTTCTCCAGCTTGGGTTCCAGCTGTTAGGAAGAATAGAATGAAATAAAGAGATTTTTTTTTTTTGAGCAGAATTTGCCCTCACTAATAATAATGATGATAGTTAGAATTTATTAAACACTGTGTTCCAGAAATAGCACTTAACAACTCAATCTCATTTAATTCTAACAATTATTATCCTCCTCATTTACACATCAGAAAACTCAGGTTCAGGAGAATTAAGAAACTGATTCAGATCACACAGCTAGGGAGAGTTTGGATTTAAAGCTGGGTAGGCTGATACACAAGCCAGTGCCCTCAACCCAAATGGTTTTACCAGAAACCCCTACAACTTCTCCCACAGAAACAGGCAGCGGTAACTTTGAAGCAATGGCATTCACTCTGCCCACTTCACCTGCTTTGAATTTACCCCTTTAAATCTGTTTGGCAGTGCTCCAGATCCCCCATACAAGGGACACAGATTCCATACAAGCGATGGCTAGCAGTGACCTTAAGTCTCAACACTAGCAGGGAGGAAGGAGTTTTAGGGGTCACTCAGTCCCTTCTGCTACCAACTACAACTGACTCTAAATCCTCCTGACCTGATATAAACTCATCCTACTCCCAAGCAGTCCTTCAACATTCAATATTGTCCCTCAGCCAGGAATTCTAGCGTCTATAAAGACTCATAAAACAGGCTTTTCCCATGGCTGGAGTCCGACTGTCATAGGAAATCAATCACATGCTCAGGGATGCTACCTTTCTCCAAACAAAGACTGTGACATGATAAACACAAAGTGATGTGCAAAGTAATGTTTTTGTTTCAGTCTAACTGGTCATATTTTGACCAAAAGACAGTACTGTGACAGTAATAATGATGATGAAACATAATTACCATTTGATGAGAATTTACCAGGTTTCTAGTACTACACTGAGTAGTTCATTTATTATCTCATTGAATCCTCAGGATATTGTACATGGCTGGGTATTTGCATTATCCCATTTCATACCTGAGGAAACTGGCTCAAAAAGCAGAGTTGGAGTAATAGGCAGAATTCATATCCAGGTCCACTGAGCTACTTCTTAACTACTATATCAGGGCCACCTTTTCTTTCTTTAGTAGATTTTCTGCCCAGCAGATCTTCTTTAGTAAATCATAGTAAGGTAAACAAGACAGCAAAAGCTTTGCTCATAAAGCTTTATTTAATTCCCAAAGCACATTTTTCTTTGAACCCACGAAAATCTCATTCTACTAAAAATGCTGCATTTTTCACCTGTGAAGCACGGATGATAATGGTAGCACCAGAGCAGTGGCTATAGCAATGATATTAATGGTGTTAGCCAGGTGAGGTAGTGAGCATGTACTGGTCTTGATACCATGGCAGGCACCGACAGGTACAGCTGAATTTAATCTACACAACTGCATGAGATAAGTATTATTACTTTCTTTTTAAGATGAAAAATCTTATGGGTCTAGAGATAGGTTTTAGATACTTGCTCGAGGTCTTCCAGCTAATAAGTAGCAAAGGGTTAGGGTTTCAAATCCATCTGTCTGTCTCCATAGCCCCTTTTCTCAACTCTTTCTCAATCAATTATCTCCACTTGGGAGGGCTTCTCTAGGTGTGTCTTTACCTGAGAAGCTGGCAGCCCAGGTGATGTTGAGGTTGAAGTTTTTGGAGGCATTGATGAACATGTCCAAATCCCTGTTTTGCTGGTGAGATGTACAAATAATTAGAAAATAAATTACTGTAATAAGTTTCTTGGTTTTAAAGGGGTAGTTAAATTTTACTACTCTCAACTTTGTTAGTTACAAATAAAATTTTTAATGTCTTAAGAGAAACTCAACATTTAAAAGACAGCAAAATTTTTAACCTTAAGATAAGCAATAAACAAGTTTCATTTCCCTCCCATAAAAGTAGGAGATTTAATGCTTTATCAAATGCCAAACTCTATGAAAAAGTATCTTTTAAAAAAAGACCCTCACCAGAGCACAATGACCTACATCCTGTGACGTATATAAGGGGAATCAGTCTCTTAAGGATCCTTTGGGCAGCCTTTCCCAAATGTCTGGAGAGTAAGACACTTGATCAACTGTCATTTATAAATCAAATCTATGCACTTCTGAACCCATAGATTAAATACAATGTAAAGTTCTCCAAAATGGAAATGGTTTTTAAGAAACAGCATATAAAGCTGAAATAAACTAAATTTTAACCTTTCTTTTTTAAAATTTTAAAACTTTTGATTGTCTTCTCCCATGATTAAGAATATTTTTCTCTCACTAAAAATATTATTTCAAGAGAAATGACAGAATATGCTTTATTATCTTTGAAAACTTTGTATACCACTTAGAGATACAGCAATTTGAAGAGCTAGTTTACTTTGACTCTTGGTTTTAATGAGTGAAAAGGTATCTCTGAGGAATGTTCTGGGCCACCTGGAAACAGCACTGTCAGCTGTGCTAGGTAAATCATTATACTAACTTTTAGTTTTCCCTAGAACTTGGCTAATAAATCTCTTTCTTGGGGTCAAAAAATTGTTGTTCCAAATGAGTCAAATGCTGTATTTTGTATTTTTGAATGCAATCTTGCTGAAATTCTTCACACTGAAAAATTTTAAAACAGGTTAGAAAATAAAGGTTTTAAAGAACATTCTTTTGATAGTTTTTCAGCATAAAAATTATAACAATGGAAGCATTTCCAAACAGCTATTTTCAAAACATGATTTCCAAACCAGAAGTTCCTCTCATAAAGCAGTTACCTTCTCATTTATTGATAAAGCCTCACCATCCTCTTGAAGGGACAGCTCAAGTGTATATCTATTTATTTGGCCACGTTGCGGCAGGTAGGATCTTAGTTCCCTGACCAGGTAATTACTAGCAATTACTTCTTTCCACGGAAAGGATTAGTAAACTTGAAATCCTGGTGCTTTTGTAAAAAACAAGACATATACACTGTATAACTCTGGAATATAAAAACAAATCTTACTTTCATTTAATTGTAAACATCCCATACTGGACTTCATTCTTCTACTGATTTATTTATTTCTTAAATTTAACCACGCTTACTGATAACATTTGTTATCAAAGGAATATACTTTGGCTCATTATCATATTGTTTTCCATGTATTGTTATATTTATCATATTTTTGTAATGGTAAATGGCTTTGTGTATATTGATAAGAAGAAGCCTCCAAGGAAGCACCTAAATAATTTATCAAGTTTAGTAAAATTTCATTATGTACCAGAGTAGGTATTAAATGACTTTACATCTCACTGAAGAAATCGTATAGGTGTGTGTTCATGTTCTAGACACTTCACTTTTAAATGTCACACTGTGTTGGCTCCCTTTTACTTGTAGGTAACACCTTATGGCATGCTGGGGTTCACCATTAACAACAATAGACATAAAAATATTTTTTAAACAGTTATTTAGTAGTAATTTCAATTATTTCTGGCTGACTTCTTATGGGGCAACTAAGCCTTCACTGTTTTAACCTCCTAATGAGGATAAGAACTCATTCTAGGAGCTTAAGTGTTACCTCTGCCTGCATCACTGGTATTAATTTCTATTTTAAAGCAGTAAAATTGGGTTCTGCCACTGCCCCACGAACAAGGAAGTTCCCCTTGCCGTCTCCTCTCCTTTCCTGTATGGGGCTGTGATGGGCTGATGGATAAACCAAGTATGTGTGGAGTCAATTTCAGTCTGTTTATCAGACCATCGTAAATCTTAACAACACCATTCTTACCTTTTAACTAGAAAGGAAATAAGATGCCGAGTCTAACACTTCTTTCCTGTACCTCTAAACATTATCCTGTGGACTCCACTCTGGAGACCACTGCTAAGGCAGTGCTTCTATCCATAATGACCAAGGAAAAGATCCACACAAATTCAAAACAAACTAAGAAGACTTTTATATCTTACTTCATCAGGTGTCGCCACAAAATTGATGGCTGTGTAATAGCGGTCATCTTCCTGGGATAGGCTAAAGGTGAACTGATAGTCAATAAGAAGAGTATCTATGGAACGAAAGAAACGTGTATTTAAAAAGTGAAACAACACACAGTATGTCTCTGAAGATACAGATCGATTTTCTCATAAATATTTAATAGCCAGGAAAGTACTTTTAGCAAAGTTGTGAGCAACAATGTTTTGTTTGAGTTAGCCCACCAAAACCTCCTTGTATCATGACCCTGGTTGAGATTTTAGGCTCCCACCAAACTTACCTATAAATATTAATTGATCATCTATTCATGCTTAAAGACACAAAGCTATAAATTAATGGTGTAAAAGAAATCAAAACTCCACGTAAAAATGGTTGACTCCAGGTCCAGGGCAAGGAATACCTGTCTCAGTTAACTTATTCTAGAAAGCAAGGAAGCATTCAAAGACTAATGTAGCAAAAGAACAGAGCTTGAAAATAAGCCTACTGGCTAAACATGGTATAATTTAATTCTAAAAAGTACTGCACAACTCAACAACTTGATTTGAAAATGGGCAAAAGCCTTGAATAGATATTTCTCCAAAGATATACAAATTGCTAATAAACACATGAAAGGGTGCTTAACATCACTGATCATTAGAGAAATACAAATCAAAACCACAATGAGACATTATATCATCTATAGTAGAACAGCTAGTACCAAAAAAAGTGTTGGTGAGGATGTGGAGAAATTGGAACTGCCGTGTACTACTAGTGGGAATGATGCATCTATTGGGAAAAACAGTATGATAGTTCCTCAAAAAATTAAAAATAGAATTACTGAATGATCCAGCAATTCCACTTCTGAGTATGTATCAAAAAAACAGAAAGGAGGATGCTAAAGGGCTATTCGTACAACCATGTTCATAGCAGTCAAAGAAATTATAGCCCAATAGTGGAAGCAATCCAAATGTCCATCAACAGATACATGGATAAACAAAATGTGGTATATACAATGGAATATCACTCTCAGTCTCAAAGAGAAAGGAAATTCTGACACATGCAACAACATGAATGAACCTTGAAGACATTATGGTAAATGAGATAAAATAAATAAACAAGAAGACAAATACTGTGTAATTCCACTTATATGAGGTACCCAGGTACCAAATTCACAGAAAGTAAAATGGTGACTGCTAGTGAGTAGGGGAAGAGGGGAATGGGGAGTTGTTTACAAGTTTATTTTTCACTACTCAAAAGACGGCCAAATGATTTTCCAAAGTGGAAAACCATTTTATATTCTCACAGAAACTTTATAAGGGTTTCGATTTCTCCACATCACTGCTATTGGCTTTTATTTTTCAAGACAAATATATTAAATGTACTAGATTACAAAAAATTAATTGATGTGGTTTCAGGTTCCACACTATAACCTCTAAGTACTGATCAGCTGCCTGGTTTTGGTACAGTATCAAAGGATAACATCCATGAGTTCAGTTCAGTTCAGTTCAGTCACTCAGTCATGTCTGACTCTGTGACCCCAAGAACTATAGCACACCAGGCCTCCCTGTCCATCACCAACTCCTGGAATTTACTCAAACTTATGTCCATTGAGTCAGTGATGCCATCCAACAATCTCATCCTCTGTTGTCCCCTTCTTCTCCTGCCTTCAATCTTTCCCAGGATCAAGATCTTTTCCAATGAGTTGGCTGTTTACATCAGGTGGCCAAAGTACTGGAGCTTCAACTTTAGCATCAGTCCTTCCAATGAGTATTCAGGGTTGATTTCCTTTAAGGTTGACTGGTTTGATCTCCTTGCTGTCCCAGGGGCTCTCAAGAGTCTTCTCCAGCACCACAGTTCGAAAACATTAATTCTTTGGCACTCTGCCTTCTTTATCATGCAGTTCTCACATCTGTACATGACTACTTGGAAGACCATAGCCTTGACTATACAGACCTTTGCCAGCAAAGAGATGTCTTTGTTTTTTAATACACTGTCTAGTTTTGTTGCAGCTTTCCTGCCAAGAAGAAAGCATCTTCTAATTTCATGGCTGCAGTCACCACCTACAGTGATTTTTTACCCCAGGAAGAGGAAATTTGTCATTGTTTCCATTTTTTCCCCATCTTTTTGCCATGAAGTGATGGGACCTCATGCCATGATATTAGTTTTTTTTAACATGAGTTTTAAGCTGGGCTTTTCACTCTCCTCTTGCACCCTCATCAAGAGGTTCTTTAGTTCCTCTTCACTTTCTGCCATTAAAGTGGTATCATCTGCATATCAAAGGTTGTTGACATTTCTCCTGGCAATCTTGATTCCACCTTGTGATTTATCCAACCCTGCATCTCCTATGATGTGCTCTGCCTATAAGTCACATAAGCAGATGACAATAAACAGCCTTGTCATACTCCTTTCTCAATTTCGAACCAGTCAGTTGTTCCATATGTGGTTCTAATGGTTGTTTCTTGAGCCACATACAGATTTCTCAGGAGACAGGTAAGATGGTCTGGTATTCCCATCTTTTAAGAGTTTTCCAGTTTGTAATGATTCACACTGTCAAAGGCTTTAGTGTCGTCAATGAAACAGAGACAGGTGTTTTTCAGGAATTCCCTTGCTTTCTCTATGATCCAGTGAATGCTGGCAATTTGATCACTGGTTCCTTTGTTTTCAAAACCCAGCTTGAATATCAGGAAGTTCTCAGTTCATGTAATGCTGAATCCTAGCTTGAAGGATTCTGAGCATAATCTTACTAGCATTCGAAATGAGTGCAATTGTCTAGTAGTTTGAACAATCTTTAGTACTGCCCTTCTTGAGAAATGGAATGAAGATTCACCTCTTCCAGTTGTGTGGCCACTGCTGGGTTTTCCAAATTTGCTGACAAATTTGGGACACCTTTATAGCATCATCTTTTTAAGATTTTAAATAGCTCTACTGGAATTCCACCACCTCCAGTAGCTTTATTGGCATCAGTGCTTCCTAAGGCCCAGCTGACTTCACACTCCAGAAAGTCTAGCTCTGGGTGAGTGACCACACCATCCGGGTCATTAAGATCTTTTTTGTACAGTTCTTCTGTGTATTCTTGCCATCTCTTCTTAATCTCTTCTGCTTCTATTAGATTTTTACCGTTTCTGTCCTTTACTGTGCCCGTCTTTGGATGAAATGTCCCTTTGATATTTCCATTTTTCTTGGAGAGATCTCTAGTCTTCCCTTTCTGCTGTTTCCCTCTATTCCTTTCCTTTCCATTGTTCACTGAAGAAGGCCTTCTTGTTTCTCCTTGCTATTCTCTGGAACTCTGCATTAAGTTTGGTGTACCTTTCCCTTTCTCCCTTTCCTTCCTCAGCTATTTGTAAAGCATCCTCAGACAACCACTTTGCCTTCCTGCATTTGTTTTTTTGGAGGGATGTTTTATTTGCTGCCTCCTGTACAATATTCTGAACCTCTGTCCATACCTCTTCAGGCACTCTGTTTACTAGATTTAATCCCTTGACTCTATTCCTCACCTTCACTGTATATTCATAGGGGATCTGATTTAACTTGTACCAGACTAGCCTTGTGGTTTTCCCCACTTTCTGTAGTTTAAGCCTGAATTTTGCTGTAAGGAGCTGATCTGAGCCAGAATCAGCTCCAAGTCTTGTTTTTGCTGACTGTATACAGCCTCTCCATCTTTGGCTACAAATAATTTAATCAACCTGTACTGACCATTTGGTGATGTCCATGTGTAAAGTCATCTTGTGTGTTGTTGAAAACAGGTGTTTGATATGATCAGTGTGTTCTCTTGGCAGAATTCTGTTAGCTTTTGCCCTGCTTCACTTTGTACTCCAAAGGCAAACTTGCGTGTTACTCCAGGTATCTCCCGACTTCCTATTTTTGCACTCCAATCTCCTATGATGAATAGGACATCTGGTCAAGACTCCGCAATCCAATGCAGGTGGCATGGTTCGAGCCCTGTTCCTGCATGCCGAATGGTGCATCAGAAACAACAACAACAAAAAACCACTCTGTCCTTTTCTTTTCATTTTATTATTTTTTACTTTACAATATTGTATTGGTTTTGCCATACATCAACATGAATCCGCCACGGGTGTACACGTGTTCCCAATCCTGAACTCCCCTCCCACCTCCCTCCCCATACCATCCCTCTGGGTCATCCCAGTGCACTAGCCCCAAGCATCCTGTATCCTTTTCAACTATATCTGGTGGGGCCAGGTTGTGTTTATGTGTGTGTGTGTGTCTGTCTGTGTCTGTACTTTAACGAAAAAGATCCTTTTCAGCTATATCTGGTGCGGCCAAAACGGCCAAGGTGTGCGTGTGTGTGCGTGTGTGTGTGTGTGTGCGTGTGTGCGCGTGTGTGCGTGTGTGCGTGCGTGTGTGCGTGCGTGCGTGCGTGCGTGCGCGCGCGTGCGCGCACTTTAACCGAAAAGACAAGGCACAACAGACTGAATGCAGAAGCAGATATAAGAATCCAGTTTACTTCTATTAAGCTGCGGTATTGGCTTTTGATTTCAATAATACTAGGAGTATATCTCACTGTGGTTTTAACACACATATCCCAAATGTCAAATAATGTTACCCATTTTCTCATGTGCTTATTGGCAATTCATTTATCTTCTTTGGTGAAATGTCTTTCAAATCTTTGCCTGTTTTTAACTGACACTGTCCTCTTATTCAGTTGTAGGAGTTCTTTATATATTCTGAATATAAATTCTTAATCAAAGATATGCTTTGTAAACATTTTTCTTAGTCTGTAGGTTGTTTTTAGTTGTTTAGTTTTTAAATGGTATTTCTTAAAAAACAGGTTTTAAATTTTTATAAGTCCCCAATAAAACTTTTTTTTCTTTTATGAATTGTGATTATGGAATCATACTGAAAAACTCTTTCCCATATGCAAGGTCATGAAGTTTTTCTCTTGTTTTTTCTAGAGAAAACACATTTATTAAGTTCTAGGTGGATGTGAATTTTGAAGGGATGCTATTTAAACCCAGATGGTATGGGTATACAATCACAGTAGAATATGAAAACATTAGCTCATTTTTCTCTGGTTCATAATCTGTCCTAGTATGTAGATTCTCATATAGGAAGAAAATGCATTTATCCACAAGGATCTGGTTTACTGTGCATTGTTAGTCATTAGACATTTTATTTTACATATTAATTCCTAAAGAGGTGGTTAACACAAATCAGTTTCAGAGAGAATGATAACTTCAACTGTATTTTTAGAATTCTGTTTTTGATCAATCCTAAAATATGAAATATGGTGACCCCCAAGCAGATAACGGCAAATGAAACAAGGTTTCAAGAGAATACAAATAAGGAAAACCAGAGATGTTTATCTCTGTACTCTTCCCTGATAACTGCTACAGACATATTAATACAAACCAAAACCAGACTTAAAGCAGCTGAAAATAGTGTTCACATATAAATTAAATTTAGTAGAATATGACACATCAAATTAAGAGCCACTTCCATGGGTGATTACTATATTCCTATAGCACTTACCATTCTCAAACCATATTAAAGAAAATAACGAAGTTTTATTGAATTACTTTCCTTCTAGACAAATAAGAACTGCAAAAACACTTACAATAACACGTTCCTTTGAGAGGGTTTCCTTGGTATCGATTTTCTACCTCACATCTAGGGGAAAAAATGAAGATTATTTTCTATTGTTATCTACATTCAATAGTGAATCTACATTCACTTTAAAATCAAGCAGGTCCTTTTATATAAACTATACTTTTTGAGTCAGTACAAATACATTCTTCACTGTTGCTCAAATCAGATAGACTAACAAGAGTCTGCATTCATTTTCAATGTTGACTGCCCAGAAGTTCACACCACCAACAACCAATAAACATTTGCTAAAGCATATAAGATAAATTCAAATAAAATAAAGTTTAGATCCTATTTTTTATCATGAAAACACATTTTCACTTTTGTATGGACAAATTTTCTTCTAAAAGTGCAGTTAAAGCATTTTTCAAATCTATTTACCTGTGGTTAGTTGCTAATAAAGTTGTAAGCTTTTATCCATCTTGGAATGTGTATGTGTGGATAAGACTGTGACAAAGGCAAACTGTTTAGATGAGACTATGCCAAAAGATGTAAATACTGGCTGAGTGAAAGAAAGGCTATCTTACATATGTTTTCCTCCTAGGGCCATCTAGCTGTCAGATTTTATAAGTGCAATAAAATCAGACCTGTTATCAAAAAATACAGAAAAATAATTTTTTTCATATATTCATTTCTCACATTTCCTGTTCTCCACAGATAAATTAAACCTGTTCTTTAAACACAAGTGAAAGAAGGCTAAACACCAAGGATCACTTAAAAAAAAACAAACAAAACTAAAAACTCTTGGATATGGTTCCCCAGTCTGGAGAAAAAGAGTTCTAGTCAAAAAGAATTATTAATTTCCCCATAAATATCATCCATGAACATCAGTAAAACCCAAGCTCCCACTTAACAAAATGATTCAGGAAGGCACAATAGCTAGGAACCATGAAGAAAGGAGGGGAAAGCTTGAGTTAAGCACTTTTCCCAAATAAATAATTCAGGGATGTTTTATGTCTTTTTATCTAGTATTACCAGCACTTGTTTATATCTAAAATTTCCTAAAGAGAAAGTCTTTCACTGAGCCTACACCTCATTTCTTCATTGTATACCATTAACAGAAGGCAGGGGTGATTAAATTTGCTCTATTACATTTTTGTGTTTAAAGGAACCTAGATTTAAAAACTAAATTTAATTTCTGATTAGACTTTTCTTTATGTATTGGCTTCAGGGCAGCACAAAAACAGGAAACATACGTATCACTATAAAATATATACAGAGCAATTTCCTCCTGAATGCCACTATCAAAGTCTCAATCACTGGTGACATTACTAGCATTTTTTAAGAAAAACAAAATTTACCAGTGACTATCTGCTTATATCAGGTCAATGTTTTGATACTATTAAACATTTCTCTCACGTCTCTGCTTGAGAGAATGAGTGAAACTAGAACTTGTTTCATGAGGTTTTCTGGTGAGGCAGAGAGAAACTGAGGAACAATCTCTCGTTTCAACTCACCAGGACACTAAAAATAATTATCACTAAAAACGACTCACTATTGATAGATGGGGGAAATGGGGCTTAACACAGTTAAGTGATTTGCTTCTACAGCACCCTAGTCAGTAGGAGGCACAGCCAGGGCTGAATCTCCAAATCTGCCTGATGCTATTTGCATCTTCGTGGATGGGGAGCCCAAACTCTTCCCTGGATAATGTTTGATATACATCACTAAGGAAAATGCTAGAACAGGGACGGATGTGTTAAAAGCAAGAGGAACTCTCTACAATTAAACAACCAAAATGCTAAATAAAATCTTGTCCTGGAATACCAGTTCTTTCAACTCTGTCTTTTAAGAAAATCTCCTGACATGACAAAAATAGAGCCTTTAATCCAAGTCAGCAACCCAGGAATTGTCAGAGTCACTCAAACATAAAAATGTGATTTAAAGAGCCATTAAGGAATTACTGCTAAACTGACAACCTCCTCAGTATGGAGGGTGACTAAATTAGACCTATCTGAAGCAGAAAGGGGAAAATTTCAAATCAGTCAACTTGAGGATTCCTCAGAGGCCATCGAAACAAGGCCCAGGGAAGAGGGTGGCTCTTGGGGTTCAGGCAGTTTCACAGCCCCTTCACACTCCCTGGTGAGGTGTGGATGGTGCCAGGAGTCCCAGAAGTGTGGTACTTACAGCTGACATTCATCCCCCTTGACGCCCTTGGTGGTGCAGAAGCACTTGCCCGTGTTGGTATTGCATAGCGACGCATGCCCATTGCACCTGCATGCTGGGGAGAAGGAAAAGGAAGGGGTGGTCACAACTGGCTTAAAAGATAACCACTATCAGACTTTCCTCAAAACAAGTAATTCTGTCTGAATTGGATTCAACTGGAAAGATAGGTAAAATAAAGGCATTCATTTAATAGGTAAAATTCTTTTTTTTCAAGCCAGTGATTTATCTCAAATAATGTCAGAGCCAACATTAAAGGAGTCAAAGTCACCAGTCAGGATGAAAGAGAACATCAGTGTCCACTGCCATTTGAGGCCGTGCCTCTCTGGGATGTAACAGACTCTGCTACGATTCTATCACGATTCTTTCATCTACTCAATAAACATTTCTGAAGCATCTTCAGTGTGGGCACACAGACACAATCTCTGTCCCCATAGAGATCTCTGAGCAATGACTGCTCCCCACAGGGAAGGTTGGTCTGGCTAGGCTCTGCCAATGGCCACATTTCAAATCATACCAGGACTCAGAGCTGAGAGAGGATTCCAATGGCAGGTCATGTTTCAGAGACCTTCCAGGATTCAGCACCCTTGCCTGCCTTCTTCTTAGCCTTCAGAGCAAACGACTCTTGTCATCTCCCTCATCTGGCTACCTCTCATCTCCACCTTTCATCCAACATCTGCATGTGACCTATGACCAACTTTTTACTCCAGCTGAAATAAATGATCTTTTCCCTCAATAGCTTTTCACTCAACAACCTGTTTTTCTGTGAATAAATTAAAAGTATTAGGCTAGAGATACATATACTTTTAAAATAAACCCCATGGAGAAAAATATCACCCAAAGAAACCTATGGGTGAAGAAAATTTATGTTGCAGTGGTGAAGTGCAGTGGTGAAGAAAATTTATGTTGCAGTGAGAAACACAAGGGTTCAACTCTGGGTTCTGCTGAGGATGGAGAGAGGGGCAATGTATTAACAAAAGCAAAGGCCTATCTATGGTCAATGTGCCCAGGTTTGAATTCAGGCCACTCCATTTAGCTCCTTTTCTAAGTCAGCTTCCTCATTCATGTGATGGGGATAATAATAATGCCTATCCTGTAGGATTTTGGGGAGGATTAAATGATATAATACATGAATGAAATACAGTGAGCATTCAAAAAATCATCACTGTTATCTAAAGATTAAGGACTATACAGTTCTAAGAAGAAAACATTAAAGACTTGGTGCCACTTACAGTATTTTTAAATTATACTTTCTGTTATAGATTGTGACTCTGAAAAATAAAGCTAGCTCTATGTCCTGGAAACGGCTTCCGAGATGGCTCAGTGGTAAAGAATCCACCTGCTAATGCAGGAGACACAGGTTCAATCCCTGGGTCAGAAAGATCCCCTGGAGAAGGAAATGGCAACCCACTCCAGTATTCTTGCCTGGGAAATTCCATGGACAAAAGAGCCTAGCTTAGCAGGCTACATGATCCATAGGGTTGCAAATAGCTGGACATGACTTAGCAACTAAACAACAACAACAGTAAGTTCTGGACAACTGTAATCTAGCCCTACAAATGCCACAGAGGAGAATGTAACTTTTTAAGATAACAGTTGAACATAACAGGGATGACAGTACCCTCATCATAGTGGTACAACCAGACCCAGTAGCTAAAGTCACATTTCCTGAATGTGGTTCTCAGAATGGCCAAATCTCACAGTGAGAGCTTGGTCAGGCTACTCTAGCCTGGGGAGAATAAAAGCACTGTTGTCTCAGGGGGCTGCCAGCACAATGCCTTGCATCAATATATATATATCAATCATCTAAAATGTCAGGTACTCTTGATTACTAACTAATGGATGAAATCTATTCACAAAGAATAAAAAAGTATTTTTACTGAATACCTTTTAATCTGAGCTTTACATAAGAACGGTAAGAAAGGACATCTGAAGAGTAATAATGATTGTTCACATCTACCTGTCATGTCCTGCTGACTGCTTTCATTTCAACCACCACCCTACTATCCCCATTTTACAGATAAGGAAAATGAATCCCAGAGAGGTTCCACTAGGACACTAGCTCTCTTCTAACTGCTCTGGAATCAGATTTTCAAGGGCCATGCTAAGGAGTTTGGAGGTGGGACTTGGGGAGCAGTTAGCGATTTTCCTTTCTTACTTATTTTTTTCCCTCAGATCTGATGGATCTTTCCACTGAAAACTAGAACAAACCGAAAAGTAGTTTATTGGTATCACTTGTTATTTTAAAAAACACAATTTGTGTGCTAACAATAAGTGTCCTTTTGCTTACAGGAATCTATCTGACATGTATGGGGAGACACGGGGCTACTTAAATCTTTAAAAACACTGAAGTATTGAGGAGTCTAGCTCCTGGTTAAAAATCTACATGTGACTTTTGAGGCTCAACCATAGGCAACGATAAAGGTTTTCTCTGGTGGGCCTTACAGGGAAAGCTGCCTTCCCCACACCAGCCTGGCTGGAGCTCTCTAGTGGAGTTGAGTCAAGGGCTCAGGCCCCCTGGCCAGCCCTTCTCTATCACATATTTGCATTCCTAGCTCAGGTGCCTTCACTCCTAGGTCTTTGTATCTGAGGCCTCAGGCAAAGGTCTTCTTCAGGCACCTCTGCTGAGCCTCCACATGGAGGAGGAGGGGCACCTCAAAGAGGCTTTACCCACTCTCCATCCCAGGTACTTCTTCACTCCTACTAGCCTTTCCCCCCACCATCTCTCCACTCCAGGGTCCTCAAAAGGCTTTTGCTGGACCTTTAGTTCAGGGCCCCCTCAATGGCATGTTGACCCCCAAGGCTATGCTAATTTACCTGATGCTCAAACAGCACACCATTCCAAGAAAGAAAGTAGGACAAGGGAAGTCAGTGCTCTCTCAGTGTAAGCCTTTTGCTTCCATCATCACAGTAACTGATTAAAGGTTTTAACTCCTTCATTTTTGACTAGATGCTTTAATATCTACTCTGACACTAGGCAGCTCTGCTCTCTCTCTTCAGCTCAGCTGACCTCCTGACAAGTGTAACTTAAGAAAGGCATTATCTGAAACCAAGTGGCTTTCTTCCTTCAAGATAATCAAGACAAACAGACACATCATGTGCCACCTGGTTTGCAATCAGTGACCCTGAAAAATTTGACTTACGCTGACATTTTCCCCCGTTGGTTGGATCACCATAGAAGCCGGATATGCAGGTCTCACAGTGCTTGCCCGTGGTCAGGTTCTCACACTTCTCACAGATACTCTGATTAATGCATTTGCTGTGGCCATTGCACTGGCAAGCTAAAAGAAAGAATTTTAAGGGGCTTGTCCTATGGTAGAGCTGGGTGGAACACATTCTGCAAGATTTGTTTGTAACCATCTATGTTCCTTATTGCCTCTAGAAACAATAATCAAAACTACCAAAAATTAGTTTGAGAAACAAGATCAAAATATCAGAAAAGAGCTAGTTCAGGAAAATCAAAAATATACTACAGCAAGGTAAAAGTTCATAGCCATTAAAAAAAGTTTTTGTTGTTATTCACTTAAAAATAATACATGCTCATGATAGTAAATTAGAAAAATACAGGAATTAGAAAAAAATCATATACAATTCCACCACCCAGAGATCACTGTCCATTTTTGGAATCTTTCCTTCCAGTATTTTTTTCTATACAGTTTTACACAGCTGTGTTTATATTAATATTCAATTTTGACTTTTTAAAATGTAGATCACAATTATTTTACATTATTTCATCTAACATAAAGAAAACTTTAAATGGTAGAATAATTTTTATGAAGTCAAATAGCTACTTAACCATTTCCTTACATTCTGATAGTTTGCTTTCAACTTTTCATTTTAGAAAAATAACCATCTTTATAAGTAAACATTTTTATAAGTGGAATTATTGATTCTTGATGCATACAGGACTTCACAACTAGAAAGAAATATGATGCATGGACCTCTCAGGGCTGCTCAGGACAACTGTGCACAGCAGAGTTAGGTGGGGCCACTTATGTAGTGCACAATCTATAAGCAGACCTGTCTTTTCTTCTCTTCAGCTCTACTGAGATATAACTGACATGGAACATTGTATAAATCTCAAGTGCACACTTAAAGTATACAATGTGTTGATTTGATAAAAACACTGAACAAATGCTTCTCTCTCTCTTCCCCTTCAAATTTCACTGAAAGTATAGAAGAAATGTAAAAGCAAGGGTTTGGGATAAGAGGAAAAAGTGCTGTAAGAAGTAGAGAGGGATACTTCTGAAGCATTGAATTTCTAGAAGTATTCAGAATACCCCAAGTGGGGAGGCCATTGGCACAACCATGAACATGCCAAACACATCCAGACACCTGGTCTGATGCTCCTTCCTCCCTTCACTGAGGCAGGAACAGAGACCATTCATCCACAGCCAGACAAGAGTTGGAGAGTCCTGGTACTAGCTAGCCAGCCTTTCCCTTGGGACATCACACCACACCTTCACAACAGCTCAGTATACCCAGTACTCACAAGCCTAGACATTCAGTTAAAAATACAAATCAACCTTGAGGAGTCACTAGTCTGAGAAAATTACCAAGCTAAAGGCATCACCAAGATCAACACGTGGAACAACTAATTCTGAAGGAAGGATTAGTGCAAGAAATTTAAGAGAATGAAAAATATTAACTTTAGTAAATTCAGGGAGGCCTGAGGGATTATAAAATAAGAAAGTAAGCTCTGAAAAAACTTCACAATATTTAGAAACCTTGCAAAAAGAAAAGGATAAAATAAAACCAGACACAAAACAAAAACCATTCAAAAGGCTAAATAGGAAAACACATATAGCTAAAAGCAGCCTATAAGAAAATAATATGAACAGGTGTATGCCAAAAATCTGACCATTTAGATGAAACAGAAAAATTCCTATAAAATACAGGCTACCCAAACTGCCTGAAGCAGAAACAGAAATCTGCCTGTATTATACTTTACTTACCTACTAAGTAAAGAGATTGGATGAATAATCAAAAACCTTCACTGGTAAATTCTATCAACACTTCAAGAAGAATTAATACCGACCTTTTTTGCAAATTCTTTCCGTAAATGCAAGAGGAGGGAATACTTCCTAACTCCCTCTAAGAAGTCAGTACTACCCTGGTACCAAAATCAGATAGGCATCACAAGAAAGAAAACTATAGAACAGATCTATATCCTATATGAAAACAGACACAAAATACCCAACTAGAAAACTGAATCCATGTCAACGTACTGCAAAAACCACTACAATATTGTAAAGCAACTAGCCTCCAATTAAAATAAATTAATTTAAAAAACCCTGAATCCAGCAACACAGTAAAAAGAATTATACATCATGAGCAAATGGGCTTTATTCCAGAGATGAAAGGCTGGTTTAATATCCTTAAATCGATTAGTATAATGAATAGTATTAATAAACTTAACAAAACCACATATTATCAAGACACAGAAAAAGTATGTGACAAAATTCAGCACCCAATCAAAGCCCTCAAAAAGCCAGGAAGAGAAGGGAAATTTCTCAACTTGAGAAAGGACATGTATGAAAAAACTAAGGCCAATATCATATATAATGGAAAAAGACTGAATTCATTCTCCCTAAGATCAGGAACAAGACAATGATGTTCATTCTCACCACTTTTATTCAATATTGTACTGGAGTTTCTTGTCAGGCCAAATAGTCCTCCAAAAAAAATTTTTTTTAAGAAGGTGTCCAGATAGGAAAGGAAAAAGTAAAACTGTCTTTTTTAGCAGACAATGAAATCCCTGCATAAAGAAAACCCTAATCAACTAAAGAAATAGTAGAAATAACAGCTTAGCATGGTTGCAAGACACAAGATCAACAAACAGAAATCAACTCTATTTCTAAATATATACTAACAATGAACAATCAAAAAACAAAATTAAGATAATTCAGTTCACAATACCTTGAAGCAGTGTAAAATACTTTGCATAGTAAATTTAACAAAATAAGCATAACATATAAACACTGAAAACTATGAAAAATAAAAAACTAAATAGGAAGATTCCAGGTTTATAAACTAGAAGGCTTAATACTGTTATAGGTATGTGTGTGCTAAGTCAAAAAACGAAGATCATGGGATCTCGACCCATCATTTCATGGCAAATAGATGGAGAAACAATGGAAACAGTGACAGACTTTATTTTCTTGGGCTCCAAAATCACTGTGGATAGTGACTGCAGCCATGAAATTAAAAGACGCTGCCTCCTTGGAAGAAAAGCAATGATAAACCTAGACAGTATATTAAAAAGCAGAGACATTACTTTTCCAACAAAGGTCCATGTAGTCAAAGCTACGGTTTTTCCAGTAGTCATGTACAGATGCGAGAGTTGAACCATAAATAAGGCTGAGCGCCGAAGAACTGATGCTTCTGAATTGTGGGTTGGAGAAAACTTTATAGAGTCCCTTGCCTTGGACAGAAGGAGATCAAACCAGTCAATCCTAAAGGAAATCAACTCTGAATATTCATTAGAAAGACTCATGCTGAAGCTGAAGCTCCAATACTTTGGCCACCTGATGTGAAGAGCTGACTCATTAGAAAAGACCTGGAGGCTGGGAGAGATTGAAGGCACAAGGAGAAGGGGATGGCAGAGGATGAGATGGTAAGACAGCGCCACTGACTCAATGGACATAAGTTTGAGCAAACTCTGGGAGATGGTGAAGGACAGGGAAACCTGGTGTGCTGCAGTTCCTGGGGTCACAAAGAGTCGGATACGACGGAGCAACAGAACAACAAAGCGTGTTAAGTCGCTTCAGTAGCGCCCAACTCTGTGCAACCCTATGGACTGTAGCCCACCAGGCTGTTCTGTTCATGGGATTCTCCAGGCAAGAATACTGGGGTGGGTTGTCGTGCCGTCCTCCAGGGGATCTTCCCGACCCAGGGGTCAAATCTCTCTCTTAGGTCTCTTGCATTGGCAGGTGGGTTCTTTACCACTGGCACCAGCTGGGAAGCCCCATTAGGATGGCAATATACCCCCAAATGGTCTATAGATTAAATGCAATCTCTTATGAAATATCAGCTGGTTTTTTGTTGATGTTACTGAAACTCACAAATTCATCCTAAAATTCATATGGAAATTCAAGGAACCCAAAATAGCCATGACCATTTAGAAAAATAAGAACAAAGTTGGAGGACTTAGGCTTCCCAATTTCAAAACTTACTACACTTACTACAAAGCTATAGAAATCAAGAGTGTGATACTAGAATAAGGACAGACATATGGTCAATGGAACAGAAATGAGAGTTCAGAAATAATTTCTTACATTCAACTGATTTTCAAAAAATGTGCTCCCAAAATTCAATAGTACACAAATGTACTCCCAAAATTCAATAGTAAAAATTGTCTTTTCAGCAAATGTTCCAAGAACAACTAGCTAACCACATGCAAAAATATAAGTTAAAAAAAAAAAAAAGATAAGTTTGGATGCCAACTTCACATCAGATACAAAAATTAACTCAAAATGAATCATGGACCTAAATACAAAGAGATAAATCTATGTAACTTTAAAAAGAAAATATAGGAGTAAACTTTTGTGATTTGGGGTTAGTTAGGCACTGATTCTTTTATACAATACCAAACGCACACATAGGGTAAAAGAATACTTTTGTATTTCAAAAGATACCATCAAGAAAGTAAAAGGAAACCCCATGGAATGAGAGAAAATATCTGCAAACTATATATCCAATAAGGGGCTTGTATCTGGATTCACAAGGAACTCTTGTAGGTCAACAATAAAATGATAATGCAGTTTTTAAAACTGGGCAAAGAATTTGAATAGTTCTCCAAAGAAGACATACAAACGGTGAACAGGATGCTCAACTTCATTAGTCATTAAAGAGAAACAGAACTCACTCAGCCGCGTCTGACTCTTTGCGACCCCATGGACTGTAGCCTACCAGGCTCCTCCATCCATGGGATTCTCCAGGCAAGAGTAGTGGAATGGGTTGCCATTTCTTTCTCCAGGGTATCTTCTGGGCCCAGGGATTGAACCCAGGTCACCTGCATTGCAGGCAGACGCCTTACCATCTGAGCCATCAGGGAATCATTAGTCATTAGGGAAATGCATATCAAAATCACAGTGCTTGCCAAGTGGTCCAGTGGTTAAGAATCCCCCTGCCAATGCAGTGGACACAGGTTCAAACCCTAGCGTGGGAAGATCCTACATGCAGCAGGGCAGCTAAGACTATGCATGGCTACTGAAGCCCGCATGCCTAGAGCCTCTGCTCTGCAACAAGTGAAGCCCCCACAATGAGAACCTCGTGCACCCCAAAGAAGATAGCCCCTGCTGACAACTGGAAGCCCATATGCAGCAACAAAGACATAGTATAGCCAAAACAAAACAAAACAACACTGTGACATGCCATTTCTCATATTCTCATACACTAGAACAGCTACAATCCAACAAATGTGATGAGGATGTGGGGAAATCTGAACCTTTCTAACATTGCTAGTGAGAATGAAAAACGGTGCAGCTACTTTGTAAAACTCTGAACCCATTATTCCCCAATTTTGTCCCTGGTCCTAGGCAATCACTAATCTATTTATTGTCTCTAAATATCTGCCCTTTTTTGGGCATTCCATATAAGTAATATGTGCTTCCCTGGTGGCTCAGATGGTAAAGAATCTGCCTGCAATACAGGAGGTGAAAAAGACTCAGGTTCGATTCCTGGGTCAGGAAGATTCCCCCAGAGGATGAAATTGCAACCCACTCCAATATTCTTGTCTGGAAAATTCCATGGACAGAGGAGCCTGGTGGGTTACAGCCCATGGGGTCCCAAAGAAGTGGACATGACTGAGCAACTAACACTTTCACCTAGTAACTTTCCTTACAGAAGTCTTCACAAACAGTCCAGCAGTCAGGGGCACTGTCTGGCAGGATTTCAGAGAAATTCTTATCCACTAATCTCTTGGGAGTCTTTGCACCTGCCAGAAAGTGAAAGGGAAAGTGAAGTCGCTCAGTCGTGTCTGACTCTTTGCGACCCCATAGACTGTAGCCCACCAGGCTCCTCCGTCCATGGGATTTTCCAGCTAAGAGTACTGGAGTGGGTTGCCATTTCCTTTTCCAGGAGATCTTCCTGACCCAGGGAATGAACCCAGGTCTCCCGCATTGTAGGCAGACACTTTACCATCTGAGCTACCAGGGAAGCCCACAGCTTCTCCCAATTGTTCTGGCAGACCATCAGTTATTTTGTGCATTTACTGAAGTTTGAATCAAAGGCCACTTTCTCTGGGTTGGTTTCCAGGGCAGCTACTCCAGCAGATCAAGGCTCAAGTTGTACATCAACTCAAGGTTGATTCCTTCTTGCATCAACCAGTGGGAGTGATAGAAATGAGGAAGGAAGGGAAGAGAGGGAAGGACTGGGGAGAAGGGAGAGAAGGGAAAAAGGAGGGAAGGAAGGAGAGAGGGAGGTAGATACGCAGGCTGAATTTTTCCTTTTTTCTTCTTGTCAAAGGAAAGAGGTTTTCCTTCTCCCTATTCTTAGAGCATTTCAGTATGAAAATTTGCATTTAAAAAACCTCTGATTCCTTTGAAACATATGCGTTAGTCGCTCAGTTGTGCCCAACTCTGTGACCCCATGGACTGTAGCCCACCAGGCTCCTGTGTCCAAGAGATTTTCCAGGCAAAGATACTGCAGTGGGTTGCTTTAAAACTTAAATAAGCCATAAGTCAGCATTACAAAGCAGACATGGTTTTTGTTAAGGGCTTAAGAGCCACCTCTTTGAAATGTAAACATCAGGCAAGCCAGCCACCCTACCCTCTCTCTGTGGGAATGGGTCCAAACTATAACCATCTGCTTGGATTAAAGATACAAGTTTGTTTTCCTTTTTGTTTTTTCCTTTGGGTAAAGGCAATTAACTAACATAGGTGGCCACCCCAATTACCAGGTAATTTCACAATAAACTGGGAAAGAATGTAGAGCAAACAGTGGTGTCAAATCCTCTCACACAAAGACAAGTTACTTTCATTTTGAGGACAAGTATAGAATGGACTGTATACGCTGGGATATTTAAAAGGATGGGATTTCTCTCTGTTGTTATCTCATTAGTGGACTGCTGAAATGTGCACTACGATCTGGTTTAATGCTTACTCAGTAATAAAACTTTCTTTCCTACATCTGTGGAGAGGAATTTCTGGGTTGGCAGGAGATTTTATTTTTAATTTTTCCCCTAACAATCATCACATTGTATTTTTAAGTAAAAAAGAAAACTGCAGAACAATATATCATATGCATAGTATATTTCACAGTATTTTTTATTTAAAAAACTATAGATCTAAAGGTACCTGTATTACTGTTAAAAGTTTTTCCTTCTATGAAGAACTAGAGATGAGGAAATGCTGGGCTGGATGAAGGACAAGATGGAAATCAAGACTGCCAGAAGAAATATCAATAACCTGATACACAGATGACACGACGCTTATGACAGAAAGCAAAGAGGTACTAAAGAGCCTCTTGATGAAAGTGAAAGAGGAGAGTGAAAAAATTGGCTTAAAACTCAACATTCAAAAAACTAAGATCATGGCATCTGGTCCCACCAATTCATGGCAAATAGATGAGGAAACAATGGACAGTGACAGATATTATTTTCTTGGGCTCCAAAATTACTGTGGATAGTGACTGCAGCCATGAAATGAAAAAGACGCTTGCTCCTTGGAAGAAAAGCTATGACCAACCTAGACAGCATATTAAAAAGCAGAGACATTACTTTACTGACAAAGGTCCGTATAGTCAAAGCTATGGTCTTTCCAGCAGTTATGCATGGATGTGAGAGTTGGACCATAAAGAAGGTTGAGCACCAAAGAATTGATGCTCTTGAACTGTGGTGTTGGAAAAGACTCTTGAGTTCCTTGGACAGCAAGGAGATCAAACCAGTCAATTCTAAAAGAAATCAGTCCTGAATATTCATTGGAAGGACTGATGCTGAAGCTGAAGCTCCAATACTTTGGCGACCTGATGCAAAGAGCCGACTCACTAGAAAAGACCTTGATGCTGGAAAAGATTGAATGCAGGAGGAGAAGGGGATGACAGAGGATGAGATGGTTGGATGGAATCACCAACTCGATGGACATGAGTTTGAGCAAGCTCTGGGAGTTGGTGATGGACAGAGAAGCCTGGAGTGCTGCAGTCCCTGGGGTTGCAAAGAGTCGGACACAACTAAGCAACTGAACTGAACTGAGAGATGAGGAATTATAGTTTTTATTTTATCTACATCTGTAATAGCTAATTTTTATAATGAACACATTTCATTACTTTTATAATGAAAGTTAGCAAAACAACTGAAAATTCTTGGTATTTTCATTAATTGACATTAAAAATATTTTTCACAGGAAACAAATAGTTTCTTAAATGATCTTTCTTTTTTTTTCCCCTTAAAGAAATCCATATAAATAATGTAGCTTTCAAGGCTTTATTCTTTGTAAGTAGGTAGTGAGATTTGGGACACAGAACACATCTTACCTGGACAATGAATGAAAGACCAGTTATATCTGCTGTCCTCCAGACACATGCTGGAATTGAGAAGAGGCTGTGGGAAGGAATTTCCTGTAGGGCCCTGAGAAGGCATCTTCACTGGTCCTTTATAGGAGCCCTCTATGCATTTCCCTTTGCCCGTATTGCTAGGATCAGTGCACCAGCCACAGCCTGGTTGCTCCAAGCAGTGACTACAGGTACAGTAGCCTGAACAATTTTCAGCTGTAAAAAACATAAGTTACAATTTACTATCACATGTAGACTTAAATTCATAATGTGTATATTTAAATTATCTTTTTCTTTAACAGATGATTCAACTGTTAGTCAAAACTCCTATTCTATTGTGACTGTTCAAATGGTATAATAAAAATTTAAAGAGCCCAATATTTTGTCCAACCTATAATAGAGACGCCTCTCTTCTCTTGCAATCTTAGGATATCGGAGGCAGACTTTAGAGACCATCTCCTGGAAAGCACTTACTTTATGAATTAGGAGATAAAGATGTGGAGACATTCCATAGATTGGGCAATATGATACTGAGATTCAGCAAGTTATGTCTGTACTCTGTGATCTAGTCTACAATTGTTTAGCTGTGTCACTGTATTTGATTCTATATGCAGGTTCATATCAGGCAGTCTCTGGATAGACCTGAGCAGACGGTCATCCCTAGGAAGTTCAGAGGCTGACAGCACTGCCCTACACGCAGTGTTGTCATCCACACTGCTGAGAGCTCACTTTTCACTCACGGGGGCAGCTGCTCATGGTGTACCACTCCATACACTGGCCGAAAGGGAAGGAGGCCACGTAGGCATTGGAGTCCACGCACTGCTTCATGTTGCTGCACCACATGCACTCCGAGCTGCCGCTGGTACACTCCCCACAGGCTGTCCGCAGGGCACAAGGGGCCCGACACTGCTTGGCACTGTGGTTAGCTGGGAAGTGAACCGAGAGAGACATTTAAAGCTCCCGCCATGTCAGCTAAGGCCCAAGGCTTTGCAGTGTGGGTTGTGCCCACTAATGTGTCATGAAGTCAATTCAGTGGGTTACATTAAATGTAGAAGAAAACACAAAGTCCTAGGTCATCATGTACTGGTTAGTCATGTATATTTATATGCTTGGGGGGAAAAACTGTTTTTATTTTCAAAGACAAGGACAGATATGAGGGAACAAGCTAATTTTTCCATAAGAGAAGGGGTTCTAATATAGGAGACCCAAGATGAACTTCACAAGTTTTACAATCCACCTGAATATCAACATTATATCTCTGTATATTCTAGGGAAAGAACCACAACATTCATTAACTTTACCAAAGCACCCAGGATCCAAAATGGCTGAAAAATTTCCCTACAGGAAGGTTAAATAATAAATATTAATGTGACTCCACAGTGATCTGAATTCTCTTCCACATCCCTGCATTCCTCACACAAATTATAATACCTTCCTAAAATGAGACATGATGTCAATGGAGGCCAGCCTCCCAAAAGCATCCACAAAATTCCAACTACTGCCTATCAGACCCCCTGCAGGAGGACAATGGTCAAGGGCTTATCTGTGTGCTGCACATGCCACCCCGTGCCTGTCTTTGTGAAACTGAGATGTGCCTAGAGCAAAGCTTCAAGCCTGTGAAGCAACTCCAAGTGGAGGCTCCTTCAGCACTCTCCTGCAGCGTCATTGCACTGAAGGTTTGCTTTTCCTTTCCTGTTGTTCAGCTGCTAAGTCCTATCCGACTCTTTGTTACCCTATGGACTGCAGCACACCAGGCTTTCCTGTCCTTCACTATTTCCTGTAGTTTGCTCAAATTCATGTCCACTGAGTCGATGATGCTATCTAACCGTCTCATTCTCTGCCACCCTCTTCTCCTACCCTCAATCTTTCCCAGCATGAGGGTCTTTGCATCAAGTGGCCAAAGTACTGGAGCTTCAGCATCAGTCCTTCCAATGAAAATTCAGGATTTATTTCCTTTAGGATTGACTGCTTTGATCTCTTTGCTGTTCAAGGGACTCTCAAGAGTCTTCTCTAGCACTGCAATTAGAGAGCATTAGTTCTTTGGCACTCAGCCTTCTTTATGGTCCAACTCTCACATCTGTACATGACTACTGGAAAAACCACAGCTTTGACTATATGGATCATTGTCGGCAAAGTGATGTCTCTGCTCTTTTTAATACACTGTCTAGGTTTGTCATTGCCTTCTTTCTGAGGAGCAAGTGTCCTAATTTCATGGCTGCAGTCACTGTTTGAAGTGATTCTGGAACCCAAGAAAATAAAATCTGTCTCTGCTTCCACTTTTTCCCCTTCTATTTGCCATGAAGTGATGGGACTAGATGCCATGATCTTAGTTTTTTTAATGTTGAATTTTAGGCCAGCTTTTTCATTCTCATCAAGAGGCTCTTTAGCTCCTCTTCACTTTCTGCCATTAGAGTGGTATCATCTGCATATCTGAGTTTGTCAATATTTCTCCTGGCAATCTTGATTCCAGCTTGTGATTCATCCAGCCTGGCATTTCACATGATATACTCTGCATATAAGTTATATAAGTAGGATACAATACACAGTCTTGTTGTACTCCTTTCCCAATTTTGAACCAATTAGTTGTTTCATGTCTGGTTCTGTTGCCTCTTCACCCACAGGACTACACCAATTATTTTTCTCCCCATTGACACTATCTTTCAGTATCCCTGCAGTGATCTGCTTGCTTTTCTGATTTTTTCTTTAGATTTTTTTGTTCTATCTTCCACAGCATTTCTCTGCCAACACCTAGAAATTTGCCTTTTAGATCAATTCTCACTACTTTTTGTGGTTAACAAACCAATCAATCTCACTGTTAAATAACAATATTCTAATTAGAATGTTGTTGTTTAGTTACTAAATTGTGTATGACTCTTTTGTGATCCCATGTACAGAGTTCTTCTGTCCATGGGATTTCCCAGGCAAGAATACTGGAGTGGGTTGCCATTTCTTCTCCAGGGTATCTTCCTGACCCAGGAATCGAACCTGCATCTCCTGCACTGCAGGCAGATTCTTTATTACTGAGTCACCAGGAAAATGCTAGTTATTTTTGGTTTTGTTCATAGCTCATACTACTTCCTTCTGCTTTAAAAATTCTGCATTATCCTCTGCTTCATATGCTTGAAATCAACACTCCACCTGTATGTTCATGAAAATTTCACAACACTTTATTATGCCTCCTACAGTTTCTCTTTCAATGAATACCCAGTGAGGCATAATGCAACATATACTTACCAGGCCTTTCACAGACACTACCATTGAGTGGATTGATGCAGGTTGCAGCCTTTAAGCCTCGAGTACTGGGTTCTGACAAGATCCCACAGAAGCCAGCGTCACTGGGCTCAGATGGCATCCACTGTAGTGAACTATTTGTGAACGGGGACATATCTTCCCAGCACCAATAGGACACATTGATCTTCCGAAGGCCAACCCATGGGGTTAAGGTGAGCTTGGACTGTAGGCAAAACAGACTATGAATATAATCAACGTCTTGACCAAAACTAGCTTCTAGATAAAAACTACTAAGTTACATGTATCCAAAGGACACAGGAAAACCTCCTTATCCCAAATCAGTCATGGTGGATTAGTACAGACGTTTATTTTTATGTTACTTATCATTCCTGGCACTTTAAAATGGCCATTTTACAAAGGATAGAAAAGATATCAAAGAAAGATGTCAGAGAAGACATCAAAATTTTCACAGAGATTAACAGCAAAGTAATAATCATGTTCCTAAATTTCTATACTCTATGACAAATGCTATGAACAGATAGCCACCCTCAAGCTGGTTGAAATGTCTATTTATACATGAAATACCATATCAGTATGTATTGGTTATATGCCTATTGTTATCTAAGCTTGTTTTGGGAGCTCTGGCCAGGTTAGATGATTGAAGATTCCCACGTTCAGCTGGGGAGGCAGAGCATATTGGCCGTCAATAAATTTTATAGGGAATAATAACTCAATGAATTCCTGGGAATTCATTCCTAGGAAAGTCTGTCTCTTGCTCTACTGAAATGTCCTTCTTGTTGCAGTTTTTAAAAAAAATTTGTACAAAGTTTAGCCCAGAAATAAAAGATATTTTAACTTTTGCTAGTTACAAAACAAAATGTACAGTATTTCCATTCTGGGGAGGAAAAATAAACATGAATATTGTGTGCTCAGTCACTCAGTCGTGTCCAACCCTTTGCGACCCCATGAACTGTAGCCCCTTAGGCTCCTTTGTTCATGGGATTTTCCAGGCAAGAATAATGGAGTGGGTTGCCATTTCCTTCTCCAGGGAAAATGCTTATTAAGAGACTTTAAAAATAGCAATAACAACAACGCCCAAAAGTTGTTACTTTTAGTTGTAGTGAGTGATATTTATTTACTTATAGGGATAAAACTGATCTCTCCTAAGGCCCAGCTACACCAATTCCTTCCCATTCAGTCTGCACCAGTTATGCAAACTTACCTGCAGCTCACCCCTCAATCGCCATATCTTTGATCAATGAACAGAGAGTCCAGCTCATTCCTTCTGTCTTCAGGAGTTACCTCTTTCTGTTTGTCAGCCTGCCTCTGTCCTAAACGTTACAGCGCCTTTCTTATTTTTCCAAACAAACCAGGGCTCTAAGTCTAGATTTATAGCTGTGGAAGCACCTTACTTTAGTTGTCTCTCAACTGTCAATCTGATCACAAGACTATGAATTCGTGAAAGAGCACTGTCTTGTGAGTATCAGTTAATTGAGGGTGGGACCACTGTTCTAGGACTCTGGACTAAAAAACACAAAATGTCATTGTTGTATATCAACTACAAGCTGCCCAAGAGCAGTGGATGGACAGGAAGAGAACTTGAGGCCTTTCTGTGCTCAGAAACTCTTAATAAGATGCCCTCTTCTTTTGAGCTAATTAGATCTAAGAAAGACCCATAGATGTCCATTTTTTAGGATAATTAACATTAAATCATATTATACACTGTAATAATCCCTGAAACCTGGCTTAATTCAACTCAGCTAATTAATAATGGCACCCGCCTCCCCCATCCCAGCAGAACCTAGGGATAAAACAGATATGAAATAAACTACAGATACCACAGGATATGTGCATATGTCAACATGTTACTATTCAATATATACATAACTATTAATATGTAATTTAATCAAATATGACTAATAAAAATGTGTTGGAAATTTCAAGATAAGAAAGAATATATAATATTAAAGGAAGAGAATTTGACAGTGCCATTCTATAGTCTATTACACTGCACTTACTAGCATTCCTCCTCCTGCCAAGCACGTCACAGGTAAGCTGCAGTTATGCTCTTTGTAGAAAGGTGGATACTAGAAACTTAAGTTCCAAGGATTTTAACTCACCATGCTCTGTGATGACTGCATGATTCGCAGCTGCTTAAGGACAAATTCTACCTTCTTCTGAGTTGTAAGAGAAGCCAAAAAGGCATTGTGGTTCCTGCAGGACAATTTTGCATTGTCATAAGTCTCCTTGGCGGTAGTAATTTTCAAACATGAGTTTCCAACCAAATGCCAGCCAATGCCACAGATATTTTCTTTATTAAAGAAGGGAGAGAAAACAAAGAGGTTTAGAAATCACACGAACTACTTATATTACCACTCTGAACCACTGGAAATCTAAATAGTATTTTTGAGTTCAATTCTAGAGACTTCATTTGGATGTGGTGAGTGTATCAGACATATTACCAAGGATTAAATACAGAATAAAAAGAATTTTAAAAATGTTTATCAGTCTTATTTCCTGGACCTCAAATGCATATGCTGAGGTCAATCTTCCCATGTCTTAGAGAAAAACATTTGTTTGACAAGTGTTAAATTTATAAACCATCTTTTGAAGAAAAATTAGAAAGAAGACTAAAATCCTAAATAAAAAGTAGAAAAATGAATATGCATTACTGAAAAGATGGGGTAGAAAACTGCAAGAAAAGAAGTGAGTTGGTGAGTGAACAAGTCTACAAAAGACACACTGTTTTCACATCAAGTGGGAGGTAAACTCAAGTTACACAAAACATCCCAAAAGTGAGAGGGAAAGAGTCTTTTGGGGAAGTAAGCCAAACCAGGTAAGTTTGTATCTGTTCTTGTGACCTCCCTGATTCCACAAAAAGAGCTGTTCAGAAGTTATACATGTTTCCTGGAAGACAGTGCATGAGCAAAGCAATTTCATTAGAACAACAGTACCCTGGAGTACCCTGTTCATCAGCAGCCAATGAGATGAAGGGAAAGTCACGGGAAAGGGATCATTTAAGAACAGATAAAGACTAGCTCCTCAAAGTGAGGCATCAGTGTCATTGCTTGTTGAAATGCAGATTCTAGGGCCCCACCACAAATCTGTGCTAGGTTCTGGCTTTTAGCAAGACCCCCAGGTACTCTGCTGTGCACTCAAGTTTGTGATGTAATAAGGTAAAGAACAAGAAGTCCACTCCAGCAAGCAGAATCAGGTACTTCCAAAGGACATTCAAGAGGGGCCCAGTAGAGCCCAGCTACCCTGTACTTCTATTGTACAGAGTCACAGCAGACCACCTCCTGGACTTCCTGGCTAAGCAAATATATCATAGAGTTTCAGCCATGGCTGGTTGGCTTCAGGCTCACAACATCCTGAACCTCAGAAGTGCTATAAATTGGGCTATCTGGGGCTGGGGTCATTTCAGAAAGTGCTGCTGAAAAGGGCATCTCTCCTTCCCTTCTTGTCAGAAGGTGCTGACAACCTGATCCCAATGGTCAATATGAAACACACTTCATAAAGTACCCAGCAGACTAGCCACTGAGACTGCTGCCTTCTACTCCCAGGTTACCACCGCAGTGGGGTGGGGACAACAGAGCAGGCTCAACGACACGGAGTCAAGCTGTGACTCAATTCTCCACAGCAGCAGATGATGCTTCACTTGCTTTCAAAGGATGGTAGAAGCAAATACTTAAGAACTATATTTCTGCTTTAAAAAATAACAACCACAATAATGGAGTGAGGGATGAATGGATAAAATGAGTTCTACCCTTTTGCTGGGTTCAATCTAGGCTGCACAGTATTGACAGTGTGTGCGTGTGAAGTCTTTGGACCCATCCACATCAAGATGCCTCTGCAATGCCTACCGGGCAGGGCGATGCACTCCTGATTCCGGGGCTCCCACTGGCAGTTCTGGTCCAGGGCACAGCTCCTGCAGCTGGTCTTCTTGTTACAATAATACATCGGGTTATCCTTGGGGCACTGATCATACTTGAAAATGGAGATCTAAAATACAATGGACAAAAGCTTTTATATCCACAGAGAGAACTCATGGTGAGGGCAACGAGGATGCTAAAAACAACAAAGTCTAACTGAGGAAGCAAACTACAAACAAACAGATAAACAAATAAGATGTAGGTGAAGCAGCACTGCAGTGGAAACATTCCAGTGAAATGTTCAAGGACATGCAAGGATCTGGCAAGGAAATAGTGGGTTCTCTTAAACACCATGTTTCAACTTATGCATCAGTAAAATGTGAAAGTTGAACTTGCTGCTTTTTAAATCATCTCCTAAACAGTATAAAAATTTTATATTTTATGATATGCTTTACCGACTGACAAAGAATGTCTTATAAACCGTCAAAAATTATAAAAGTTGAGCCATTCTTTTTTTTGCCTTATAATCTAATAAAAATCATAAATATAAGCATAAATTATGCTGAGTCAAAATATAACGTAAGACAAGGAGATTTTGCAAAGTCTATTATTTCCACAATTTATTTTGGCAGCTACACACCTGACTCACTTTTACTCTCAAGTCCTAAACTGCTCCCCAACCTAGCATCAGTAGAGGGAGCACAGCATTACAAACTTCACACCAAGAATCTAGCCCTTAGCCACAGCCATGCCTAGGGACTGGGGCATACTCAGAATAACAGTCTTGCCTTCTTCTAAAACACAAACATCAATCCTGGCTAGGAGAACCCTTGAAATTTGGACATATAGAGCATCTCTTACTAAAAGAAACTTGACTCAATAGTAAAATCCAAATCAACACCAAAGATTTTAAAAATAATTCTGGGCTAGTATTTATACCATACACACTAAAATCTATATCTAAACCCACTTGGGATTTTTCTATCCTCTGAAATCCCTGAGAAACTGACCTGGCCTTCTGTGCAGCTGTGGTTCATAGGGACACAATGGTCATTGCACCACTGGCAGCCATTGGTGTTGGCTGTGCAGCTGTAACAATCCGTGAGCTGGTCACATCTGTCATGGTCAAAAACTGTGAAGAGAAGGAAAACTCATCAACTGTGACAGCTTCTTTTCAGAAAAGTCACAGTCCCTTACAGCTGATGTTGAGCACAGTATGACACTGACGCAAAACGACAACAAAAAAGTAACAAGGGTTGAAAGCAAAATGAGGAGTGAAACTGGCAGGAAAATATATTGGTGTGTTCAGGTTTAAATAGTATTTAGAAATAAGTAAACAATATGAGCAAAAGCCATTTTGTACTCCACCCTCCCAACAAAAGTACACAGAAGGTGAAAAACAAAGACAGAATAATTCAACAATAAGGGAAATAGGTCTGGTTCTTTGAAGACTTTTCTTCCCAAGAAAGAAATCAACTAGCAATTCAATGAACACCAAGAGCTGCCCAGGAGCCAAACAAAGAAGTATAGGAGACCAAGCCATTTCTCCTAGCTATAAAGGCAAGGCTGCTCTGGGTGCAGGAAGCAGGCAGCACACAGAACCCCAAAAAAGGCAATACACTTATATGTAAGAAATTCTGGGTTACTACAGACCTGTTGATTTCCCAGTGACCCTAGATGGGTCAAGGTCGGCAATGAAAGAGAAGCTACACAACTTCTGGCTCATCTATTCAACCATTCAAGGGCATGGCACATGGTAGAATCCATGAACAAGAAAAGGCAGGGTGCACCCTCACAAAGATCCTAGCCACTTGCTCCTGAGGCTGCTCTTCCTGCCCTTGCTATCACTCCACAGCCTGGGCCCACAAAGAAAGCAGAGTAAACCAGGAAGGTGACACTGGAGATGAGTTCATAATGGATCATCTAAGGGAATTAAATACTATTTCCTATAAACCTGCACATTTAATTTGAACTTTTTAACATATGGTTAAAAAATAACTACTTCACTGCTTTTATCCCTTTTAGGAGATGGTGACTAGCCCTAAAATGTTTTGGTCATCTTGGTTCTCTAGCACTTACGAGACCACCAATGAACCTGAAAAGTTGACTGGATGTTCTTACTGAGGATTTATGTTCAGTTTAATTTGGAACATTCCAGGAGAGTTGAAAGCTGCCTCTGTCCATCATAACTCACATAGTAACTACTATACCATGGTAACCCTAATAGTTAAGGAATTCAATCAACATACTTTAAATAAACTGAAGTGAAAAAATAATTTGCAGAGACATTTTTCTTACTTTTAAAAGACTTTCTCACATATGACTTCACTGTATTGCACTGTGCTGTATGTCAGGAAAAAAAGGGTAATAAGAAGCTGAGTAGGTAAGGTGAAGAAAACTTGGACAATACAAGGGGTGGTTCTAGAAGCAAGGATCACTGTTCATCTTCAGCAACTGCCTGCCTTGCCATCACTGCTGTGCTCAACTAGAGAGGTTAGAAAAGAATAATACTTTGCAAAGACAGTAACTCTACCTCTATCTATTAGAACAATCTACTTCAACATAGCATTTCTGGATTAGCCCTCTTAATCTTATCCTTAATGTCAGAACTGCATAATTCAATGTGGTAGCCACTAACCACATGTAGTTTTTATTTTTTATTTCTTTTTGGCTGCCAGCATGCAGAATCTTCGTTCCCTGTTCAGAGATGTAACCTGTGTCCCCTGCTGCAGAACAGCAGAGTCTTAAACACTGGATCGCCAGGCAAGTCCCCACATGTAGTTTTTAATTTAGTTAAAATTTAAAAATTCATTTCTTCAGCCATACCAGTCTCATTCCAAGTGTTTGATAATCACAGATAGCTAGTAGCTAACATATGGGGACAGTGCAGAAATAAACATCTAGGTTCTGAAGTTCATAGAAAAGGGGATTCCCTGGTGGCTCAGATGGTAAAGAGTTTGTCTGCAACGTAGAAGACTCAGGTTCAATCCCTGGGTTGGGAAGATCCCCTGGAGAAGGAAATGACAACCCACTCCAGTATTCTTGCCCGGAAAATCCCATGGACGGAGGAGCCTGGCAGGCTACAGTCCATGGAGTTGCAAAGAGTTAGACATGACTGAGTGACTTCACTTTCCTTTTCCACTAGAGTAGGTATACAAAGTCTATGCAATGTTAAAAATGTTTTTTCTTCATCATTAGCAAACAGCAGACACGGCATGTTTCCATCCACTACACAAATGTTTACAAACCAATTTTCAAACATCCATAAAGCATTTGCCTATGTTATTACTGGAATAATTTTGGATAATAAAATGAACACTGAAAGTTCACATAGGATAAGTGCCTTCACAATTGAGATAAAAAGATTTCAAATTAACTACATTTTAAGAAGAGGAAAAAAAACATACTTCTTTTAGAAAAACATTCTGACTTTATCTTTTCTTGTGCTTCAGGTGCCAGCTCCCAGGAGACACACTGAGATGACCCCGTGTCCCACACACACCGGACACCAGGTCCTGCTGCGAGACAAGCAGCTTCACTCTGGTGTGCTTCACACTGTTCCGATGTGAATACTAGGATGTCACTGAGGAGGAGACTATTAAAACCACCAAATACATACATGGTTCTAAAAGAAAAAAAAAGAGAGAAAAAGAGTTTACTGGAAACCTACATAAACAAATGCATGATATACTTTTTATAATCTTTAGACAAACCTCACAAAAGTCCTGTAAAAAGTAATCTTTCAAGATCTCAAAAATCACTCTCATACCTTACCTCCCAAATTCCAACCTTTCACAATGGCCTGTGACTAGTCAGAACAGTTACAATAACCTATCTATTCTTCTGGCTGCTAGCATAGATAAAGTCTCTCTAATCAAAACTGTGTAATGAAAACAGACCAATAAGAAAGAGATGAGTGCATATAGAAATTTAATGCACAGTACAAGCTGTATATCAGTAGAACAGATGATTTCTCTTCCAACTCTGACATGCCATAATCTGCCAGGAGTTTAGTACTAACCCACAATGAGGTATCAAGCAATTCATTCTCACTGTGTCTCAATTTTCCCCAAATCAACAGAGGACTAATTAAAGCATAAAGATTCTGTGGCTGCATTTTTACTGTATCTGAAAATTGACATATTTCAGTAACCAAAAATGAACACCAGGTTTAATTTTTAACTTCATATCGGCTTACTTAGTATCACATTATGTAGTCTGGATTCAACTAGTCAATTTATTGCTTGAACCAAATAAGCACCATCTGCCTCCCAGTACAGCAGGTATTCTTAGCAATCCTGAATACTTCTGGTCACATCGGCCATGTGAGGGTAGACAGAGTCCTTCAAAGAAGCTTGGAGCAATGAACTGGAAAGAACAGCTGCATCTGCAGCAGTCTCAATACCCCCAGCCCACGCTTCTTCCTGCTTTCCCCAAAACCACAAGGACAACAACTAAGTGAAGCACAGCTGGCCCAATGCTGGTGCTCAATTAAGGGAACCATCATTCAAAACATGTGAATATCTTGTGAATCAAAGTTTCTCCTTAGGTAAATACTTCACAAAATTAAACTAACCATTACAGCAGAAATTAACACAACACTGTAAATAAACTATACTACAGTAAGAAAAATGTTGAAAAAATATCAAAATAGCCATGGTTTTTTTTCCTACGTGACTCCCTTGTCATGCCGTGCCCCCTCCAACCCTATGCATACACACAGAAACATATAGGCTCAAAAACTCCACTGGGATTATACAAAAATAAACACATTATAACTCAGGTAAGCCATTTCCAATTTTGATTCATGGTTAAACTACATCGTACAGTAAACTGTCAACTCTCTGAGTTCATATAAAACCTCCAAATATTTTGATAGAAAATCCACTTATTTGCTAATTATCATTATGGTACTAATAGCTGCCATTTAGCAAATGCCTATTATCTGCCAAGTCCTATGCTAGGAAAACATAATAAAGATGAAAAGAGCTGAGGCCAGGCAACCACAGGTAAGATGATAACAAAATGTACCCACTGCTTTTCCGATGAAAAGCATCAACAGGCATTTACTAGAAAACTTTAAGGCTTTTCCTTACCGAGGCAATACATATTACAATTTAAGATAACATCTCAAATAATAATTTAAAAAATCCTTCCACTTTAATCTATACTTATCAAATGTTTCTACTATAAGTTTCATTGCTAAGTTTCAACTAAATGTTTACTTTGTCCCTTTTTCCAATGTCTAAGTTTTCTTCTTCCTTCACATCTCCAAGATAGGTTGCTTTCTTTCTTCTTATTTTATTTTTAAAATTTTTTATTATTTTAACAGCAAAACATTTTGTATTGGGGTATAGCAAATTAACAATGTGGTGATAGTGTCAGGTGATAGGTTGCTTTCTTATCTTCCCTCATCCAAGGTCAATTACCTCATCTAACTTGAATTATGACAAAAGAAAATTTGAAAACAAAGGGAATCCTAACATAATATACATAGGCATTATAGCATTTAAATAGTTCCAGGACTGATAAGGCCAAGAATTTTAAAAGAAGAAGTAAACAACAGTAATCACAACAGAAACAAAAATTAGAAAATTAACAACATGATTAGACTATTTTAACAAATAAAAATACGGTACAAGTCACATAGCCACTTTGGAGCTCCTTTCTAAGACAGATGCTTTTCCAGGGGCAGATTTATGAAGAGCTCTGTGAGTTTGGGCCAGACACTTCCAAATGATGCAATGGAATACAGTGCAGACTTCAGATAATACAAAGACCTGAATTGTATGAACAGTCACAGACTTGAGCTATATGAAGCACCAGAATCTCCCACCTCTGTTCCCATAACTAAGTTTTTTTTGAAGTGCCCTCTTTTTAAAAATCTTTCTTCACCACTCAGACAAAAGACAAGAAATGCAACAACCTAAGCACCACAAATGATAGCAAATGGCAGAGGGTATAAGACAGTAACTGCACACAACTTTTGTTGTCCTATGCACTCAGACAACACCAAAGACAGCTTACTTCTAATACCACATCAACAAACTTGGCATTAGAAGTAATTCAAATCCACATCAAATATTTTAAATATAAATCAGGAAATCCATACCTAACATAATTCTGTGAAACACAAATGAGACAAAGTAATCCTGCAAATAATATGTAAGTTCAATATCACTTCACATTTTACTTCATTTTCATTTTAAACATAAGAGAAAAGGAGCAAGCACTTCTTCAATTACCTGTTGTATAAGACTGCTGAGTGGCCAAATCTGTTGACATCATGGTGGAGATCAGGTCTGGGAAGCACTGACCATCGGTCACAATCTAGGAGCAAGAAAAACACACTTCAGAAGGGACCACTATTCATAATCAATGGAGACTGGCATTTTCTTTGGGAAAGAAGACTGTAATAAACACAAACACAGCTCACAGTTTTTCTTAGTCACACCATTATTTCTGAGTTAAAACTCAGCAACAACAGATCAGCAAGGCATGGAAAAAAGGTAGGACTCTATAGCAATTCTAATTAATGAATGCAATGAAAACTCAGCACAACCAAAATTTAATAAATAAATCTAATTAGTGAATGCACCCAACTTCCATGACATCCTTATCACTCACTCTGTTGCCCATCAGTATTACCCACTACAATGTATTCTAACTTAATCAAATTTTACATGTTTCAAAGCTTACGTAAGTAAAGCATGTACATTCCATAATGATTTTCCACTCTATGCTGCTTTGCCCAAACTCAGTAACTAGAATAGGAAAATACAAGTAGAAAACTAAAACTACAATAATAATAACCAACTTTATCTAATTTTTAAAAGGTCCTTTCCTAGATCCCCCAGATCTACTTATTTTCCTTTGTTCTGATCCAAGCTAACAAACTCTCTTCTGGACCTTAATACCAACTAGTGTTGCTGAACCATACCAACCTCTGACTCACTGTCTCCTATTCCCAAACACGCAGACTTTCACACTCACACTCTATCTAGACATTTATTCAGCCTTGACAACAAAAGCTTTCACTTCCCCCACCCAGCCTAAACTCTGTGGTGTTCCTCACATGCAGAACAGAGGCCATCAACTCCCACAGCCTCCTGCTTCCTTCCCTAAAACCAGGGTGGCAGGAGCCCTTCCTCTTATCCCGCTTGACTTTTACCACAGCATTTAAATATGCCCAAGGAGGCATTCAACTTACCCCTTTTCTTGCCTTCACAGACAAGGGTTTTTTTGTTTTTAAGTGAAAACACTGCTGTGTTTATCTCAACATGCATTACTTCTCAGCTTTCTATAATCTGGATCTTTCCTCCGTGTCTAGAAGGTAATGAATGACCTCTTGGTTGCGAAATCTGAAAGACTCTTCAGTCCTTATTTTACCTCATCCCTCTGTCTGTCTCTTTGCGACCCCACAGATTGTAGCCCACCAGGCTCCTCTGTCCATGGGATTCTCCAGGCAAGAATACAGGAGTGGGTTGCCATTTCCATCTCCAAAGGATCTTCCCGACCCAGGGATTGAACCCAGGTCTTCTGCATTGCAGGTGGATGCTTTACCCTCTGAGCTACTAGGGAAGTCATCCCTCCGTAGCCACTGGTAACTGCTTCCTCACAGGTCCCCAGTCTTGCCTCACTTTTGTCCTACTTTTCCAACATGCTTTCGCGGTCTCCATTCTCTTTCAGGCTTCTTTATGGATCTTTCCCTTGGTTCTTTGCTTGTTCCTGATGACACATGCTCCCTATAGAAAGTTCATCCCCTCTTACATTTTCCCCACTGATTTCTATACCTCTCTGTCCCACAGTCATCTCCACTTGAACATGCTCTCAAATTCAATTTACTCACTTCCTCCCAGATTCTGTCCTTCTAGTTCCAGTTTTAAGGGGAAAAACAAAACAAAACAACCATCTACTATGGCCCAAACCAGATATCAGATAAGGATGCTGTCACTGCTTTCAAAACACAGATTCCTAGTAATTCTCAAACCCATTTGTCTCTTTATCCTCTCTGTTACTTCCACAGCCTTGGCTCAAACCCTAAGAACTTTTATCAATAGCCTTGTTACACATCCTACCCCTCCCCAACTACTCATCACAATGCCACACAGAGATCTCCCTTAGACACAAATACAGTTCTATTACCTCTTCTTTAAGATTCTTCAAAAAGCATAAACCCTTCAGCACAACATAGCAAGCCCCTCAAGTTCTGACCACACAGCTGCTTGCTTCTAGTTCTGCTGGAAGCCACTCTTCCCTGATTTGCTGTTAGGATACAGCCAGAACTAACCATTCAGAGGCCCCAAGTTATGTAGCACAGTCTTTTAACACCTCTGTGTCTCTACACATGGCGTTCCTTTGACTGAAAAATGCTACCTAACCTGGTCCAGCTGACTTCCCAGTGTTCTTAGGACCCAGCTTGCAAGGCCCTTCTCAAGAAGGCTTTCCCTACCATATGTAAAATAGACAGCTAGGGGAAAGCTGCTGTATAGCACAGAGAGCTCAGCTCAGTGCTCTGGGATGATCTAGAGGGATGGGAGGAGGGAGCCAGGGAGGCTCAAGAAGCAGGGGATATATGTATACATATAGCTGATTCACACTGTTGTACAGCAGAAACTAACACAACATTGTAGAACAATTATACCCCAATTAAAAAAAAAAAAGACTTTCCCTGACTGCAACTCTTATACCTAAGAGTTATGGGATGTTCACAGGCGTTCTCGTACGTTCTTCTCAGGCAAATAACACCCTAAATAGCAGTGATATTGTCTGCTCAATTCTCTGCTTTCCCCACCATGAGGCCAAGGACTGTAACCTATTCCCTTTATAATCCCCAATGTACAATCTCAGTGGCTTGCGCTTAAATATCTGTTAAAAAAAAAACATCTGATGATATTTACACAAAAGAATTTCTAATATTTGTTTTGCATGAACCAATATTGCCCTCTTCTGGTCAATACAATTACCACACCAAATATTTAAAATATGCCTGTCCAAGTATTACATTAAGCATGTATGAAAACAGTTTCAAGGGAATGAATAAAGCTAGACTTAAACCAACTCAACACAATGCTGGTGGTCACAATGACATAATACACTATATAAGGCTTTTATTTATAACACAGGAGAGCCCAATCACCCCAACCCATCAAAGGAGGAACTTTAAAACAATCAGATATAGAAATAATGCTTTTTAATATATTACGATCAGTCAATTTAACATTAAAAATTCCATTTGGACCTCTTTCAAACAGCTTGACCACTATTAACTACAGATATTTTCTGTTTCTTTTAAAATGTAGGTTATGGATAAAAAAGATTCTTGAAGCTAAAATGGCTTTGGGAAACTTACCAATGTCATAAGCCATGAAATCTGAAGAGAAGCATTTGGCCCCATGGCTCATGGATGTGTCATTGTGTGTGTTTCCTCCAAACACCAGCATGGTTCCACTCACTATCACAGCTGTGTGCAAGTAACGGAAAAATCGGCTGTCCTTAAGAATGGTCCTTTTGAGTTTATTTAAAAATAATAAATACAAGGTTAGTTCTTTAGAATGTTTATCATCTATTTGTTAATACAAACATAACCATTTTCTTAACTTCAGATCCAAATGTGCAAATACTTTTACATTCTTCTCTGTATATAAGTAACTTTTTCAACAATAAACATGTAAAATCAAAAGATGTAGAATTTTGATAAACTATGTTGAGTCCTAAAAATATTCATACCCTAACACTCTATAATTCTAGTTTCTGAGTAAAAATCAAGTGAAATATAGATGGAAGCTTACATACAATCTTTACGAATAAGACCAAACTTTCAACTGTGTAGGCTCAGTATACCCACATGATGGAGCATTACATAGTCACTAAAAATAACCATTTTAATGATAGATGATATACAATGTAACCATAGTGGGGTCTCAAATATGTAAGGAAATACAAAAAGCAGAGAAACTATTGCTTTATAATTATTTCATAACTCGAATTTGCCATATATTTATTAAGATTAGCATACTTTGTATAGACCAAAAGAGAGTAGAATGAGGCGAGCTCTAATCTTTTAGGTACTGAGGCCATCTCTGTTTGATGATTTCATGGAATGATACCAATAACTGACCCCAATGATAATATCTTGGTCATCAAAAAAAGGTTAAAAAGCAAACAAGTACAACAGTGCACAGAAACTCAGATATGTAGAACAGTTTATTCCTTAGGACTCTGAAGAACTAAAATTTTACAGTGGCACTGAGTGTATGGAAACGGAAAAACAGTAAAAACAAAAAACAAAACACAAGGTTCTAATCAACTTACTACAAAATTACAGATGCTACTACTTTATCACCTTCTGCTTAGTTCACAGCTTATAGATACTACTACTTATCACCTTCTGCTTGATTCACAATTTCTCTGATTACAATGATGAAGAGAGGTATCAGAAAGGCTTGAAAACAAAACTGGAACACAATTTTCCCAACAATTGACAGAATTCACATTCTAAAGTGAAAGCTCAAGAAAAAGTACCCACCACATCTGGGTGTCCACATCGTATCTGTAGAGATCATCTGCAAGCCGGTACTTATTGGCACTGAAAGCCTTGTAGCCTCCGTGAATATACAGGGCCTTGGTCCTATCATCATAGACACTGCTATGGCCGTAGCCACCTTGGACAAGGGCACCCTGGGTGTGTAATATACTCCACGTGTTCTTATCTGGAAAGAGCAAACAGTTCAAGGCAAATGTTGCAGGATCCTCCTCTCAAATACTTAAAATTATTAATTAGCTTAAGACAGAAGAGATTTCGGGAAACTTGATACACATAACTTTCTTTAATCATTTTTAAAGGAAGGCCACCTAAAACTTAATACAAACCCAGCTGGCCAAACATCTTTGGTTCCCTGCCAAATTGACAGTAACAAATACATACTACTTTAAATTTGACATTCAAAAAATATTCACTGAAAAAAATATACCTACCCAAGTCATATTCCTGCACACTGCTTATATATCCATACAGAGGGCAGTGACCAAAGATAACCAGCATGACCACTCGGCCAGTTTTCAACGTGACAATGTGTGCCGAGTGCCCAACCACTGCATACTGCTCCTTTGCTTTGGGGGACAACAACACCCATGATTCATTATGAATATGAAACACTCTCAACTCATTGGTCACATTCCCTGTTGAATCAATTTTTCCTCCATACATGTAAATTTTATCCTGGGGAAAAAATGTAAACAAAATTCTAAAAAATATCAAAAGGATCAATTCTAAACACAGAAAAGTGAACAGTTCAAAACCTCAATATTATTCTTAGCTTAAAAGTGTTAGTCAAAAGCACCTTTCAGTGAAAGAACAAAATAAATCATAATTTTTATCCCTAATACTTGGCCACTTTTCTTGGATTTCCTCATACAAGATTTTTTACAATATAAAATGATTTGGAAAAATAAAGTTGAAATAAACTACAAAACAGGGAAATGAAAATGACTATTCAATTACATTGTAATTCTTGGCTAAACTTGCTAATGAATGTAAAAGCTAATCTACACTAAGTTAATTATTAATCATTTAGTACCATACTCATAATATCCCAGTTTGATTTATGAATCCATTTAAATCTCTCAGGTTAGATTCAACTTTAACTTAACCAATTATATACCCCTCAAATATTAAAGCTTTCCCCTAATTAAAACCAACAATGAAGTCAAAATCAGAGAAAGCAGAATGGGGGTTACCAGGGGTAGGAGGGAGGAGGGAATGGGGAATTATTGTTAAATGAGCGTAGAATTGCAATTTCATAAGATCAAAAGAATTACAAAGATGGATGGTGATGATGACTCCAACATTATGAGTGAAGTTACTGAATTGTACACTTAAAAATGGCTAAGATGGTAAATTTTGTTATGCATAATTTACCACAATAAAAAAGATTAGGAAAAAAATCCAACATTAAAAAGCTATCAATCATATAATATGATAAGAGTAACGATGGAAGAGTTGAGTTTCTAGCTTAGTACCGAGTGGAGACATTTTACCTGGTATAATGCTAAAGAATGGCCATATCTAACAACCACACTGTTCACAGAACGGTTCAGTGCAAGCCACTCCCTAGAAGCAAGGTCATACCTACAAAACAAACAGATCATATTTTCACCCAAACAAGGAAACAGAACATCTTGGTCTTTATTTGTAATCTAATCCATTTTGGAGATGCTCTTTAAATCTATGATGGATGTGGGGAGCTACCTGAGCAAACAAACCTAGTATCTGGACCTATTAGGCATTTGAGAACTCAGGAAGGGGCAGCGGGGCTACATTGTCTGGGAACGAAAAGAAAACCAACTGAATTTTCTAGTGTTTCCTGAAAACTTCTATACACTAGATCATTTGCAGGTTGCATTATAGTTGAGGGACTTTCATTACTATAACTTTTCTTTCATTTAACCATATAAAAATAAGTGAAAGTCACTCAGTGGTGTCCAGCTCTTTGAGACTCCATGGACTTTACAGTCCATGGAATTCTCCAGGCCAGAATACTGGAGTGGGTAGCCTTCCCTTCTCCCAAGGATATTCCCAACCCAGGGATCAAACCCAGGTCTCCTGCATTGCAAGTGGCTTCTTTACCAGCTGAGCCACAAGGGAAGCCCAAGAATACTGGAGTGGGTAGCCTATCCCTTCTTCAGCGGATCTTTTGACCCAGGAATCAAACCGGGGTCTCCTGCATTGCAGGCAGATTCTTTACCAACTGAGCTATCAGGGAAGCCCCATATAAAAGTAAAGACACACACTGAAAAAGGGATGACAACTAGGTTTAAAAAAATTTCTAGCCTTTCCTTTTCTTTGCCTAATTTACATTAAAAAATATTTTTTATTGGTGGATAATCGCTTTACAATGTTGTGTTGGTTTCTGCATATAACAACACAAATCAGCCATAAGTATATGTATGTCCCCTCCCTCTTGAACCTCCCTGCCACTCACCAACCCATCCTGCCCTTCTAGGTTGTCACATAGCACTGGGTTGAGCTCCCTGTGCTACACAGCAACTTCCCACTAGCTATCTTTCTAAAATATGGTAATGTATATGTTTCAATGCTACTCTTTGAATTCATTCCCCCCCATTTACTTTAAAAAGTAATATTTTCAAGAAAACTAGAATATCATTATACCATCTCAATTACAGTATGAATACATTTAAAGACCTTTAAAATACAAAATGACCACATATTCTGTCACCTAGAAATGAATATTGTTAAGTAAACTTTCTTCCAGATATTTTTTATGGATACATACAAATAGAAGAATAGATTGATAATATACATTTATACAAAGGGGATCATAATATAGGTGATAATTTTAATAAAGTGTTAACTTTAAATCTATATAATTTAATAGAAAAAAGAAACCAAAGGGAAACCAATGCTATTTTTATATTTTAAATGTTTATGTTCTATAAGTTTTCCCAAATACAATTTTTTAAACTATGAAAAACATTATTATATGTAAATAAGGTATGTTTTATCACAACATAATAGCAAAGAGGGAAATAAGTATCCATCAATAGTAAATGGATTAATCAATTATAGTACATCTATATAATAGAGTAAAAAATAAATATGCTCAAGCAACATATTATTAATATAAATCTTGAAACAATTTAAGCTAAAAAAGCAAACCGACTCTTTGCGACCACATGGACTGTAGCCCACCAGGCTCTTCTATCCATAGAATTTTCCAAGCAAGAATACCAGAGTGGCTTGCCATTTCCTATTCCAGGGGATCTTCCTGACCCTGGGATCAAATCTAAGTCTCTTGTGTCTCCTGCATTGGCAGGCAGATTCTTTACCACTGCACTACCTGGGAAGCCCATATTCAAAATCTAAAGACATGTATGTGAACAAATGACACCACACTCTCAGGATACTGACTGTCTCTGGGATTTTTGTGGGGCATGCAGGGGTCTTAACTATATTAGCAATGTTTTATTTTCTAACCTGAATGGTAGATGTATTAGCATTCATTATTTTTCCCTAAACCCTTCCCTTTATCTTAAAATATTTTATACATGATCTGAAGCAAACATAAAATGGTGACATTCATTAAATATGAATAACACTTAAATCAGTACCAGCTATTGTTTTATGTATTTTAATATTCCACATTTTAAAAAATACATGAAAAATTATTTAGAGAGTAAATTCAATTTAATTTAAAAATTATACATAATTTATTTTTGGACAGATTCCACTAACTTCCTGCTTTGAAAGTTGAAAACATTAGCACCTATGTTTCCTCCCATTTCTTCTCCTAATTTTTGTTATATTTACACTGTCCAGGTTCAAATCATGCACATTCCATTCTATAATTTCAGAGTTATATAGGACTGGATCTACATTTTAGCTGAATCAATCTTCTCACATTTCTCTTACCACAATTTCTCCTTCTTGAGTCTTTATTAATTGGCTAGATTTCACTGTCAAATGGCTTTTCCAAGGGGAGCCCCTATGTGCACCTTCCCTTAAATTCTTTCATGTTGAAGAATATCTGCTTGCTAGCTTGAGAGGTGAATGTGTATAATACTCACGGGCCATCCTTTCTTTCCCACACACCTTGCTGATGCGGCTCCCCTGGATGCTGCTGGCACTGAATGTTGCCAATGGAGGTCTGAGGCCAGTCTGATTTTTTTCCACTCTTGTGTGGTTTGTTTTTCTGCTTAGAAGTCTAAGAAGTCTCAATCATTCTCATTCTCTCTCCCTCTCCTTTCTTTCCTCCTTCCCTCCCTTTCTCAATCAATCAATGCATTTCTATTCCCCCCCACCTCAGTTTCTTTTTTAAAGACAGTACCATACTTTACTTATGGTCTAAATAATTTAAACACATCTGGGTAAATGTTTTTTTTTTTACCAAAATGGACTGCATACTACTGCAATTTTTATGGCAATCTACAAAGCGTTTCCTGAGAAGAACTAGCATGACTTCTGAAAAACACATATATATCTTATGTTCAAGTTTGAAAGAGAGGAGCACAAAAACAGAAGCAAACGGTGAGAGCCCAGAAACAAGTCTCCACATGACCCAATCCATGTTTCTTTCAAGTGACATGGAAGGTAGCTCAATCTGTATCTCAATGCATGTTACTTTTCCTCAGTCAACATGTCAGCCTGATAGCTGGTCAGAGACACTAAGGTGCTGGCAGGTCCCTATAATCTGGTTAAGATGAACTGCCAAAAGACACGTAACAAGTTGTCACTCTTTCACAATACAGAAAAGCAAACATAAGACAAGAACAATGCTGATGCAACAAAATGTGAGAAACGCCATGCACTGAATAAATGCTCCTCTTTATGGGAGCTGAGCCCAAGATAAAGGAATATTCAATAACTGGTTCTAAGACCTGGACATGCAGTTAAGCAAAGACAAACCTCAGGAATTCAGAAATAGTTGTCTTCCATAAAGGTACAGCCATTTCTCTCACAAAACTCCTCCCTGATGGCTGGTAACACAATGCTCATCCTGCCACAGGGCACATACTCTGCCCCTCCCAGTGGCCTGGTATTCCAATCTCAGTTTCTAGCCATCCAAAGACCACAGGATACACTCTGCAGAGATTGAACATGATCTCAGCCAGAAGGAGGCAAAGAACTACCTAAGGTTTCCCACCCAATAACTTGATCAAATTAGGTCTTATCACTGAACAATTATAAAATTTTTCCTGAAACGTCTTGTGCTGTTTCAATCCACCTGTTCTGTTAGGTTCTTTTCTTCAGTCACAGCAACTATCTATATTATATTGGATCTTCTGTCTCCCATGGATCTTTGCTTTCCTCTAATTAACTTTATCTGTATTCACAGGAATCATGTCTATTCCAGCAGTTTAATTTTCATTCTAGGTTTTGCTGTAATTTACTTGTATCTCTTTACATGTGTAACCTCTCATTTCATCTCATTTTGTTATTATTATCTTCTGTCTTCCAGCTTGTTTTCTGAATTCAGATTCTCATTATTTTGATTCATAGCACAAAGCAGCTGGAAGGAATCTTCTGCTTTCAAGTCTACTTTTCCTCTATGATCAGTTCTTGTCAGTTTTATATGCTGTGTTCTTTCCTTTTTACTTTTATCACCATAGATATTTGCATTTGCAACAATGTCATTTCTTTCATCTTGCTGCTGTTAGATTGCTCTCCAGATATTACATTCCCAAAGTATGTGAGGTTTTTCCTTTTTCCACTGTATCTAAGACAAGTTAATCTTTCCATCCTAGTTTTAGTGTGAGAGTCGGCATTTTATGTTCTATTCCCTTCTCTGAAAGTCTAAAGAAATGTTGGGGCTCAGATGTGGGTGGTGTGTTCAGTCTATTAGAATAATATTTCCAAAGTCTACTTGCCTCTGAGATTTTGTTTGTGTTCTTCCTCAGAGATCAAATTTTGGGATATCCAAATTACACAGAAGCTCTGACTTCTGGGTAGGGTCAGCCAGTTAATCAGTTTCCCCACTCTTTACCTGATCCTTCTCATCAACTACTTCTTCTACTATTCAGTTAAAAGGGTTTAAAAAAAAAAAGAAAGAAAACCCACAGTGATACCTAATCAGTTTGCTTCTTTCTAGATTTGGGGCTATTAGTGTTAACTCTCAGAATTTCACTGTTATGGTTTCTGCGGGGTAAAGAGGAGTAGGTCTTACTGTTCCTATGTGCCTGTTTTAAGTTTATTGGATCAGGTGATACTCCTTACCTAATTGCTCAATTTCTAATTTTTTTTTTTAACTTAAAAAACAGCAACAACAACAACAAACACTTTTTGCTCAAGGAAAGGAAATTCAATGATGAAGTTTCAATTGGAAATCTTAAACCAGAAGACCAAGGTCATTTGTTTTGCAAGAGGACCCTTGGGTGACATAAAATAGGAACTGTTTTTTAACGTAACAAAGTTTTGGGTTAACAGGGTCGTAGAGAAAACAGAGTGAGGGTAATTCCTGAAATATACTTATCTAAGAGTATCGATGATCAAATTTATGATCTAAAGTTCCAGAAATATTTCTTCTAAAAGGTGTCACTATATTTACTTTTCATGAGTCAGTAAAAATTTATCTGAAACTATATTAGTATTTACACAAAATACATAAAGCTGTAAAATCACTGTAGTTTTGATCAACTACAAGTAGAAAACATGTTAAAAATCTACAGAATAAGTGTGGAGATACATTCGTTAGATTACTCCTTTCTGCCCATGGACAATGCTTTAAAGTCTCCCTCCTCCACTGCTGTCATGTCTAAATCAAGAGTCTCCCAAAGAGCTGGAAAATCATGGAAGATCTTCATCACAGGTTTGAGTTTTGAAAAAATAAACAGATGTGAGTCTGAGGAGTCATTCTGGGCGACAGGGAATGCTCACAGACTGCGTGGTAACGGGCGATCCAAATACCAAGTGCTCCAGGGGCTGCATGTTCATCACGTATGTCACTGTGGAGCAGGTGGACGCAGCTATGAATGCAAAGCCAGGAAGCGGATGGAAGAGATGTGTAACCAAAGGGGGAACTCAAGAGAGGATGTTCAAAGTCCTGGCGCCCATTTAACTATGAAAAAGATTTTTGCCGGTGGCATTAATGAAGACATTGAAGAACACTAAGAGGTTATCTTGAACAGTAGGGGAAAACGTAGGTCATGCCTGGCAGAGGCAGTGGCAAAAGAGAGGCTTTTGTCTTTGTAACCTATGATGACCATGACTCCATAGACAAGACTGCTGTTCAGAAACACCACACAGTGAATGGCCATAACTGTGAAGTAAGGAAAACCCTACTTAAGCAAGAGATGGCTAGTGCTTCATCAAACAAAAGAGGTTGAAGTGGCTCTGGAAACTTTGGTAACGTGAATGACAACTTTGGTTGTGGAGGAAACTTCAGTGGTCAAGATGGCTTTGTGGCACCTGATGGTGGTGGTAGATATGATGGATGTGGGGATAGTTATAATGGATTTGGTAATGACGGAAGCAATTTTGGAGGTGGTGGAGGCTGTAATGATTTTGGCAATTACAATAATCAATCTTCAAGTTTTGGACCCATGAAAGGAGGAAACTGGAGGTAGAAGTTCTGGCCCCTATGGTGGTGGAGGCCAGTACTTAGCCAAACCATGAAACTAAGATGATAAGGTGATTCCAACAGCAGCAGCAGCTAAGGCAGTGGCACAAGGTTGCGGAAGGTTTTAATTACTGCCAGGAAACAGAGCTTAGCAGAAGGGAGCCAGAGACGCGACAGGGAAGCTACAGGTTATAACAGATTTGTGAACTCGGTCAAGTGCAGTGGTGGCAGGGCCCAGCTGCTACAAAGAAGACGTTTTAGACAACACCCATGTGTATGGATGAAAAACTCGAGGTCTGTATTTGCAACTAACTGTATAACAGGTTATTTCAATTTCTGTTCCATGGAAAGCATAAAGCACTCCAACAAAGGGTTTTAATGTAGTGGGTTTATTTTTCTTTTGCACCCATGTTGTTGATTGCTAAATGTAATAGTGTGACCATAATGCTGAATAAATGTGTCTTTTTTATTAAAAATGTGCTGTGCAAAGTCAGTCTTCTCTTAGGCAATTTTGGTAAACAACCCCAATGGTATGAAGCTAGAATTATTTCAGGGTGATGCTAGGTTCCATTTGAAATTTATGCACAACCTGCTTGGGTAGAGAAGCCATTGTGTTCAGAAATCTTGGTGTAGCTGAACTGACAGTTACTGTGTTGTGACCTGGAATTCACTGTTAAAAAGTTACCCAAGCAAAGTCATGGAGGTTTTTGGTTATTAACATAACTGTTGGTATATCCTATGCAATACATCTAAGTTGAATTATGGTAACAGATAAAGCTATAGATGGGGATGAAACTTGTATTGCTTACAGATTATAATCACCCATTATAATCTGTAAGCAATAAACTATTTAATATCCTCAAAATAATAAATTAAAATTAAAAAATAAATGTAGCTCATGAGGTTTACCAGTCAAATAAAAGTAACAGGTGACAAAAATATATCTAAGAACAAATATTTGTGAAAGAAACAGATAATTCATTTAATCTCTCATTCACTTGATAATTATTTGAGCACATTCTATGCACTAAGCCAAACTGAGTGAATAAACAAGGTCTCTAATCTTGGAAAACACAAGGTAGAAAAGGTAGAAAAGGCAGATAATGAGCGAGTACAACAATGGGTATATTAGTAGAATTAAAGTATAGTTAAAAATTATGAACAGTGCTCTAAAGGAAATGAGAAATATGAAAGGAAACAAGGAGCACCTGTCTGAACTGGCTTATTAGGGAGGATCTCATTATGGCACAGTTAACTGACAGGGTATGTAAAGGGTAAAAGAAACTAGCCCTGAGGTACAATGGCAGGAACAGTCTAGATAGAGGGAACAGCAACCGTAAGTAAGGAGTTTTAGGTAAGGAAGGAGAGTTGGCGGTGGCAGGAGGGGAACAAATTGGGTATCAGAAGGTAAGCAGTGGTCACATCAGGTAGGATCATTAAATCCCATGGGAAGCCACTGAAAGGTTTTAAGAAGGCCATAAATGATAAAATGTATACCCTTAAAAAAGCATTCTAGTTGATATTTAGAAAATGGATTAAGAGGAATGAATGAAAGCAGACAGACTTGATAAGAACATACTGCTGAAGCCTAGATGAGACACTGACAAGCTGGTCTTGGAGAGAAAAGAATGAATATGCATGCATTTGGTGACAGAATTGATGGGCTGGATAAGAGATTAATGTTAAAAGGAGGTGAAGGAGAGGAAATATCAAAACAACTCCCAGATTTCTTGCTTCAAGTGAAGATGATGTCAGGCAGAGGTACTAAAAATCACACAAATGGTAGAATATATGACTTTCATAATATCTAGTATAAAATGGAAGGGATGATCATTTTCCTATCTTTAACTTTACCTTTACTTCTCAGGGTGGCAGTACTAGAAGTAGTAAGAAGTGGTTAGATTAGGGATAGCTTTCAAGGGTAGGACTAACAAGACCCGCTGACATACTGTGGCAGACGGACAGTAGGGTGGGCCTCATGATCCCTGCCTCCTCATGTTCATGTGAGCAGCATCCATGATTTGCTTCTAACCAACAGAATATGGCAAAGATGATGAGATGTCATTTTCATGACCTCTATCCTGGTAGCAGGCTCAGTCAAAAGACTCTCCTTGTGGCCTGGTAAGCAGCCTTACTTCATTTTACTACTGGGAAAACCCTAGTGATAAGGAAATCTGGGCAGCCTCCAGGAACTATGAGGTGACCTCCAATTGACAAACAGGAAGAAGTCAGGGCCCTTAGTCTTACAACCACCAGGAAATGGATTCTGCCAACAACTTGAATGAGCTTAGAAGTGGATTCCTCCCCAGTTGAACTCCTAAATTAGAACACAGGCCAGGGAACACCTTGACTGCAGTTAAGCCACGCCTACACCCCTAACCAGCAGACACTATGAGGTAACGATGTGTGTTGTTTTAATCTTCTACGTTTGTGGCAATTTATACAGCAAGAGATAACTAAACATATACTGATGTGGAGTGTGAAAAAACATGAAGTCAAGGATAACTACAAAATTTGGGGGCTTAAGCAAATAGAAGAATAGAGTCGTCATTTACCGAGATAGGGACTTCTGGGGCAAAAAAAGGCTTGGAGGAAAGATCACTTTGGCACACATGCTGTTTAAGATGCCTAATGGGTAGCCAAAGACTGAGAGGTCAAATAAAGGGGTAGAGATATGGGAACAGGAGACAAATCTAGGGAGCAGATATAAACTTGAAAGTCACCAGCATAAAGGCCAAGATATAACATGAGATCACCGAGAGAATAAACAAACACACTCACCAAGAGCACCAAGAGGGCTGAGCCCTGATGCACACCATCATTCAGAAGTTAGTCAGCTGAAGAGGAACCAGCTAAGGAGGTCGAGAAGCAATGAGCAGTTAGGGGGAAAAAAAAAAAGTCAAGGAAATGTACAGTTCTGAAAGCAAAGTGAAGAAACTGTTTAAAAGAGGGAGAGACTAGTCATATTAAATATTGGTGAAAGATCAAGTAAGCTGAGGACTAAGACCTGAAAATTTAAAACCCATTCCTTAGTCACACTAGCCACATTTCAAGTGCTCAAAAACATGTGGATAGTGACATAACAGTGAGACACAACAGTGCAAACACTGAACATTTTCGTCATGGCCAAAACAGAAACTGTCCATTGGAAAGAAACAGAAGACAGAAAAACGAGCAAAGATGCTGCTGTTGTGGTTCAGCTGCTAAGTTGTGTCTGAATCTTTGTGACCCCCACAGACTGCAAACTTTTGTCCTTCACTGACACCCGGAATTTGCTCAAACTCATGTCCATTGAGTTGATGAAACTATCTAAACATCTCATCTTCTGCTGTCCTTTTCTCCTTTTGCCTTCAATCTTTCCCAGCATCAGCGTCTTTTCCAATGAGTCAGCTCTTTGCATCAGGTGGCCTAAGAATTGGAGCTTCGGCAACAGTCCTTCCAATGAATATTCAGGGTTGACCTCCTTTCAGATTGACTGGTTTGATCTCCTTGCAGTCCAAGGAACTCTTGAGTCTTCTCAAGCACCACAATTCGAAACCATCAGTTTTTTGGCATTCAGTCTTCTTTATGGTCCAACTTTCACATCCATACATGACTACTGGCCACAGCTTTGACTCTACGGACCTTTGTCGGCAAATGACGTCTCTGCTTTTTAACACAGAGGTTTGTCATATCCTTCCTTCCAAGGAACAAGTGTCTTTTAATGTCATGGCTAGGTCTGTCATAGCCTTCTTTCCAAGGAGCAAATGTCTTTTAATGTCATGGCTGCAATCACCATCTGCAGTGATTCTGGAACCCCAAATATAGTGTCTATCACTGCTTCCACTTTTCCCCCCCTTCTATTTGCCATGGAGTGATGGGAACAAATGTCATGATCTTAGTTTTTTTTAATGTTGAGTTTCAAGCCAACTTTTTCACTCTCCTCTTTCACCCTCATTAAGAGGCTCTTCAGTTTCTCTTCATTTTCTGCCACTAGAGTGGTATCATCTGCGTATCTGAGGTTGTTGGTATTTCTTCCGGCGATCTTGATTCCAGTTTGTGATTCTCCAGCCCAGGATTTCACATGATGTACTCTGCACAGAAGTTAAATAAGCAGGGTGACAATATACAGCCTTGTCATACTCCTTTCCCAATTCTGAACCAGTCAGTTGTTCCACGTATGGTTCTAACTGTTGCTTCTTGACCCACATACAGCTTTCTTGGGTGACAGGTAAAGTGGTCTGAACTCTCATCTCTTTAAGAATTTTTCACAATTTGTTATGAGTCACACAGTCAAAGGAGTTAGCATAGTCAATGAAGCAGTAGACTTTTTTCTGAAATTCCCTTGCTTTCTCTATGATCCAACGAATGTGAGCAATTTGATCTTTGGTTCCCCTGACTTTCTGAAACTCAGTTTCTTCATCTGGAAGTTCTTGGTTTACATACTGCTAATGCATAGCTTGAAGGATTTTGAGCCTAACCTTGCAAGCATGTGAAATGAGCATAATTGTATGATAGTTCAAACATTCTTTGGCACTGCCCTTCTTTGGGATTAGAATGAAAACTGACCTTTTCCAGTCCTGTGGTCACTACTGAATTTTCCAAATTTGCTGACAAACTGAGTGCAGCACTTTAACAGCATCATCTTTTAGGATTTTAAATAGCTGAGCTGGAATTCCATCACCTCCACTAGCTTTTTTTTTTTTTTTAATGTGGATGAGCATAAACTTTATTATTATTTGTGTGTGTGTGTTTATTTTTATTTATTTATTTTTTAATTTTATTTTTATTTTACTTTACAATTCTGTATTGGTTTTGCCATACATTGACATGAATCCACCACAGGTGTACATGCGTTTTGTTTTTTTTTTAATAATGCTTCCTAAGGTCCCCTTGACTTCACACTCTAAGTTGTCCAGCTCTAGGTGAGTGACCACACCATTGTGATTATCCAGCTCATTAAAACCTTTCGTATATAGTTCTGTATATTCTTGCCACCTCTTCTTAATCACTTCTGCTTCTGTTAGGTCCATACCATTTCTGTCCTTTATTGTGCCCATCCTTGCGTGAAATGTTCCTTTGATATCTCCAATTTTCTTGAAGAGAACTCTGGTCTTTTCCATTCTATTGTTTTCCTCTATTCTTTGCATTGTTCATTTAAGAAAGCCTTCTTATCTCTCCTTGGTATTCTCTGGAACTCTACATTCAGTTGGATGTATATTTCCCATTCTCCCTTGTCCTTTGCTTCTCTTCTTTCCTCAGCTATTTGTAAAGCCTCCTCAGACAACCACTTTGCCTTCTTGCATTTCTTTTTCTTTGGGTTGATTTTGGTCACTGCCTCCTGTACAATGTTACAAACTTCCTTCCGTAAGGAAATCAACTATGAATATTCATTGGAAGGACTGATGCTGAAGTTGAAGCTCCAATACTTTGGCCATTTGATACAAAGATCTGACTCATTGGAAAAGATCCCGAGGCTGGGAAAGACTGAAGGCAAAAGTAGAAGGGGGCAGCAGAGGATGAGATGGTTAGATAGCATCACTGATTCAATGGACATGAATTTGAGCAAACTCCGGGAGACAGTGGAGGACAGAGGAACCTTGCATGCTAGAGTCCATGAGGATGCCAAGAGTCAAACATGACTTAGTGACTAAACAACAACAAACAATAATCATAAAAAAAAAATAGCATGGAATGTATTCATAGATATCACAAGAAGAGATAAAGCCGAGTATGACCGAAAGGGGAGGGGGACAAGTGAACAATATAAACCAGTAAGGTAAACTTTATCTTTCAAAGCTGAAATGGGAAACAAGGTCACTAGCTCAGAAGGAAAATAGGAGAAAATGTGGTAGAGATCTAAAAAATGAAAAGATAATATGACAGCTGAGCAGGAGAATGAGAGAGGGAACGAGAAAGAATTAACAAAGTGTAAACTCCTGTAGGAGTCAGGAATTATTGGCATTTACCCAATCTCTTGAATCTGTACATTCATGTGCTTAGTCACTCAGTCATGGCCAACTCTTTGCAACCCCATGGACTGTAGCCCACCAGGCTCCTCTGTCCAAAGAGTGTTGCAGGCAAGAATACTGGAGTAGGTTGCCATTTCCTTCTCCATCTGTACATTCATATCTTTTGCCAAACCTGGGCAACAGTTACTTCTTCAAATACTTTTTCAGACACACCCAGTTCCTCCTCTGCTTCCAGGGCTCCTCTGGTGACAGAAATGTTAAGATATTTTGTTACAATCCACAGGTCTCTGCAGTTCTGTTCATTTTTAAAAATGTTCTTTTTTCTCTGTGTTGTTCATTTTAAGGAATTTCTACTGTTCTACCTTCAAGTTCACTGATTCTTTCCTCTGTCCTCTCCTTTCTATTGCTGAGAGAACTGTTGAAGCATTTTATATAATGGCTGCTTTAAAATCTTTGTCAGATAAGTCTAATATATGTGTCACCTTGGTATTAATATCTCTTGATTGTCTTTTCTCATTCGAGTTAAGATTTTCCTGGCTCTTTGCTTATCAAATGACTTTCAACTGAAATCTGAACATGTGGGGTATGATGACGTAAGACTCTGGATCTTATTTAAATCTCCTGTTACAGCAGGCCTCCTCTGACACCACCCCAGGAGAGAGACAGAAGGTCCACTCATTCTTGCTATTACTGCCAGGCCAGGGTAGAAATCCCCACAATGACTCCACTGATGTCACAGGAGTCAGGGAAAACTCATTAATGCCTGGTGCAGAAAGTCCCAGCTCTCTAACTGGCCTTCTTTAACCCTACTTTGGCAGGATGGAGGGGGGTGATTGGAGCACCTCACTATCTCCTAGCATTAAGAGGAAATTTAGACTCTACACTTACACTTTCCAGGCAGGGATATGAGTGAGGCCATAGTTCTTTCTATGGTGTTTGGATAGGGCAGAATGGTTATTATCTAAAAGTTTTTTGTCTTGCTAACCTGCCTCTTTCCTGGTCCTCATGCTAGAGAAAACAGGGTTTTCTTGGGTTTTTTCAGCTTGTACCTATTAACATTTCCAGACTGCTGATTTTTTCAACATCAAGTCTGAGAAAATATGAAACAAAAGGAAAATCCCTGGGACTTACCATTATGTCATTCTTTGGTTCTTGGGTAAGACTGCCTTCAGAGTTTTCTTATGTTTGTTTTGTATCTTCTTTTATATATAATGTCAGGGCTTTTAACTTACCATACAAAGGGTTTTGTACTTACCATACAAAGAACAGGGCAAAACAATCTTCATTTATTTGTGATTTAAAAAATTTCCTTCTTCATATTCTATTTCTAAAAGAGTTATCTGCTGTGTTTACTGTGTGTTCCTTCTAAGTTTGTCTTTAATTCGGAAATTATTTTAAAATTCTTTCCTAACTTCTATCATCTCCTTTCTGAAATGTTCTAGTTCTGATTATATGTTCTTTAATGCCTTTTATAATTTTCTTGTATTTTAGCTTATTTTGGAATATTAAGTTATAATATTTATCAATTTTGTGAATATATTTTTTTTTATGCTTATATGTTTGAAGGGGTGTTATTCTACTTATTCTCTTCTTTTCTGAAATCTTTTCCATGATATTTGACCTTGATATTTTTCTGTTGCTGAACTTTAAGTAAAATTACTTTTTCCTGAACTCTTATAAGAGAAGATTTATTTAGCTAGTTTTTCTTAATTTCTCAGCTCTCTAGCTCCTCTTCTGTTGTACTGTACTGTCCAACTATCCTGCACCGTACTTGCTGAGGTCTCCTGGCTCTGTTTCCTTCCCAGACTGTTATCTGGACTCTTTTGAACTTTTCCTAGGCTGTCTCTGTCCTGTTTGATGTGAATTCTATTTCCAGCAGCGTTTCCTCAGTTTGGGGCTTTCTCCGACAAAGTCTTTGACTAGTTCACTTTGAGAGTTAATAAGTCAGAATCTGCTTCAGCCTCTTCAGAGCCTACTACATATCCCTTGAGCTCATTCCCCTACTAGAATATGCAACATCTTCCCAATTACAGTTGCTGTTCTCAAAGCAGCTTGCTGAGTTTCCCAGTGGGTTTTCAGGTCTACTGTTGGCGGGCCCACTGCTCCTCTCTGCTTACTGTGACAAAGATACTGACAGCACATTGGTCTTATAGCTGTCAATGGTTTAACTCCACCCATTTGAGCAGATGCCTTTTGACCAAGTTTGTTACAGATGCTGCCCCTGTGTCTTAGTTGTTTTGTGTTTTAATTTTTAAATTTTATTTATTTACTTACTTTTGGCTGTGCTGGGTCTCTGTTACTGCACAGGCTTTTCTCTAGTTGCGGAGAATGGGGGCTACTTTTTACTTGCAGTGCAGTGGCTTCTCACTGCAGTGGCTTCTCTTTTTGCAGAGCACAGTCTCTAGGCTGTGCAAGCTTCAGCAGTTGTGGCTCCTGGGCTCCACAACTGTAGAGCACAGGCTCAGTAGTTGTGGCACACAGGCTTAGCTGTTCTGTGGCATGTGGGATCTTCCTGGATCAGGGATTGAACCCGTGTCTCCTGCATTGGCAGGTGGTTTCTTCACCACTGAGCCATCAGGGAAGCCCTCTGTGTTTTAATTTTTAATGACTATGTTTGGGGGATTCAGAAACTATACTACCACTGTCATATTTCCAGAATTCCTTAAAAAATAGATGCTGATTTTTTACAACATTCATTAGCAGAAAATGTTTAGGAAAAGTTTCTAGGGTGTAAAATCAGCACAAGTAACTATTTATACATTTCTGCTCAATCTCCATAACTAATTCCATTGTGAAAATATATTCTCCCTTCAGGATGAGCAGCATGGAACCAGTAAACAGACCTTGAACCCTGGGAAATATTAGAGAATGACATAATTTCCCCCTAGTAAACTATAAATTCAAGTCACTTCACCTACAGAAATGCTAATTAAATTAAAAGGTAAAGCAATCCCTTATTTATCAAGAATTTACTACATGTACCTAAAGCAAATTATGAGACGGTATATGGAAAAGATGAATTATTCCTTATTACAACAATGAATTCTTTTGGACTCCCCTTTTCAAAATCTACAAGTATGTCCCCAAAAGTCTAGAATACAACTGCCAAAATACTAACAGAGATTTTCTTCAGGAATGCAATTACTGATGATTTCTTTTCTTTTTACTTATCTCTATTTTAACTATCTTCAAAATGGAAAACTAAGCTTCTTATAAAAATGTTTAAAACAACTTACGCTAGAACCATGTTGTAATCTGAGTGGTTGAACATATATCCGCCAACAACCCACATTGTATTTCCATCGACCACAGCTTTGTGAGAGGCTCTGGGGAGCTTCAGGTCAGAATATTCCTCTCGTGTCCAAAATGACTGGTTAGCTGGTATAGGAACCGAACATTCAGGACCTAACAAAATATAACAAATTAGCTTTACAAAATGCAGCTTTCATATTACTGGATTTCGTGAATTCCCTGGTGGTCCTGATGTTAGGGCTCCACCCTTCCACTGCAGCAGGCACAGGTTAGGGAACTAAGATCCCACATGCCGTGCAGCATGGCCAAAAATAGAAAATTACTGCATTTTAAGTTTTAATCATCTAAATAAAACAAATATCTAAAGAATACTTATAGTCTTTCCTTTAGCATCTAAATATCAGACAAATCCCTTTAATTTGCACTTTCAATTTACTCAAGGCTAGTGACCAAGGATAATCTCTAATAAAATTTAAAATCACACACACTCTACTGAAGACCTGACCATATCCAGGTTAGGATTTTTTAGTAATGAAATACTTGCTAAGCTGCTCTCAGAGGAAAGAGTAGACAAAGGAATTATTAATTCAAATGAAAAACTTTATAGAGCTAAAATGTAAAGATAGTCCTGAATGTGTTATAAACTATCCATTTCCTGGAAAATCAAGAAACTCCATTTCTGAGAGGTTTGGCTTCTGCTCCAGCAAATTGGAAGTTAGTCAAATACTTCAATTGTTTAACTCCTCAACATAAGCCAAACTGAATAAACTAAAGCATTTAAACAAGCATATTTCTGGAAATTCAAAATAAAAGTGTTCTGAGAAAAGAGTACATGTATAAAAAATAAATAACTAAATCAGTAACAGCTGTTAATCACCTACCCCTTGAAGAATTTGCTAAAGGGGTTGTTTAATAATCTTTATCTGCACTAACTGACTACTTTAGGATTCTACTGCATAATAAACTCCAATTTTCTGTGAATTTATTGAAAGTTTCTGTGGAGAGACCATTATTGTCAGCTCTTGTCCCACATCTCGGCTTGGGTCTCTGCTATGTCTTGTGGCTGAGACCAAGTTCTCTAAATTCATGAATGAACTGTGAAGAATATTAAAGTGTTTCAAAACTCTATAAAGAGACCACAACCATACATTTACAAAATTCAAAGATTTGTAAGAAGTTGAATAAAGAGATATGAAAACACCTCCTGATATTTGATTAATATAAATGTTACAGATACTAGGAACAAAGTGAATCTACGATTTATTAAGCTAAAAACATTCTGTAAATTAAAAGAAAGAAGAAAAAAAAAAGAAAGACATTCTTACCCTGCCACTCTGAGAAGCAGGAGCATCCTCTGACATCACTTGAATTGCAGATGCCTCGATGAGGAAAACCGCAGTTATTTACACAGTGAGGAATGTCACATGCTTCACCTTTCCAGTTTTCAGAACATTCACATTGAACAGTGTGGCTGCTATTACTGATCTTACATTCTCCTCGGCCTGAGCAATTATTCGGACACATGTCAAAACTATAAAAATAGTGGAGGGAAATTAAATCAACACAAAGCAACACTCTGATTAATTTAGCAGAACTTCCTCCTACATAAGGTTTAAGAAATCTCACTAGCCAGTTCACTCACAAGTATAACTGCAGTACTTACCATTCAGCCTAAATGGGGTCACTCAAGCCTGCAGAGCTAGGCAAGTAATAAAATAAAATTAAACCTGTTGGATTCTCATAAAAAGAGACAAGCTAGCCCACAAATGATGAACATTATAAAACTGCCAAATGCATGCTTACAAGTCTGGACAAGAAAAGGAAAAAACCAACTAACAATACACTACCATCCTCATTCCTCTGGATTGTCTCTGAAAGTTTACAGAATTTGTTTAAAATTATTGCACAGATTGGTGTATTGTAAATTTCTTAGTAAGCTTACCTACCTATCTCACATAGGAGAAAAGAGAAGGGCAGTTTAACTTTATACATGAGTTTAATCATAAAGTGTTGCATAGCAACATAACAATTATATTGACAACACTTTGAAAAGACATAATTCAGATTTTTAAAAGGGGAGATAACAGGATTAGAAGATACCATAAGAGTGTAAGGAACTTAAAAATTTTTCTTTAGCAAAGCATGTCAGAAAATCAGGAATCAATTACAAAAACAAGCTAATTAACATTCATGTGCTGTGCTGTGCTTAGTCGCTCAGTCGTGTCTGACTCTTTGCGACTCCATGGACTGTAGCACATCAGGCTCCTCTGTCCATGGGGATTCTCCAGGCAAGAGTACTGAAGTGGGTTGCCATGCCCTCCTCCAGGAGATCTTCCCAACCCAGGGGTTGAACCCAGGTCTCCTGCACTGCAGGCTGATTCTTTACTGTCTGAGCCACCAGGGAAGCCCAAGAATACTGGAATGGGTAGCCTATTCCTTCTCTAGGGGATCTTCCCAACCCAGGAATCGAACCGGGGTCTCTTGCATTCCAAGTGGATTCTTAACTAGCTGAGCTACCAGAGAAGCCCAATTAACATTCATGAAGAAAGTGATTCTCCAGGCAAGAATATTGGAGTGGGTTGCCATTCCCTTCTCCAGGGAATCTTCCCGACCCAGGGATTTCCAGGTCTCCCGCAATGTAGGCAGATTCTTTACTGTCTGGGTGTAACATTCATGCCTACACCCACATGTCAGTTCATGATACATCTATAATAAAATTTTGAAAGTGTTTGTATTCAGTATTTTTATAATCTATGTTATAATTTAACACAATAAACGCACATGCCTACTTTTCAAGCCCAGGCTTGTGATGAGCTGCCCAGGTTGCCAAGTCACAAACCTTGGGTACCTGAAAAACTGAATCACCATACTAATCAAGATAAGGACAGCTTTAAACAGTCTTGAAAGTTTACTGAGATCCTGAGAAAATGTGCAAGGAAAAGAACCTAGCATAAAGGTTACACAGGGGGTCATTAGCTATACCAGGAGTTGTCACATATATTATGTAAAAGGCCAAATAATATGTATTTTAGGTTTTGTGGGTCACAGAAGTTCTTATCACAGATCCAAATGCTTAAGGAATTTTATGAGTTTAACTACTTATGAAAATAAACATTAGAAGGAAAAAAAGGAAAAGACAGAGTGAGCCTCTCTCCTATCACAACAAATTCCAAAAGCTGCTCAGAGTCTGTAGTCTACATTTCCTTTGTCATCAATGGGCAAATCTCTTAGTACATGAAAACTACTAATGTTTGTTAAATTGCACTTGGCCAACTCCTCCAGTGTTTTTATCCATTAGTGGGAATGGATAAGCCCCTCTTTTTCAGGAGAAACTCAACATCAGCAAGACCTGGGTTGCAACCGCAGTCCCACAACTTTGACAGTTTACTTTACCTTTTCCTGCCAGTTTCTTCATGTATAAAAGAAGCAGAAAAACAGTGCCTGTATCTGAGTTTCTAAAAGAACTTTAAATGAGAATATTCATGCAAACTGCTAGCACAATGCCTGGCACACTATAAACCTTCAATATATGTTAGTCATTATTACTGTTAAAACAAAGTATACAGTCTTCTGAAAAAATCACAAATATTAAACTTAAATATCTTACTTGTAAGTGATATTAAATCCAGTCAAGTTATAAGCAGCATCACTAAAAAAATGCAGCAGGGCATAACCTGATGTGGCAACAACCTCTGGGACAGTCTCATTGCCATCTCTCTCAGGAACAATGAGGCCGCTGAAATGAAAGCACATGTCTTATACAGGAAAGCACAAGAAGAGACACATCATATGGTGATGGACACAAATTCAACCGGATTTCACTCTTATAATTTGAAAAGTCATTTCTAGGAAGAAAGGTAAAATCCTATGATAAATGCACAGGAATAGATCTGAATCTTTTGCTAGGCTCTCCTCTATTCTAGGGTGTATTTCTAATGAGATTTGAAATCAGTGACCCTATTCATTTTTTAGTAAAAATTTTTATAATATTACTCTGAAAAACTGAGTAAACCTCTACAATCACAGAATGTAACAAACTTTATTAGCTGATGGATACTACACATATACCACAAAAGACGTGAAAAGTAAAAATAGAAATAAAAGTCTGATATACAAACAACCATAATCCCAATACTATTAGCATTCTGATGTATTTGCCTAACTGATGCCATATTACACCTTACATTCTATTTTTCTAAGTAATAGTCCATAGTCTTTCTATGTCTCTAATTCCCTCAGAGTTTTTAAAACCTTACTCAGAGCTCAGCACACAATAGTATCTGTTGGGTCTTTGTAAAGAGAAAGAACTACTGAGTCCAAAGGTCTAAATGATGGTTTTAAGGCTCTCGATCCATATACCAACTTGCTTTCCAGAAGAGAGATGCTGACTCGAAATCTCACCAAGACACCTCATCCTGACAACAAGGAGGATTCAGTTCAGTTCAGTCGCTCAGTCGTGTCCGACTCTTTGTGACCCCATGAACCACAGCACACCAGGCCTCCCTGTCCATCACCAACTCCCGGAGACCACCCAAACCCATGTCCATCGAGTCGGTGATGCCATCCAACCATCTCATCCTGTTGTCCCCTTCTCCTCCTGCCCTCAGTCTTTCCCAGCATCAGGGTCTTTTCAATGAGTCAACTCTTTGCATCAGGTGGCCAAAGTATTGGAGTTTCAGCTTCAACATCAGTCCTTCCAATGAACACCCAGGACTGATCTCCTTTAGGATGGATTGGTTGGATCTCCTTGCAGTCCAAGGGACTCTCAAGAATGTTCTCCAACACCACAGTTCAAAAGCATCAATCCTTCGGTGCTCAGCTTTCTTTATAGTCCAACTCTCACATCCATACATGACCACTGGACCTTCGTTGGCAAAGTAATGTCTCTGCTTTTTAATATGCTGTCTAGGTTGGTCATAACTTTCCTTCCAAGGAGTAAGCATCTTTTAATTTAATGGCTGCAGTCACCATCTGCAGTGATTTCGGAGCCCAGAAAAATAAAGTCAGCCACTGTTTCCCCATCTATTTGCCATGAAGTGATGGAACCGAATGCCATGATCTTCGTTTTCTGAATGTTAAGCTTTAAGCCAACTTTTTCACTCTTCTCTTTCACTTTCATCAAGAGGCTCTTTAGTTCTTCTTCACTTTCTGCCATAAGGGTGGTGTCATCTACATGTTTAGCTTTAAGAGTTGGACACAACTGAGCAACTTCACTTTCACTTTTCACTTTCATGCACTGGAGAAGGAAATGGCAACCCACTCCAGTGTTCTCGCCTGGAGAATCCCAGGGACGGTGGAGCCTGGTGGGCTGCCGTCTCTGGGGTCGCACAGAGTTGGACACGACTGAAGTGACTTAGGAGCAGCAGCAGCAGTTTAATATATGAAAGTGATCTTTTTAACTATGGTTTTGAGCTTCTCTTACGCTGCTTCTGAGTTTGATTTTTCCTATGTTTACTTTCCATCTTTTGCTTTTTTTCATATGCTCATATCTTTTGCCCAGTTATCGTTCAGTACTGCCATAATCTCATTCAGAAAAAGCCTAACTCCCTATCAGGCCCTGTGTAATCTGTTCCACACACACAACCCCATCCCATGAACAAACATCTCATCTATTACAGATGGTCCCCAACTTATGGATGGTTTGATTTAAAATCTTTTGACTATAATTTTTTGACTTACAATGGTACTAAAGGAACTCATTTTCAGTAGAAACTGTACTCAGAATTTTGAATTTTTACTTTCACCCAGGCTAGTGATATGCTGTATGATACTCTCTCATGATGCCAGGCACCAGCACAGAGCTGCAGCCCTCAGTCAGCCACATGATCACAAGGGTAAACAATTACTCTGTACCCAGACAACCATTCTGCTTATCACTTTCAGCACAGTATCAATAAATTAAATGAGACAGTCAACATTAATTATAAAATAGGCTTTGTGTTAGATGACTTTCCCAACTACAGGCTAATGTAAGTGTTCTTAGCACATTTAAAGTGGGCGAGACTAAGCTATGTTGTTCAGTAGGTGAGATGTATTAAATGAATTAAAATATTTTTAGCCTACAATGAGTTTATCAGGATGTAATCCCATCATAAGCTAAAGACGATCTGTACTTCTTCCTTTCACTCGCTCGACCCCAGACATGCTGGCTTCTTTTCTTTCCTAGAGCACATATTTTGGGGCCTATGACTGTCTTAAATGCTCCTTCATTATGACCTAACAATTCTATTTCTTAGTAGAAGAAACACTTGCTCATGTACACAAAGACAAATATATAAGAATCCTCACTATAGCACTATTCAGAATGAGAACAGGTTGAAACCACATAAATGGTCATTCAGGAGCTGCATGAATGAGTCATTACATATGTGGAGGTCTCTAGGACTAACAAGGCACTCATCAAGCCATTCTGATGAGTAGGGGAAAAAAAAAAACAAGCATTAAAACAACAGGCCTAGTGTATATGTACATTTAATGTGTATTTACATAAGTGCATATAAAAATGAGTGGAAGAGCATATAAGCAGAGTGTGAGGAAGAAGAAGGGATAGGATGTTTGTTCAACAAGTTTTTAGTATGAAGACAGAACTCTAGGAACCCAATGACCCTGAAGGTGCTCTAGGGGTTGCAAAATAGTGAAGCATTTTCTACTATGTATTCAACTGACAAATACTAAGTACTTACTACAAGTAAGCCACTGTTCGGGTACAGTGAAGACGTCTCTGCCCTTACTGGAGTTCACCTCTCAGAGAAAGAATAAATAAGGCTAGATAATCAGTCCCCTACGCCTGGCCCACAGGTGTGTATACGTAATGTCAGGCAGAGGTAAAGGCTATAAACGGAAATAAAACAGTGTGCTACTTTAGAAAGGGCATTTAGGGAAGGACTCTTGGAAGAACTGACATTTGATCACAGACCTAAATGAAGGTTTCAACCATCACCATGCTTTCATCAGTTTTATACACCAGAACTCTAAAACACTGAGGGATAAGTACCTGAAGAGTAGTATCACCCAGAAAAACGCAAGTCAAAAGCAACCTTGGCATAACAAACACTGGCACAGGAAAAGACTGGGGGCTTCAGTCACAAGTTGGACACTCTCTGTTATTCTAGTATGAATTTTAAGATCACAGAGATGTGAACTCCAATTCTTGTTCCAAAAGCCTAGGCATGTTATTAACATCTCTGAGCCTTAGCTTCCTCAAAAGCACAATGAAAGAAATTCTATCTACCTCACAACCAAGTAATGAGAATCAAACTGTTAAAGCAAGTGAAGTGTTTAAATAGCATCTCACACTAGTAGGTGCCCAGTAAGAGATGGCTTCTAGTACGTATTATTTATATGGTGGGTACATGTATAGAACGAATGACTGAATGGGTGGCGGGAGAAAGGATGGAGAGCCACAGAAGGAGAGGGACTAGATGACCACATTGCTGAAGGGGACTAGCTTCCCTACTGTCAGAGACTCAGGCATTTGCTTCTTTTTCCTTCAACAACTTGAAACTCTGACAGTTTCAGAATGTGCTTTCTCCCAGTGTGAAAATAAAATTGGTTTATGACAAAAAAAAAAAAATAGAGGCTTCCCTGATAGCTCAGTTGGTAAAGAATCTGACTGCAATGCAGCAGACCCCAGTTTGATTCCTGGGTCAGGAAGATCTCCTGGAGAAGGGATAGGCCACCCACTCCAGTATTCCTGGGCTTCCCTTGTGGCTCAGCTGATAAAGAATCCACTTGCAATATGGGACACCTGGGTTCGATCCCTGGGTTGGGAAAATCCCCTGGAGAAGGGAAAGGCTACCCACTCCAATATTCTGGCCTGGAGAATTCCATGGACTATACAGCAAAGAACTGGACGTGACTGACAAAAATAAACTTTTACAGAAAAAAGGAATACGAACATCAATCCAGTGTGCAAGGCAACAGAAAGTGTGTGGGTGAGAAAGTGATGATGCAGGTGGGCCATTCAACTGTGACCCAGAGCTGCCTTCACCTCCCTGTCCCCTGCCCCTAGACAGGTGAATAAACACAGACTCAGCTTAGGCTGCAGCCAGCAGTTCAACTTGAGAATCAAGAACTGCTTGCCCTGGGGTTCTTCATAATCTTATATTTTAAACACAGAGTATCACTGTTCAGAACCATTTTTGAAAATCGCTGAACTAAAGATACTGTCTTAATTCAACATTAACTGTCCCAGACCGACATGGACTCTCTAAACATACCTGGGGCACAACCTGACTTTGCCAACTACACTGTGTAAGTTTACTAGTAACCCTCAGTTGTTGTTTTCCTTTTTCTTTTTTAATATTTATTAGTTTATTTATTTTTGGCTGTGTCAGGTCTTAGTTGTTGCTCTCTGGCTCTTTGTTGTGGCACACAGGCTTCTTTCTAGTTGTGGTGTGCAGGCTTAGTTGCCCCGAGGCATGTGAGATCTTAGTTTCCTGACCAGGGATCAAACCCACGTCCCCTGCATTGGAAGGCAGATTCTTAAAGTCAGGGATAGGAGCCAGAGGATGGGGCCAGACAACATCTATATTTCTGACTGGTGAAGGAGGATCTACAATCACAAAAGAGGTTTGACTTGCCACAGTCTGACCATGATTTCAACATGGTGTTGGACACAAAGAGTGACTCCTGCTTTCACAAGACTTCCTCTAACTTCATCACAGTCTAAACAACTGCCTCATCAATATTTGACTTTCTTAAAAACAACAACAAAAACTTCTAAAAAGAATAAAAATGTTCTCAGAGAGGAAAACTATTCTCCCTGCTGCACCACCACTACCACCTCTGCGTCTCCCTCCCAAAAGATATGAGCAGAGTGGCAGGTGTTCCACATCGGTGCCACACTTTCACATTTGTTGACGTGAATTCACCACAAAAGCATAATGTTGTACAACTTGATGAGAGTTGCTCCAGTGGTTCTCAAACTTGCCGAGCAGTGGAACTCTGTTAAACAAACTTTATTCAGAACTTCATCCAACTCAACTTGATGGTTTGCAATACACCCAGTGAAAACACAGTACAACACCTTCAGTTTAGGCTTCAGAAGCTAAGGAGCAAAGCACTTAAATGACCTGTTCAGACTCATGAAGAGACCTGGGCAGAACTCAGATTAGAAGTCCACATCTTCTGAATCCTGTGTGGCTCTCCTTTTCTTTATTTGGCTGAACAATCTGCCGCCACGCTCACTCTATTCTGGACCCCACAGCACATTACACTGGTTTGATTCCTCTAACCAAAGTCCTCCTGACCCAATGGCACTCCTCAGCATCCCATCTTTGTGAAAGTGCCTTATGACTAAACAGTTATTTTCACATTCTTTGGTATGTATGTCAGTCCTTCAAGGGTTCTGTGCTTCAGGGAAATTTCAATTATTAAACACACACTGTCTCACTATGATTTTAGAAGATGCACACTCAAATATGTCGTAAGTTAAATTTTAACACAATCAATAATTAATTTATACCTGTCAGTAAATAAACTATTTTTTTAAATAGAAACTTGAAAATCCTCCTGTTGTCTGTACATTTACTTTGGCTTCTCTCAAAAGTCAATGACTAAAACAGTTATACCCTTCTGCTTATTTGTTGCTGCTACTGGTTCACATGTCTGCTCATTAAACACACAGTCAGGTGAACTATATGGTTATGCAAGCCCACTTGGCAGATGTTTCCACAGAGCTACTTACTGGCAAGCTCATTCAAAGTACCTGGCACACAGAAGGGACTCCATGAATTTTAATTAACAAATGCAGTTACCAAGTGAACCTTCAGCATGTTCAACATATACTATTATCATGACAGCATCATACTACACACGTAATGGTTTTTGTGCCTGTGTTAAAGTTTGGCATGGTTCTTGCTGTAAGACAAGGTATGAGTCAAATTCTGAGATAAAGATAGACATGTCCAACATGTGGCCAATGAAATTTTAATGCTTACTTGCATAGGCTATCCACCCTGTTCTTTAGTCCTCTAAGTGAATCTCTGAAACCCAGAAAATGACCTTGGTTCTCAGTTCAAAGATATATTGGAGAGATTTCTAAGCCAAAGGAAGTGGAGAAATACAGGGTACATTAGTCCTCTGACCTCATCTGTCCTTTGCCTTCTCGTGTTTGGCTTCTTGCCTTCTGTTATCTCCTCACTTACATGAGACATCAACCAGCCCCACGTGAAGAATACAAAAAACATTGTTAAATTGATTTCTTTTAAAGGCAGAGAACTACAATATTTGAGGGGAAGAAATCCAGAAAGTCAGCTGTAGATGAAAAACTGACAACTACGACTCTCTAAGGATATGCATTTCAGAAAACATATTTTAAAAATCCTCTGTAGAGTAAAAGGAAGAAAACTAGACCAGTTTTGAACTCATATGTGGTCAAAAATACAATAAATAACACAGCTATTGACTGTTGGTAAAGAGTAAAATGCCAAAACAATTCAGAATACCCCATATATCTGGTGTTAAACTGTTTAACTATAAACACAGAATATACTTTTTGAAAAAAAATCACAATACATAACCGGAATGTTTCTCATTCTCCACAGATTTATATATAACCACTGCTCATTTATATATATTCTTCCAAAACTTTTTCCTCACCCATATTAAGGTATTTACATAATTACATATCACACATACACACAACTACATATGAATACAACAAATAATTCCTGAATGCCTATGCAATGAGGACCACAACAAGTATCAAAATGAACATGATTCTGCCCCCCCAAATTTACCCAGTAGTTACAGGCAACAAAGTCATGACTAGCTCACAACTGATAGGACTCTGTAACTAGTACTCTTTCCATGAAAATGTTTTAAGTGATAAAAAGGTGAATCTAGTAAGAATACAGTCTAGGAGATACATGAATTCAGAAATCAAATACTGGTTAACTAGTATTTATATGACTGAGCTTACCTAAAGGCAGCAACTAGGGGTGCATAAATTGAGTCCCCGTCATAAACATATAAATGGTCCCAACTACACTCTGTAGCAAAATGATTGAAACGAAGTCTCATTATTCTATTTGGCCTGAAAAGAACAGAAAAAAGTAATTTATACTAATCATCATCACTCCCAAACATTTGAGAAAAAACAGTTTTTTAAAGAATCTATATGCAGGATATGACACGCTTGGGGCTGACGCGCGGGGATGACCCAGAGAGATGTTGTGGGGAGGGGGGTGGGAGGGGGGCTCATGTTTGGGAACGCATGTACACCTGTGGTGGATTCATGTCAATCTATGCCAAAACCAATACAGAATTGTAAAGTAAAAATTAAAAATAAATAAATAAATTAAAAAAAAAATAAAGAGTCTATAGAGGAAAAAAAATTAATAATATAAAATCAGCACTCCTTCACTTGTCAAAGATTTCCTTAGTACTTTCTATGTACAAAAGATCACCAAACATGCAATGGTAAACAAAATATACACGGTCTATGCATCTTGGACCTTACAGTCACCATTCTTTACCAATTCATTAGCCCTTCTTAGTCAACTTAAGACTCCATACTACCTCATTTCACAAACATACCTGTCAATCCTCTAAACTCACCTGCCCCTCTGCCTTTTCATGGAACTCCCTGGAAAATCCCCAATCTAGAGAAAAAAGTTTATCTGCTTTGATCTAGACTGAATCCAGAGAAAAAGACCCATGCTGGAAAAAGTCACACCACTGGGTAGGCTGGTTCCAGTACTGGTGCTCTGATTAAGTACTATTTCAAACCACTCAGTCCCATCCACCTGCTTATGCTCAGCACGCAGACAAAATTTTCTCAAATTCCTGTTTTCCAAAATAGATACACACCTATCTACTTTTCCTTCTATCTCTGAAATATTTAAGATCTCCCTCTCTTCTGAAACTTCCACACCCACACTTAAATCTCTTTAAGTATCACATATTTTACAAAAAAACAACAAAACCAAAAAACTTCAAATCCCAACCCTCCTTCCAGGTACTAATGCACCTGACCCTTTCTCCTCTGAAACGCTACAGAAGACTTTGCTTTTCTCAAATTCTTCATATCCCACTCTTCACTCTCCAACCTGGCTTTAGCACAAACACTCTACTCAAAAAGTTCTTGGTACTATCAACACCATCTATATCTTGGTGATTTCTAACTATAAGTCTCCAGCCTGAATCGTTTGTCTACCTCATATTTTGTGTCTAACTAACATCCCTAACCAAACATCTAAATACATCCATAAACAAGTTAACTCACATGGTGATGAATATTGCAAAGAAATTAAAGGAATGCGATGTATTAATAGTTTTAATCTTTGGAAAAGATTAAAATAGTGAGAGGTAAGTCATGTGAAAAGCTGGAAAAGACAATGTTTCAGACAGAGAGAACAACAATCTTAAAGTCTTAGACTTAAGAAGTTGATGTGTCCAAGCAACATGGAGAAAATCAGCATGTGTGAAACACAGCAAACAGAAGAAGCCACATGAGATAAGAAGTGAGTGAGAAGTGTGCAAGGGACAAAGGTAAAGGCTGGAGCTGGAGGCCAATTTCAAGGCTTTTACAGTGGCCCAGGAGAAAAGAGGATGGTTGGTGGTTCTTAAAATAACTGTAGAGTTGAAAAGGAAAGGGAAAGCATGGGTCCTACTACTAATGGAAAGAAAGGTACCTGCTGACTGGTAACTCCTGCGATGGAACTGTTAGGTTAGCAAGAAATAAACTTCTATAGATTAAATCACTAAAAATAATAATGAATAAATAAGCTAATCAACAAACAAATAAAAAGGGCTATCAAAATCTCCTGCCTTCCTTGCTACCTATTCAAGTGAAATTTTCTTTACATACTTCAACCATAATAATATATTGTTATTCTGTTTTCTAACTATTACAATAAAAAATATACAAATTTCTGGTATGTACAATTCATCTGCAAATCAACACAAATTTTAAAATTAACACTGAAGATTAAGAAAAAAAACTTTTTGTTGTTGTTGTTCAGTCGCTAAGTCGTGTCTGACTCTTTGTGACCCAATGGACTGCAGCACACCAGGCTCCTCTGTCCTCCACTATCTCCCAGAGTTTGCTCAAATTCATGTCCATTAAGTCGGTGATAGAGGAGGAAACGGCAACGCACTCCAATATTCTTGCCTGGAGAATCCCATGGACAGAGGAGCCTGGCGGGCCATGGTCCATGGGGTCGCAGAGTCGGACACAACTGAAGTGACTGAGCACGCAAGTCAGTGATGCTTTCTAACCATCTCATCCTTTGCCGTCCCCTTCTTATTTTGCCTTCAATCTTTCCCAGCATCAGGGTCTTTTCCAATGAGTTGGCTCTTCACATCACGTGGCCAAAGTATTGGAGCTTCAGCTAATCAAATTCATTTGTGAAAAAAAAATTTATCAAATAAAAAATATTTTAAGTTGATACAGACTGTTAATTTTACTTGTTGGAAAAGTAATCTCACAATGAGCTCTATCTTAAAAAAGAAAAAAAAAGTCATTATTACTTACTGTCCTTCAATGAGCCATGTACATTTTGTTTTATATTTATAATTTCCAGGTCCATCTGTTATAAATCCAGAAGATCCAGTTAGTCTGTAATTAAATAAAGTTCAAACTCATCAAAATTTAATGTATTAATAATATCCTTATTAATTCTCAATACAATCCAAGTGGGTACACTGATACACATTATGGCCAAAAGAAAATGACTGGATAGTTATTTCATTCAGATTATACAAATCTGGATGAAACAAAATCTAGTCATACACTTAAGAAAAGGGGATACAAACATATGAAAACCAAAAGGAATGAACAAAAACACCAAAATTTTTCCAGCTAAGACGGGAAAATCACATTTTGCACTATGAAAATGGTCACAAGAAGTTACTTATAAATTGGTTTTTAAAAAAGCAAGGCCACACAGTTACCATTACAAGAAAAATGTGTTAATACAATAAACATGCTGTAGCCCGCATAATTGTGATGGGCAAGCACATCAATCCACAATACCCAACAGCTGCTGGCAATCCACTACATTCCATTAGCAGTATACATCAGCACCTACTCCCCACACACATGCCAAGCTTGGAAGTTTATCAATATTTTTAGGTCTTGCCAATGATAAGCACATCCTAGTATCTCATTAATATTTTTACTGGTACTAATGCTAACATATGAGTTTTTTCTTATATGTTTTGATCATCTGCATTTTTTCCTTTGCAAATTAAGATTCCATATTCTTTACCTATTTTGCTACCAAGTTGTTGTCGTTGTTGTTCAGTCACTAAGTTGTGACTGACTCTTTGCAACACCAGGAACTGCAGCATGCCAGGCTTCTCTGTCCTTCACTATCTCCCTGAGTTTGCTCAAACTCATGTCCATTGAGCCAATGATACCACCCAATCATCTCATTCTGTCACCCCTTTCTCCTCTTACCCTCAATCTTTTCCAGCATCAAGGTCTTTTACAATGAGCTCACTCCTTGCATCACATTTACGAGCTCTTTTTATATCAAGGAGCTCCCATTTGTATGATAAATGTACTATAAATGTACTTCCTCAGTTTATTTCTTCTTTATACTTTGTGTCTACTATCTTTTGCTATATAGAAAATTTTAATATGTAAGAAGGATGCTATCTTTCCTAATAGCTGTTTCCAGATCACTTTCCCTCCCTATTCTATCAACAATGTCAGCTTTTCTGAAACAGATGCTCTCTTCTGGATCTGCCTTCCTTACTTTCTGAGTCACCTACTGACTCACCAATTACTCCTCTTCACCTACTCAAAATATCAGCATCTACTTCACTACCCGCCACTCAACCGTAATAAAGATGTTCCACCCAAAGCCCAGCAACTCCGTATTTTAACTTCACCATTGACAATCTCTTCCTCTACCCTCCTTTAGTTAGCAACTCTTTTCAGACCTGCTGTTAGGAGTAAAAGCTCTACCACCAAAATCTCCATTTACGGTGACCTACACTCTGATGACCATTTCTGCTTTCTCTAGTTCATTTAGCCTAGTTCCCCCTCTCCAGTGAATCTCCAGCCCCAGAGACCTCCAATCCACAAACGATCACTCTTCATGTTCATCACTCACACATTCCACTTTCCAACTTACCTAGTTATGATTCCTGGGTCCATCACAAGTATCACCCCCCCAAATCCCTCGACTTCTTCGCCTTCTCTCTCTTGCTGTACTTGCCTGATATAAATGACTCTGTGTCTTATTCCCCAACATCCATCCCATTCCCAAAATGTTAGTCTAAGTCAATCATGATTTCCTGTGCCCTCCTGCCAATTAGAAATGTGTATCAGTTAAATTCTAATGTAATTCATAGAAAAACCTAAATAGTAATGACTCTAACCAAGATATAAAGCCCAAACATAAGCAACCTGGAGCACATAAGTATTTCTATGATCATTAGGGACCTTCTATTTTGTTGCTCTTGTCCTCCTCAACATGTGCTTCCACCTCATAATCCAAGATGGCTGCACAAACTCCAGTTCAGTTCAGTTGCTCAGTCGTGTCCGACTCTTTGCGACCCCATGAATCGCAGCATGCCAGGCCTCCCTGTCCATTACCAACTCCCGGAGTTCACTCAGACTCATGTCCATCAAGTCAGTGATGCCATCCAGCATAACTCCAGTTATTATCTCCTTATTCTACCCAGCAGGAAGGAGTTGCAAGGAAACAAGGTACAAACCCCCTTTCCTCTAAGTCAAAAATAACCATTCAACTTACCCCCCTAGACAAAACTTAGACATACCTAAATGTACAGGGAGGCTGAGAAATACAGCCACTAGCCCAGATGACCATGTATATACTCAGTGAAAAATCAGGATTCTTTACTGAAGAGGAGAAAGGCTATTATTTGGGTCACAGCATGTAATCTAATCTCAGATGTGAGGAGAAGTCTGGTGGAAGGCTTCTAGTAAATATTTCCTCATTCCTACGAAAGGTAAGTGTGGTAGATAGGAAGCTATGCCACCTAGACCTCCTCTTCAAGAAAAGACTTGTTGCCAGCTGCAGAAGTGATTGTGGTCCACAGACAGCATCCAGAAGTCAGTTCCATCAGGAGTTGCCTTACCTCAGGTCATACCCTTCCAAGTACAGTCCATCCTAGAATGGATATAAAGGCTGGGCATTTTTCAATTTAACACAGGACAACTCTGACAAGCAATCATTACTCCAGTGCTCTCTTTTCTCAGGCCTGCATTGAGACTCAACTTCTTCCTTTGCCCAGTTCTGCTTCCTGCCCCTTCCTCACCTAGACGTTATACCTAACTTGTACTTCAAACTTTATCTCAGCAAATGCTTTTAAGAAACCCAACCTGTGACAGAAATCCTAAGAGACCAGCCTTCTTCCACTGGACTTTGCTGTGTTTGGATTTTAATTTAGTCATCATGCCATGAGCCAGAACACAAAGCCAGCACCCCAAGGGTGACAAATCAAAGGTGAGTGCAAAGGTCCCTGAAGAATTGTAGAAAACAACCAGAGACCACCCCAATTTTACAGGTAAATAAATTTCCCCCTAGCTCAGTTTAGAGTATTCTACTATACTTCTTTTGCTCCTAAGAGTTTCCACAGACTTCACATGGACATGATCAGGTATTTGCAAATATGTATCACTTTTGGAAAAAGATTATTTTATTTTAAATATTTACTTTGTATCTTTAAACATACATTTACATAATTTTACAGATAATGAATAGATGTGATCAGACAGGCTTTTTAGGGTCAACTAAAGGACAATTCTTTTTTTTTTTTCTTTACTGCTCTCTCCAGGTACTTCCCCCTTCTCCCCACCAAGATAAACATTTAACCCACCTCACAACATTCTTATTTTTCTTCATACATACAAGTCCATGACAAGAATGTCCCTGATGAGTAGCCTCTGATGGTTCTCTTAAATCAGTTTTGGTTATACAAATTATTATTACACTAATCTTCTTATATAGTCCTCTTCTTCATTCAACAAAACTTTGTGGGAAATGCTCCAAAATATTGGGAACTGGTTTAATTCATGTAGCATAATATTCTACCCTACAATATATCATTTTTTTTCTGCCTTTCTCTGACTTTCTCATTTTGTTTTCAGTTGGTTGGCAGTATGTACATTGCTTCAGTAAATATCCCTATAATGTGACCTTACTTGTGCTTTTATTTCTAAGGAAGTAATCTTAGGAGGAGGATTACCAGACCAAAAGAAATATGAATTTTAATTGTTGACCAGGCTGCAAATTATTTTCCAAAAGACTATAACAATTCACATTTGCACCAGTGATAAATGAAAATATTCTATTCTCTACATCCCTTCTGTATTAGATGTTCTTGTTTCCTTTAAATTTTACTAGTTTTTAATTCAAAATTCCCTGTATTCTAGTAAATGGCCTACAACTGGTTACTGAAAACATAAAGAGATTTGAAAGGGGAAGGCCAGGAATATTAACCTAAAATTTCAGTCTAATTTTTCAGTATAATTAGTGGTCTAGGTATGGACTCTGATAATTCCCGTGTGTTCACCAGCAGCAACACAAAAGCATCAAACTGAAACACATTTTAACAACACAAGACCAGAAACTTAAAGAATTAACTCCTTGCTATTACTAATTTCCCCATTTAAGAATACACAGAGGGCAATTCTGCGATGGAAATGAATACAGGGAAAATAGGGGAATCCCCTATAGGAGGCAGGTTTCAAAGGAATAATCTTGTAACTTGTAAACCATGTCCAACAGTTTGCGACCCCATGGACTACAGCCTGCCAGGCTTTTCTGTCCATGGGATTTCCCAGGCAAGAATACTGGAGTGGATTGTCATTTCCTTCTCCAGGGGATCTTCCTGACCCAGGGATCAAAACTGTCTCCTGCATTGCAGGCAGATTCTTTACTGCTGAACCACATGGGAAACCCCATCTTGTAATGACTTCTTTCTAACTTACTTGTATTATTATTACCAGACAATATGGCATATAAAACCTCAACTTTTTTCATCTGTTAAAAATTTTCTTGGGACTTTCCTGGTAGTCCAATGGTTAAGAATCTGCCTTCCAACACAGAGGATGTGGGTTTGATCCTTGAACTAAGATCCCACATGCCATGAGACAACTAAGCCCACAGGCTGCAATCACTGAGCCCAAGCACTCTTGAGCCCATGCAACACAACAAGAGAAGGCCACATGTGCTGCAACTAGAGAAAGCCAGAGCACCAAAACAAAGACCCTGTGCAGCCAAAAATAAATAATACCATGTTCATCTTTCCAAGGGAAATCTTACACTCCAGAAAGACATTACTTAACAAAGTTGGAACTACTTAGGAAATGTTCCTGGGCCTACATGTTTATTAAAACTAGTTGAATTAATCTCTTTAAAAAGAGAAAACTGTTTTCTTTATGGTCAAGTACCTTGAACATTAATAAACTTTGATCAAATTTCCTTGGATATTTGAAAAAGAAATTTATTGTAGCAATGTATACTTATGTATGTGTTGTTGTTGCTGTTTAGTCACTAAGTCATGTCTGACTCTTTTGAGACCCCATGGACTATAGGCCGCCAGGCTGCTCTGTCCAGGGGATCTCCCAGGCAAGGATACTGCAATGGGTTGCCATTTCCTTCTCCAGGGAATCTTTCCGACCTAAGGACTGAACCCCTGTCTTCTGCATTGGCGAGTGGATTCTTTACCACTGAGCCACCAGGGAAGCCCATATTTATATATGCACAAACATAATTAAGTTTACTGAATGCACTATTCAATTCCCTTTCTATTCTTATGTATAAAAATATCTACCAAATCTAGTTCAGATGAATGTATACTGAAATGAGGCACCATGACTGCTCCATCACTGACATCTCACTTTTTTTGCTTTCTCTATTTAGCCATACAAGCTTACAACTATTAGACCTTCATAAATTATGCCTAATAACTCATTCAACTTATTTGATGCTCAAATTCCACTTTGTCTGTAACTACTGATTTTTCTTCATTTTCCTGGGCCTTAAATATTTACTCAACTCCTTATTTCTTATATTTCTTTATATTGCATTGACCAAAAAGTTTGTTTTTTCCATAAGAGTGCTCAGTTGTCTTTAACTTCATTCAAAACAATTATGTAGCACTGTATTGTGACAACTGTAATATCAGTGTGCATTTTTTTAAAAAAGCAGAAAAATCAGTGAATTTTTGTGTAGCAATTTTAATACTGAAGATGGAAGAAAAAAAGCAACACTCAGCATATTATGCTTTATTATTCAAGAAAGGTAAAAATGCAAGTGAAATGCTTAAAAAAAGATTTGTGTAATGCCTGGGAAAGGTGCTATGACTGATACAATGTACTAAAAGTGGTTCACAAAGTTTCCTGTTGAAGATTTCTGGCTGGATGATACTTCACAGACAGGTAGACCGTTGAAGCTGATAGCAATCAAACTGAAAACATCAGCATTATACCACATGGGAGAGAGTCGAGATACTCAAAATATCCAAATCAAGTACTGAAAAGCATTTGCACCAGCTTTGTTATGTTAATTGTTTTGATGTCTGGGTTCCACATAAGTGAAAAAAACCTTCCTAACTATTTTTGTATTCAGTTCTCTACTGAAATTTAACAAAAACATTCCATTTTTAAAACAGATTTTAATGGGCAATGAAAAGTGGATACTGTACAATAATGTAGAACAGAAGAGATCATGGGACAAGTGAAATGAACCACCACAAACCACACCAAAGGCCAGTCTCCAACCAAAAAGGATGATGCTGTGTATATGGTGGGATTAAAAGGGAGTCCTCTATTATGAGTTCCTTCCGGAAAACCAAACGATTAATTCTAACAAGTACCATTCCCAATTAGACCAACTGAAAGCAGCACTTGACTTAAAGTGTCTGGAATTAGTCAACAGAAAATGCATAATATCCCATCAGGACAACACATGGCCGCATGTTTCTCTGATGACCAGGCAAAAACTGTTACAGCTTGGCTGGGAAGTTCTGAATCATTCACATATTCACTGGACATTGCACCTTCAGATATCCATTTATTTCGGTCTTTACAAAATTATCTTAATGGAAAAAATCTCAATTCCCTGGAAGATTGTAAAAGGTACATGGAACAATTCTTTGCTCAAAATAAATAAGTTTTAGAAATATGAATGGACCTGAAAAATGGCAGAAGGAAGTGGAGTGAAATGGTGAATAGATTGTTCAGTAAAGTTCTTAGTGAAAATGAAAAATGTGTTCTACTTTTACTTAAAAACTGAAGGACTCTTTTGGCCAACTCAATAAAATTTTCAAAAATTTATTTCCTTTCAATTTTTAAATAAAAAGAAAGTTTTATTTTATATTGGAGTATAATTGATTATAGTTATAGTATAGTCATTATGTTATTTTCAGTTGTATAGCAAAGTGATGCAGTTATATGTAAATGAGCCTATTCTTTTCAAACTCTTTTCCCATTTAGGTTATTATAGTATTGAATAGAGACTTCCCTAGTGGCTCAGACAACAAAGAATCTGCCTGCAATGTGGGAGACCTGGGTTCAATCCCTGGGTTGGGAAGATCCTCTGGAAGTGGGCATGACAACCTACTACAGTATTCTTGCCTGGAGAATCTCTGTGAACAGAGGAGCCTGGTGGGCTACAGTCCATGGGGTTGCAAAGAATCAGACATGACTCAGTGACTAAGCACTAGTACTGAACAGAGTTCCCTGTGCTATGCAGTAGGTCCTTGTTGGTTATCTATTTTAAATATGGAAGTGTACATACATGTCCGTCACAAACTTCCAATCCATTCCTCCCCGCTATCTCCTGGTAACTATAAAATCATTCTCTGTGATCCTGTTTCTATTTTGTAAATAAGTTCATGTATCATTTTTTTAGGTTCCAAAACTAAAGGATATGGTATACTTGTCTTTCTCTGACTTACTTCACTTCCTATGATAATATCTAGGTCCATCCATGTTGTTGCAAAAGGCATTATTTCCTCCTTTTCGTGGCTGAGTAATATTCCATTGTATGCATGCACCATATCTTCTTTATCCATTTCTCTGTCAGTGGACATTTAGGCTGCTTCCATGCCTTGGGTGTTGTACATAGTGCTGCCGTGAACACTGGGGTGCATGTATCTTTTTGAATTATAGTTTTATCCAGATATATGCTCAGGAGTAGGACTGCTGGACCACATGGTAGTTACATTTTTAGTTTTTTAAGGAACCTCCATACTGTTCTCTGTAACAGTTGTACCAATTTACATTGCCAAACAGTGTAGGCGGGTTCCCTTTTCTCCACCCCTCCTCTAGCATTTACTGTCTGTAGACTACTTGATGATGGTCCTCCTGAGAGGGGTGAAGTGATACCTCATTGTGGTTTTGATTTGCATTTCTCTAATAATTAGTGATGTTGAGCATCTTTTCATGTGCTTCTTGGTCACCTGTATGTCTTCTCTGGAGAAATCTCTATTTAGGTCTTCTACCTTTTTTTTTTTTTTTATTGCGCCACCTGGCTGTATGTAAATTGTGAAGACTAATGTACTGTCAGTTGCATGGTTTGCAAATATTTTTTCCCATTATGGGTTGTCTTTTTGTTTTATGGTTTCTTTTGCTCTACAAAAGCTTTTGAGTTTAATTAGATCCTATTGGTTTATTTTTGTTTTTATTGCCATTATTCTAGGAGATAAATCAAAAAACATACTGCTATAAAAAAAGATAATCCTGCAATTTATGTAAAAGAGTTCTGCCTATATTTTACTCTTAAGAGTTTTATAGTATCTGGTCTTACACTTAGGTCTTTAATCTATTTTTAGTTTATTTTTGTGTATGGTGTTAAAGAATGTTCTAATTTCATTATTTTTACATGTAGTTAACCACTTTTCCCAGGAGTATTTTTAAAGAAATTGTCTTTTCTCCACTGTATAATCTTGCCTCCTTTGATGTAGACTAACTGACCATAGGTGTGTGGGTTTATTTCTGGGCGTTCAATCCTGTTCTATTGATTTGTATGTCTGCTTTTGTGCTAGTACCATACACTGTGATGACTGTAGCTCTCTAGTATAGCCTGAAGTCAGGGAGTCTGATTCATCCGGCTCCATTATCCTTTCTCAAGACTGCTTTGGCTATTTAGGGTCTTTTATGTCTCCACACAAATTTTAAGACATTTCTGTTCTAGTTCTGTGAAAAATGCCATTAGTAATTTGATAGGGACTACACTGAATCTGTAGACTACCTTGGGTAGTATAGTCATTTTGACAATATCAATTCTTCCAATTCAAGAGCATCTTTCCATCTTTGTGCCATCTTAGATTTCTTTCTTCACTGTCTTAAAGTTCTTGAAGTACAGACCTTTTGCCTCTTTCAGTTCAGTTCAGTTCAGTCGCTCAGTCATGTCTGATTCTTTGCAACCCCATGAATTGCAGCATGCCAGGTCTCCCTGTCCATCACCAATTCCCAGAGTTCACTCAAACTCATGTCCATCGAGTCAGTGATGCCATCCAGCCATCTCATCCTCTGTCGTCCCCTTCTCCTCTTGCCCCCAATCCCTCCCAGCATCGGAGTCTTTTCCAATGAGTCAACTCTTCGCATGAGGTGCCCAAAGTACTGGAGTTTCAGCTTTAGCATCATTCCTTCCAAAGAATGCCCAGGGCTGATCTCCTTTACAATGGACTGGTTGGATCTCCTTGCAGTCCATGGGACTCTCCAACACCACACTTCAAAAGCATCAATTCTTCCGTGCTCAGCTTTCTTCACAGTCCAACTCTCACATCCATACATGACTACTGGAAAAACCATAGCCTTGACTAGATGGACCTTTGTTGGCAAAGTAATGTCTCTGCTTTTTAATATGCTACCTAGGTTTCCTAGGTATTTTATTCATTTTGATGCAACAGTAAATGGAATGTTTCTTTACATTCTCTAATTTTTCATTGTTAGTATATTGAAATACAAGAGATTTCTGCATATTACTCTTGTATTCAATTTTACTGAATTGAATGCAATTTTACTGAATTCATTGATGAGCTCTAGTAGTTTTCTGGTAGCAGTTTTAGGATTTTCTATGTATAGTATCATGTCATCTGCAAACAGTGACATAATTATATTACTTCTTTTTCAATCTGGATTCCTTTTATTTTTCTTCTCTGTTTCCCATTAACTAGACTTCCAAAACTACGTTGAATAATGGACTCCCTTGTCTTCTTCCTGATCTTAGATGAAATGCTTCTCATTTTTCACCACTGAGAATGATGTTTGCTGTGGGTTTGGCATACACCCTTTATTATGTTGAGATAGGTTCCCTCTATGCCCACATCCTGGGTGTTGAATTTTGTCAAAAGCTTTCCTACATCTATTAAGATGATCATGTGGTTTTTATTCTTCAATTTGTTGATGTGGTGTATCACAGGATTAAGTTCCAGTCCTTGCATCCCTGGAATAAATCCCACTTGATAATAGTGTATGATCCTTTTAATATACTGTTGGATATGGTTTGCTAGTAATATTTTCTTGAGTTTTGCATCTATGTTCACCAATGACATTGGCCTGCAATTTTCTTTTTTTTGTGATATCTTTGTCTGCTTTTAATATCAGGGTGATGATGGTCTCATAGAATGAATTTGGGAGTGTCCCTTCCTGTGTGCTTTTTGGCAATAGTTTGAGAAGGATAGATGTTAACTCTTCTCTAAATGTTTGATATAATTTGCCTGTGAGGCCATCTGGTCCTAGACTTTTGTTTGCTGGAAGATTTTTTAATCGCAGTTTCAATTTCAGTGTTTGTGATTGGTCTATTCATATTTTCCCTTTCTTCCAGGTTCAGTCTTGGCAAATTAGAGCTTCCTAAAAATTTGTCCATTTCTTCTAGACTGTTGATTTTATTGGCATAGAGTTGCTTATAGTAGTCTCTTATGATCTTGTGTAATTTTTTGGTGTCTATTGTAACTTCTTTTCCATTTCTAATTTTATGGATTTGAGTCCTCTCCCTCTTTTTCTTGATAAGTCTGGCTAAGGGTTTATTTTTGTTTACCTTCTCAAAGAACCAACTTTTAGTTTCATTACATTTATTTCTGCTCTGATCTTCATGATTTCCTTCCTTCTACTAACTTTGGGTTCTGTTTGTTCTTCATTCCCTAGTTGCTTCAGGTGTAAGGTTAGGTTGTTTATTTGAGGTTTTTCTTGTTTCCTAAGATTGTATAAGTATAAACTTCCCTCTCAGAACTGCTTTTTCTGCATCCCATAGGTTTGGGGTCATCCTGCTTTCATTTTCACTTGTCTCTCAGTAATTTTTGATTTCCTCAGTGACCCATTGCTGTTTTAGTAGCATACTACTTGGTCTCCATGTTGTTTGTGTTTTTTTATTTTTTTCTTGTAGTTGATTTCTAATCTCATAATGTTGCAGTCAGAAATGATGCTTGATATGATTTCAATTTTCTTAAATTTATCAAGGCTCACTTTGAGGCCTAGTATGTGATCAATCCTGGTGAATGTTCCATGTGCGCTTGAGACGAATTCGTATTATGCTGCTTTTGAATGGAATGCTCTACAAATATTAAGTTTAACGTGTCATTTAAGGCCTTTGTTTCCTTACTGATTTTCTCTGTGAATGAGCTGTCTGTTGATGAAAGTGGGATGTTAAAGCCCCCCACTATTACTGTGTTACTGTCAATTTCTCCTTTTATGATTGTTAGTATTTGTCTTATATGTTGAGGTGCTCCAATGTTGAGTGCATAAATATTTACGACTGTTACATCTTCCTTTTGGACTGACCCTCTGATCATTATGTAGTGTCCATGTCTGTTGCCACATTCTTTAAAGTCTATTTTGTCTGATACAACTATTGCTTATCCAATTTTGATTTCCATTTGCATGGAATATATTTTTCCATCCCCTTTCGGTCTGGATGTGTCCTTAGATCTGAAGTGGGACTCTTGTAGACAAAACTCTATATATAGGTCTTGTTTTTGTATCCATTCAGTCAATTTATGTTTTTTGGTTGGAACACTTACTCTGTTTACATTTAAGGTAATTATTAATATATATGTTCTTACTAGCATTTAGTTAACTGTTTTGGATTTGTTTTTCTAGGTGCTTTTCTTTTATCTTTTGTTCACTTCTCCTGTTATTTGATCACTAACTTTAATGTTGTGTTTAGATTCCATTTTTTTGTTCTGTATCTATTGAGATTTTTGGTTTCTGGTTACCATGAGGTTTTCAAACAGCAGTCTATATATAACCAAGACTGCTATAAGTTGCTAGTTATAAGTTGTTATAAGTTGGAGATATTTGTGCTCTCCTCTTCTTAGAACTGCTGATTTTGACATATTTGTGTATGGATGATTTCTTACCATCACTAATCACTTTATGTTCATCTTTTTTTTTTTTTTTTTTGGTATGTTCATCTTTAATAGTGAGTTTTTCCTTTGTAATTTTCCAGTTTCTAGTTATGGCCTTCTCTTTACTGCCTAGAGAAATTCCTTTAGCATTTGCTGCAAAACTTGTTATGGTGGTGCTGAATTCTCTTAGCTTTTGTTTATCTGTAAAGCTTTTGATTTCTCTGTCAAATCTAAATGAGAGCATTGCTGGGAGGAATATTCTTAGTTGCAAATTCTTCCCTTTCAACACTTGAAATATACTGTGCCACTCCCTTCTGGCCTGCAGAGTTTCTGCTGAAAAATCAGCTGATAGTCTTATAGAAATTCCCTTGTATGTTGTTTGTTGTTGCTTCCCCTTGTTCCTTTTAATATTTTTTGTCTTTAATTTTGTCAATTTGATTACTATGTGTCTCAGTGTATTCCTCCTTGGATTTATTTGACCTGAGCCTCTCTCTGAGCTTCCTGGACTTAAATGACAGTTTCCCTTCCCATGTTAGGAAATTTTTCAGCTATTATCTCTTCAAATATTTTCTTGGGTACTTTCTCTCTCTCTCTGTCTCTTCTCTTTCTGCTGCTGCTGCTAAGTTGCTTCAGTCGTGTCCGACTCTGTGCGACCCCATAGACGGCAGCCCACCAGGCTCCCCCGTCCCTGGGATTCTCCAGGCAAGAACACTGGAGTGGGTTGCCATTTCCTTCTCCAATGCATGAAAGTGAAAAGTGAAAGTGAAGTCACTCAGTCATGCCCGACTCTTAGCAACCCCATGGACTGCAGCCTACCAGGCTCCTCCATCCATGGGATTTTCCAGGCAAGAGTACTGGAGTGAGTTGCCATCGCTTCTCTTTCTAGGACCCTTATAATGAGAATGTTGGTACTTTTAATGTTGTCCCAGAGATCTCTTAAAGACTGCCCTCATTTCTTCTTGTTCTTTTTTTTAATTCTGATCCGTGGCAGTGACTTCCACCATTCTGTCTTCCAGCTCAGTCATCCATTCTTCTGCCTCATATTTATTCCATCTAGTGCATTTTTTCATTTCAGTTACTGTATTATTCATCTGTTTGTTCTTTAGTTCTTCTAGGCCCTCATTAAACATTTCTGTATCTTCTCCACCTGTGCCTCCATTCTTTTCCTCAAGATCTTGGATCATTTTTACTATCATTACTCTAAATTCTTTTTTAAGGAGACTGCCTATCTCCACTTCATTTAATTGTTCTTCTGGGGTTTTATTATGTTCCTTCATCTGGGACACATTCCTCTGTTGTCTCATTTTGTCTAACTTCCTGTGACTGTGGTTTCCATTCAACAGACTGCAGGGTTCTAGTTGCAGCTTCTGCTTTCTGCCCTCTGAAGATGAGGGTGTCTAAGAGTCTTGTGCAAGCTTCCTGGTGAAAGTACCAGCTGAAAGTGTACCTGTTCAGTGGTGGGTAGAGCTGGGTCTTGTCCATCTGGTGGGCCTAGGACATGTCAGAGCATGTGTTTCCTGGGGAGCTACTTACTCAGGAAGACTTTAAGCAAACAACCTGCTGACGGGTGGGACTATGTTCCCTCCCTGTTGGTTATCTGGCCTGAGGCATCCCAGCACCAGAGGCAACAAGCTGTTGGGTGGGGCCAAGTCTGGTGAGAAAATGGCAGCCTCCAAGATGGCTCACACCAATGAGGGCTACCCAGGACTGCTGCCACCAGTGTCCCTGTCCCCATAGTGAGCCACAACCACCCCCTCCACCTCCACAAGAGATCCTCCAATACTAGCAGGTAAATCTGACCCAGTCTCTTATGAGACCACTGCTTTTTCTCCTGGGTCTTGGTGCACACAAGACCCTATCTACACCCTCTAAGACTAGAGTTTTAGTTTTCCCCACTCCTGTGAAATTTGAGTGATCAAACACTGCTGGCCTTCAAAGCTACATTCTCTGGGGACTCCTCCTCCTGTTGCCAGACATCCAGGCTGGGGAGCCTAATGTGGGGCTCAGAACTTTTATTCCTCTGGGAGAACTTTTGTGGGTATAATTATTTTCTACTTTGTGGGTTGCCCACCCCATGTGTATGGGACTTGATTTTGTCATGATTGCATCCATCCTACCATCACGTTCTGGTTCCTTCTTTGTCTCTGGATGTAGGATACCTTTTTTGGTAGGTTCCAGTATTCTTTTGTTGGTGGGTGTTCAGCACTTAGTTATGATTTCAGTGTTTCCATCAGAAGGTGTGAGCTCATATACTTCTACTCTGCCACAGGCACACCTGAGGCCAAACTGAGGTCAAGGGTAGAGAGTAAAAGTTTGTTTCTATTAAACAGAATGTGCTTAGGTTTTATTTCTCAACCTAGTCTAACAGTTTGACAATATAGCCTATTCACATTTAGCATGAGGACAATTATATTGATTTTATTCCTTCCAACCAAATTTTTTAATCAACCTTAATAAGGATTAGTTTATAGAGAATAAAATGTAATCATCAAATATGTACAATATGGTAAGTCTTGACAAATTTATACACATATAAAACCCCCAAACAAGATATAAAATAGTTCTATCATCCCCTCAATGTTCCTTCAGACCTCCTTGCAGGTAATCGCTCTCAACACTGATCTTGTTTCTATCACTGCAGACTAGTTTGACAAAACTTGATTTAATGAAATCATACCAAGACACTTTTGTGCCTTGTTTTTTTTGATCAGCATGTTTCCAAGTACTGTGTGTATCAATAGCTTGTTCTTTCCTATTGCTGGGTAGTATTCTGTTGTATGAATATAGAGACTACAACATGTCTATCTGTTTTCCTGTTGATAGACACCTGGATTATGTAGTTATAGATGCTTACGAACAAAGCTGCTAAGAACACTTGTGTACAAGCCTTTGTATGGACATTTCTCTAGGACAAATATATACTAAAAAAAGGAATCACCATATCGAAGTATAGATACACACCTAAATTTAAAGAAACTGCCAAAGTGTCTCCTAAGTGGTTACATCATATTAGACTTCCATCATCTAGGTATAAATATTTTCTGCTCTCAGGTCTCCCAGCACTCCCACAGCCTTAACAATACATCCCTTCAGCAATACACTGGACTCTGTAAGTGAGAAAGACCTACTGCACTCCATGGATGCAACATTGTGTTTCCAGATCTGCAACTTTGTGACCCCTGCACCTTGCTTCACTGGCCCAGCTACACTGCCTTCTGTGTCTAAAAGAATCACAACAGAATTTCGATCCCAGAGTTTCCTATAGGTCCCCACAGCAAGCTGCTTCAACAGAAGCATGGAGCTTGCAGTTAGGAGAGTCAGGGAAACAAATCTCATTCAGGCTTCTTTCTATGTTTTTCCTCTCTACTGTTAAAGCCCATCTGAGTCTGGGTTTTCTTTTGCTTCTAACTGAAAGCATCCCAACTACCTATTTCACCAACTCCAAGATAAACATGTTTCTCTTAACAGCTCAGAAATCAGGATGCATTATAAAACATGCAGTTTAAATGATTATTTTTTTTTCTCAGAAGTACACAAGATACAGGTATATTTTACATTCAGTGGCATCTTAAGATACATTATATACACATGGCAAAAGCTGGTTGAATCCAACTCTCTGTTCACTCTGTATATGAAACCAAGCAGCTAAATAAGGCTAGAGACAAAACAGTGTGCTCACTGGTCTCACTCCATACTTAGAAACACATTTCTCAAGGAGGTTCCCAGCACTGTGGGAAAACCAATTCTTTCACATCCCTGGCCAATTCACTGCTATCCCTTATTATCGTTCACTTTCCAAACCCTCTTCCTTTTCTTCAATTTTAGCTGATGATCCTCTGATTACTCCACTGTTTCATGTCTATTCACCTCCAGTGGAATATACATTTCATGACAACAAGGACTTTTGTCTGTTCTATTCATTATTCCTAGTGTCTAGAAGTATGTCTGGCATCCTAATAATACAAAGTGAATAGCTGGGCAAAGAAGAAATAAATCAGGAGAGACCTACATTTGCTTCCATTACTTTAATGCAAGTACTTTGCTTTCCCCTAGTTACAATGGATAGGGTCACACCCCTTACCTGGGTCCAGAATTCTTAAAACACTACTCAATCAAGGGCCTCACCAGAACAAACCTAATTCTAAACCTATGCTATACTCTGCCTATCTACTGGATCAGCATAAGACAAGCTGTTGGATTTCCTTCTTAAAAAAAAAAAATAAATTCACCTATCATCTTCTGCCTACTTTCTTTTCTTACATTTACATCAAAAGTCTTCTTAAGAAGAATTATCTACTCTTGGGAAATCCCTGGTGGTCCAGTGGTTAGAACTACCTGTTTTCACTGTCAAGGGTGTGAGTTCAATCCCTGAACAGGGAACTAAGATCCTGCAAGCTGTGCAGTGCAGCCTCCCACCCACCCCAAAAAAAGACTAGGGACTTCCCTGGTGGTCCAGTGGTTCTGCCTTCCTGTTCAGGGGACACAGGTTCAATTCTTGGTCAGGGAACTAAGATCCCACATACTGTAGGACCAATAAGCCCGCACCCCAGCTAGAGAGCCAGCATGCTCAGCCAGCACGCTGAGTCCATGTGTGACAACCAGAGAGCCCACATGCCCCACCTACTGCATCTGCACACTCTAGAGCCCGAGCTCTACAACCAGAAGCCAGCATGCTGCAAGCAGAGAAAGCCCATCTGCTGCAATGAACAGCTGGCACAATGCAATGAAGACTCAGCACAACCAAAAAAAGAATCATCTACTCTCACTGACAACACTCTTACCTCCTAATATCTTAACCCCATTCCAATGGGGTCTAACCCTCACCCCTCCTCTGAAATCCTTTTGTTAAGGTACAGAGGGGTAAATTTTCAGATCCCTTCTTAATTCAACACTTGAAATAGCTGATTACTTCCTCTTTTTTTGCATTTAATATTATGCTTTCTTCCAATTTTCTTGAGATATAATTGAAATATAGCACTCTATAGGTTAAAGGTATACACCATGATTATTTGACTTACATACTTCACAAAATTATCACAATAAATTTACCAAACATCTATCACCTCATATAGACACAACATTAAAGAAACAGAAAATTAAGTTTTTCCCTATGATGAGAACACTTAGGATTTAGTCTAATAACTTTTATATATAACAATCAGCAGTGTTAATATATCATGTTGTATATCCCTAGTACTTCCTTATCTATAACTAAAAATTTGTACCTTTTGACTATTTTCATTTAATTCCACCACCCTCCACGCCCTGCCTCTAGTAACCACAAATCTGATCTCTTTTCCTGTTTGTTTTTGAAGTATAATAGAACTATAACGCATGTTAGTTCCTGTTACACAAAACAGTGTTTTGATATTTCTATCCATTTCAAAATGATAATGATAAGCCTAGTTACAATCTCATCATACCAAGATATTATATAGTTATTGACTATATTCTTCACACAGTACATTTCATACCCATGAGTCATTTGCAATGATAAGTTTGTGCCTTTTAATCGCCTTCACTTATTTTTCTCCTCTTCCACTCTCATCTCCTTTATCAACCACCTGTTTGTCCTCGGCATCTACAACTGTTTTCTTATATTTGTTCATTTGTTTTTCTTTTTAGATTCTACATACAAGTGAACTCATACAGTATTTGTCTTTCTCTTATTTCACTTCGTGTAATACACTCCATGTTGTCACAAGTGGCAAGATTTCTTTTTTTTATGGCTGAATAATACTCCATCCCAGGTGGTGCAGTGGTAAAGAATCTGCATGCCAATGCAGGAGACGCAAGAGACGTGAGTTTGATCCCTAGGTCAGGTAGATGCCAAAGAGTATTAAATAGCAAACCACTCCAGTCCTCCTGCCTGGAAAATTCCATGGACAGAGGAACCCAGCGGGCTACAGTCCATGGGTCACAAAAACTCGGAATGAATACACACACACACAATATACATACATGCCACATCTTTATCCATTCATCTACTGATGGGCACTTAGGTTGCTTCCATATCTTGGCTATTGTAAATAATGCTGCAATGAACATAGGGATACATATGTATAATCTCTAACTGGTGTTTTCTTTCATTTGGATAAATACCCAGAAGTAGAACTGCTGGATCATATAATAGTCTATTTTTAACTTCTGAGGAATCTTCAATCTGTTTTCAGTTTTCATTCCAATCCCAAAGAAGGGCAATGCCAAAGAATGTTCAAACTGACACACAATTGCACTCATTTCACATGCTAGCAAAGTAATGCTGAAAATTCTCCAAGCTAGGCTTCAATAGTATGTGAACGGAGAACTTCCACATGTTCAAGCTGAATTTAGAAAAGACAGAGGAATCAGAGATCAAATTGCCAACATCCACTGAATAATAGAAAAAGCATTCTAGAAAAGAATTCTAGAAAAACATCTACTTCTGCTTTGCTGACTACACCAAAGCCTCTGACTGTCACAACAAAATGTGGAAAATTCTTCAACAGATGGGAATACCAGACCACCTTTCCTGTCTCCTGAGAGGCCTGTATGCAGGTCAAGAAGCAAGTTAGAACAGCAAATGTAACAACAGACTGGTTGACAACTGAGAAAGGAGTACATCAAGGCTGTATACTGTCACCCTACTTATTTAACTTCTTTGCAGAATACATCATGTAAAATGTCGGGCTGGATGAAGAACAAGCTGGAATCAGGATTGCCAGGAGAAATATCAACAACCTCAGATATGCAGACGACACCACCCTTATGGCAGAAAGCAAAGATGAACTAAAGAGCCCCTTGGTGAAGGTGAGAGGGAGAGTTGAAAAAGTTGGCTTAAAATTCAACATTCAAAAAACTAAGATCATGGCATTTGGTCCCAACACTTCATGGCAAATAGATGTGGAAACAATGGAAACAGTGACAGACTTTATTTTCTTGGGCTCCAAAATCACTGTGGACAGTGACTGTAGCCATGAAATTAAAAGATGCTTGATCCTTGAAAGAAAAGCTATGACGAATCTAGACTGTATTAAAAAGCAGAGACATTACTTTGCCAACAAAGGTCCAAACAGTCAAAGCTATGGTTTTTCCAGCAGTCATGTACGGATGTGAGAGTTGGACTACAAAGAAAGCTAAGTGCCGGAGAACTGATGCTTTTGAACTGTGGTGCTGGAGAAGACTCTTGAGAGTCCCTTGGACAGCAAGGAGATCCGATCAGTCCATCCTAAAGGAAATCAGTCCTGAATATTCATTGGAAGGACTGATGCTGAAGCTGAAACTCCAATACTTTGGCCACCTGATGCAAAGAGCTGACTCACTGGAAAAGACCCTGATGCTGGGAAAGATTGAAGGCGGGAGAAGGGGGCGACAGAGGAGAAGATGGTTGGATGGCATCACCGACTTGATGGACATAAGTTTGAGTATATTCTGGGAATTGGTGATGGACAGGGAGGCCTGGTGTGCTACAGTCCATGGCTTCCCAAAGAGGTGGACAGGACTGAGCGACTGAACTGAACTGACCCATTTTTTAGTCAGGTTGTTTTTTCATGTTGAACTGTATGAGTTCTTTGTATATTTTGGATATTAATACTATATTGAAAATAACATTTGTGAATATGTTCTTATTCAGTAAGTGGCCTTTTCATTTTCTTAATAGTTTCCTTCACTGTGCAAAAGATCTTTAGATTGATGTAATCGAATCTGTTTATTTTTGCTTTTGTTTCCCTTGCCTGAGGAGACATATCAAAAAAAAAAAAACAAACAAACAAAATTGATGTCAAAGAGCATACTGCCTATGTTTTCTCGTAATTTTATGGTTTTGTGTCTTAATATTTAAGTCTTTACTCCATTTTGAATTTATTTTTGTGCATGGTGTGACAGTAGTCCAGTTTGATTCTTTTGCATGTAACTGTCCAGTTTTCATCACATAATACCATTTATTAAAGAGGCTGTTTTTTCCCTATTGTACATTATTGCTTCCTTTATCACAGATAATTGCCTATGTAAGTATGGGCTCATTTCTGGGCTCTACTCTGTTTCATTGATCTGTTCTGTTTCACTGCGTCTATTTTTGTGCCAGTACCACACTGCTCTATTACCACAGCTCACAGTACAGTCTGAAATTGGGGCACCTCCCTCTTTCTTAAAACACTTTCTCCACTTGGTTTACCAAATCAAACCCTATACTCTGGACTCACAGGCAGCTTCTTCTCAGTCCTCTTTAATAAGTCCAACTGCTTTTCCCAGTATCTAATTGTAGGAATGACCCAAGGCTCCAATCTCAGTCTACTACTCAACCTAAACTAACTAGGTAAGCTGATCTCAAATTGCCTCCAAAGATTTAAATGCCACCTATATATATTTTTAACAAAAAAAATTTTCACCTCTATGATGGGAACATGATTCTTCTGGTTATCCTAGGCAAAAGCTATGATCAATACAGACATATTCCCTACCAAAAATGACCATTTCATTTTTTCCTTTCTAATGTTTTTATTATATTTTATTATTTTCTTATCTTATTGCAACTGGATAAGATCTCCATTACTACAATGAAAAAGAACTGGTGATGGTAAATATCCCTGTCTTGTTCCCTATCTCAGGAGAAAGTTTTCACTATTTTACCATACACTGTGATATTTACCCTAATTTCTCTGTATGAAATCTTTATTAGATTAAGAAAGTATTTTTCCATCCTTTAAACAATTTTTTTTAACCACTAATGAGTCCTGAACTCTAATTCTTAAAAGAACTGTCCATCTAACGAAATGATCGTTTGGTTTTTCTCGTTTATTCTGTTAAATCTACTTTAATTTCTCAAATAAATCCAATTTGGTCAATATTCTTTTTATATTTTGCTGGACGTAGTTGGCAAATATTTTGTTTTTTTTTAATATGTTTGGTAAGTTAGACTGACCTGCTGTTTCCATCCCTTATCAGGTTTTGATGACAAACGTATGCTGGACGCATAAAAACAAGGAATTTCACCTCTTTTCCTTAGGCTTAGAAGAGTCTGTGTAACACTGGTGCTATTTCTCCTAAAAAAGTTTGTAAGAATTCACTATTGAAGACATCTGAGCCTAAAGTCTTCTTTTTAGTAAGTTAGTTTTACTAAAGTTTGCCATTTCATCTACATTTTTCTAAATTTATTGGAATAAACGTAATAATATCCTCGTGTGATTTTTCAATGTCTGTAAGGATCTATAGTGATGGTCCCTTTATTATCACTGTTATCAGTAATTTCTATTTATTTTCTCTTTATCAACCTCTCTAGCAGTTTATCAACTTTAGTAGTCTTTTAATGCTTACCTTTATTAAACTGCTCTATTTATATCTTTCATATTAAATAAACTTCTCATCTATTTCATTCTAACTTTCTAGCATATTTTGAAGTGTTTTTACTATTTTTCTGAGTTGATAATTCAGACCACTAATTCAATCTTTCCTTTTTAATATATGCATTCAAAGTTGTAACTTTCATTCTCACCAAGGCACTAGTGCTATCCTCAAACTTTAAGATAAAATATATTCATTATAATTCAGTTTGAAATATTTTCAAATTACCAGAGTGATTTTTTTCTTCAATTAATGAACATTAGAAGAATACAGTCACTGTATAGTGCACTATACTCTATATGTCAGTTAGGCCAAGTGTTTTCAAATCTTTCTTTTGTTAACTACTGAGTGAATATTAGTTATTAGTTATTTTTAACATCATAGATGTAAAAAGCTGGAAGATAATCTGATGTGGAGCAGGCTATGTGCACAGTCTTACAAAGTGTCTCCCCAATACTACTTAATAGTTATAGGAAGAATTAGTGGGAAAATAAGATAATAACTCATAAAGGAAAATAAAATTTATATTAAAAGTAAGGGACAGACAGGCACTGTATGCCTCTAGAAGTGACACCTGAGGATACACCTCCACACCCAAGCAGCATCCTGGCCAAGGAAGTGTAGTCTGAATCCAACCATGACAAAACATGAACCAAAAGCATGTTTAGTTGTCATTTCTTCCTAGTCTCCCTGAGCCTTTAAAAAAATAACTTAATTTAAATTTTAGTTGAAATAATGTATTCATATACAGTTAATGCAGTGATTCTTTGTATACTTTGCCCAATTTCCTTAAATGGAGATATTCTTCAGAACTACATTATAATAAATATCACAACCACAATACTGACATTGATAAATCAATCTTATTCAGATTTCTACAATTTTACTTATACTCATGTATGTACATGTGGGTGTGTAAGTTCTATACAATTCTGTCACCTGTGTATTCATGTATCCACCACTAGTCAAGACAGTTCTAACAATACAAGGCTTCCTCACATTCCTCTCCTGTCTTCTTTATACACTACCTTTCTTAATCCTTGCCAATGGTTAACTGTTATTTTTTATCTTTCTGTAATATCTCTCTGTTTCTGGTAATTTCCTATACTCTAATATCTAACCTATCAAGTATTGGTAAAGCCATTCCTGCTCTTTTTAAAAGTAATGTTTATATGTTATAGTTTTTCCATCCTTTTGCTCCCCACCTACCTACACTGTTGAACTTGAAGTGACTTTCCCACAAGCTGCATAACTTGGTCATATTTTTTCATCCAAGCTGCTTTTATACTTAAGGTAATTAGTATATCTATGGTAACTACTAATACCCTTTCATAGATCACAGCCTTGAGGTAGCAAAAGGACTGGCATAAATCAATGAAGCTATGAGGCATGCTGTGCAGGGCCATCTAAGATGCACAAGTCATGGTGAAGAGTTCTAACAAAACGTCGTCGACTGGAGAAGGAAATGGCAATCCACTCCAGTATTCTTGCCTGGAGGACCTCATGAACAGTATGTAAAGGCAAAAAGATGTGATACCAAAAGATGACCCCCCCGGGTCGGAAGGTGTCCAATATGCGACTGGGGAAGAGCAGAGGGCAATTACTAGCAGCTCCAGAAAGAATGAAGAGGCTAGGCCAAGGTGGAAATGATGCTCAGTTGTGGATGTGTCTGGTGGTGAAAGTAAAGTCCAATGCTGTAAACAATATTGCACAGGAACCTAGAATGTTAGGTCCACTGAATCAAGGTAAATTGGAGGTGGTCAAGCAGGAGATGAAGGAGTGAACATCAACATATTAGGAATCACTGAACTAAAATGGACAGGAATGGGTGAACTTAATTAAGATGACCATTATAACTATTAATACTACTGTGGGCAAGAATCCCTTGGAAGAAATGGAGTAGCCCTCATAGTCAACAAAATAGTCTGAAATGCAGTACTTGAATGCAATCCTAAAAATGACAGAATGGCCTCGGCTCACTTCCAAGGCAAACCATTCAACATCACCATAATCCATGTCTATGCCATAACCACTAATGCCAAAGAAGCTGAAGCTTACCAGTTCTCTGAAGACCTACAAAACTTTCTAGAACTAGCACCAAAAAGATGTCCTTTCCATCATGGGATTGGAACGCAAAAGTACAAAGTCAAGAGATACTCGGAGTAATAGGCAAGTTTGACCTTGGAGTACAAAATGTAGGCAAAGGCTAACACAGTTTTGTCAAGAGAACACACTGGTCATAGCAAACACCCTTTTCCAACAACACAGATGATTCTACACATTGACATCACCAGATGCTCAATACCAAAATCAGATTATGTTTTTTGCAGCCAAAGATGGAGAAGCTCTATAAAGTCAGTAAAAACAAGACCTGGAGCTGACTGGCTCAGATCATCAGCTCATTGTTGCAAAATTCAGGCTTAAATTGAAGAAACTAGGAGAAAATCAGACCCTGGTGGCTGAGAGGTTAAAGCGTCTGCCTCCAATAAGGGAGACCCGGGTTCAATCCTGGTTCGTGAAGATCCCCTGGAGAAGGAAATCATAACCCACTACAGTATTCTTGCCTGGAGAATCTCATGGACGGAGAAGCCTGGTAGGCTACAGTCCACAGGGTTGCAACGAGTTAGACACGACTGAGCGACTTCACTTTCACTTTCAGGGGAAAACCACTTGACCATTCAGATATGACCTAAATCAAAGGTGACGAGTAGATTCAGGGGATTAGTCTGGTAGACAGATTCTGCCAACATCCCCTGGATCATGGAAAAAGCAAGAGAGTTCCAGAAAAACATCTATTTCTGCTTTATTGACTATGCCAAAGCCCTTGACTGTGTGGATCACAATAAACTGTGGAAAATTCTGAACGAGATGGGAATACCAGACCACCTGATCTGCCTCTTGAGAAATCTGTATGCAGGTCAGGAAGCAACAGTTAGAACTGGACATGGAACAACAGACTGGTTCCAAATAGGAAAAGGAGTACATCAAGGCTGTATATTGTCACCCTGCTTACTTAACTTCTATGCAGAGTACATCATGAGAAACGCTGGACTGGAAGAAACACAAGCTGGAATCAAGATTGCCAGGAGAAATATCAATAACCTCAGATATGCAGAGGACACCACCCTTATGGCAGAAAGTGAAGAGGAGCTAAAAAGCCTCTTGATGAAAGTGAAAGAGGAGAGCGAAAACAGTTGGCTTAAAGCTCAACATTCAGAAAACGAAGATCATGGCATCCAGTCCCATCACTTCATGGGAAATAGGTGGGGAAACAGTAGAAACAGTGTCAGACTTTATTTTGGGGAGCTCCAAAATCACTGCAGATGGTGACTGCAGCCATGAAATTAAAAGACACTTACTCCTTGGAAGAAAAGTTATGACCAACCTAGATAGTATATTCAAAAGCAGAGACATTACTTTGCCGACTAAAGTCTGTCTAGTCAAGGCTATGGTTTTTCCTGTGGTCATGTATGTATGTGAGAGTTGGACTGTGAAGAAGGCTGAGCGCCGAAGAATTGATGCTTTTGAACTGTGGTGTTGGAGAAGACTCTTGAGAGTCCCTTGGACTGCAAGGAGATCCAACCAGTCCATTCTGAAGGAGATCAGTTCTGGGATTTCTTTGGAAGGAATGATGCTAAAGCTGAAGCTCCAATACTTTGGCCACCTCATGCGAAGAGTTGACTCATTGGAAAAGACTCTGATGCTGGAAGGGATTGGGGGCAGGAGGAGAAGGGGACGACGGAGGATGAGATGGCTGGATGGCATCGCTGACTCGATGGACGTGAGTCTGAGTGAACTCCGGGAGATGGTGATGGACAGGGAGACCTGGCGTGCTGCGATTCCATGGGGTCACAAAGAGTCAGACACGACTGAGCGACTGAACTGAAACAGAACCTGAAGAACTATGGACTGAGGTTTGTAACAGTGTACAGGAGGCAGTGACCAAAACCATCCCAAAGGAAAAAAATCCAAGACAAAGTGGTTGTCTGAGGAGGCTTTTACAAATAGCTGAGTAAAAAAGAGAATCAAAGGCAAGGGAGAAAGAGAAAAATATACCCAACTTAATGTAGAATAGCAAGGAGAGATAAGAAGGCCTTCTTAAATGAACAATGCAAATAGAGGAAAACAATAGAATGGGGAAGACTAGTGTTCTCTTCTTTTTGCCTTTTCATACTGTTCATGAGGTTCTCAAGGCAAGAATACTGAAGTGGTTTGCCACTCCCTTCTCCACTGGACCACGTTTTGACAGAACTCTCCACCAAGACCTGTCCGTCCTGGGAGGACCTACACAGCATGGCTCACAGTTTCAGTGAGTTAGACAAGCAAGGCTGTGATCCATGTGATTAGTTTGGTTAGTTTTCTGTAACTGTGGTTTTCATTCTGTCTGCCCTCTGACGAATAAGGATAAGAGGCTTATGGAAGCTTCCAGATGTTGGAGAGACTGACTGTGGAGGAAACTGGGTCTTGTTCTGATGGGCGGGGCCGTGCTCAGTAAATCTTTAATCCAATTTTCTGTTGATGGGTGGGGCTGTGTTCCCTCCTTGTTGCTTGGCCTGAGGCCAAACTTTCAACCCAAGCCTCCACAGGGGACAACAGAGGATAAGATGGCTGGATGGCGTCACTGACTCAATGGCCATGTGTTTGAGCAAGCTCTGGGAGTTGGTGATGGACAGGGAGGCCTGGCATGCTGCAGTCCATGGGGTGGCAAACAGTCAGACATGATTTAGCAACTGAACAACAAAACTGGTAATAACATTTTACTATTCTGATTGAAATATGGAAACCTCACTTTCATTTAAGTCCTTTATCATTACTATCTTAAGTATCATCATATTTAGTCTCAGATAGTTCTATGTTTTAGATTCAATCATCAAATATGACTGCTAAAACTCAGGAGGAAAAGGATTATAAGCATCTATTTGTTCCTTCTATTGCTCTCTTCATTGTTTCTTCTTTCCTGATGCTCCAAGATTTGATCTTTTATTATTTCTTTAGGTCTGCTAGCAACAACTTCGTTTAGGTTTTCATCAACTGAGAATGTTTTTATTTCCATTTAATTCCTGAGTGACAACTGTGCCAGATACAGAATTCACAATGGACAATTCTTTTATTTCAGCGTTTTAAATATTGTGCCACTTCTACTGGCGCCCATGGTTTCAGATGAGAAATCTATTGTTATGTGAATTGGTTTGTTACTTCCATAGATAACTGCATCATTTCTATCTGTCCACTTTCAAGATTTCTTTTCTTTACCTTCAGGTTTCTGGCCCTCTATTCTGTTCCACTTATCTATTTGCCTGTTCTTTCGCCAATACCACAATTTCTGATGGTACCACTGTAGCTTTCCAGTAAGCTTTGCTATCGGGTAGCATCAGCCTTCCCACTTTGCTCTCCTCCTTTAATCCTGTGTTGGCTATTTTGGGTTTCTCATTTTGCCATATAAACTTTAGAATCAGTTTTTTTATATTCACAAAATAATTTGCTAAAATTCTGAATGGGATTACACTGAATTTATAGGTAAAGTTGGGAAGAAATGATATCCTGATAAGATTGAATCTCTCTATCCACAGGTAACATCTCTCCATTTATTTAGTTCTTTGATTGGTTCATCAGAGTTTTGTAGAGTTCTTCACACAGATCTTATATATATATATATTGTTAAGATGCATACCTAAATATTTCACTTTTGATAGTACTGATATAAATGGCATTTTTTTCTGAATTCAAATTCTATCTCTTGCTGATATACAGGAAAGCAATTGACTTCTGTATTTTAATCTTGTATCCTGTGCCTTTAGATATTTTTTAAATTTTGTTTTTTAATTGAAGGATAATTGCTTTACAGAATTTTGTTGTTTTCTGTCAAACCTCAACATGAATGAACCATAGGTATATATAAATATTCCCTCCTTCTTGACTGTCCCTCCCATCTTCCTCTCCACCCCACCCCTCTAGGTTGATACAGAGCCCCTGTTTGAGATTCCTGAGACATACAGCTGTGCCTTTAGATTTTAAGAGTTTAATTTTGATACATTTGGTATAGATTTCCTTGGGTTTATGCTGTATGTGATTTGCAGTTTCTTGGGTCTGTAGATTGTTTCTTTTGTCAAATTTGGTAACTTTTCAGCCATATTTCTTTCAAATACTCTTTCAGCCTCATTCTCTTTCCCTTTTCCCTCTGGGACTTTCAGTCACATAAATGCTCTATCTTTTGTCCCATAGATCATTTTTTCTAGTCTGCTTTCTGTTTAGACTGGGTGAATTCTATGATTTTGTTCTCAAATCCAGTGATTCTACCATCTATTAATGACTGTCATTCTACTATTGAGCCCATACAGCCACTTTTTCTGCTGTTGCTGTTACTGTCTTTTTCAGTTCTAAAATTTCCATTTGGTTCTCTCAAATGTCATTTAAAATTTTATTCTAATGAATTTTATTTGGTATGTTGCTAAGATTTTTGTTTTTTATTTGTTTCAAGACATTTTTAACTGATTTTGAAGCATTTTTATAACAGCTAGTTTAAAATTCTTCTCAGAAAATTCCAACATCTGATTCATCATTTTGGTGTTTATTATCTTTTCTGATTCTAGTTGCAGTTTCTTTTGTTATTGATAGAACGAGTGATTTTCTATTGTCTATTGTATCTTGAACGTTCTGTCTAGCACGTTACACAGCACTAGCATAGGGGTTATAAACATTAAATCTTTTATTTCAGTAGACCGTCACCCTGTATAGTTTTAGCATGTGGATCTTGGCCTACTTTTCTGGGCTGCTGTTCAAATGACAGGTTAATTTTCAGAGCCTTTGTGGTATTATTTGGCGTGCTTTGTCTATCTGTTGCCACTAGGCGCCTGCTGGTCCCTGAGGGTGCTGCCTGTCAGGGCAAAAGGAGTTTCCCCAAGCCAAGTAGCCAAGATTCTCTAGGTGAGGAAAGGCTGTGATAGGCCAAAGTTGCCCCTCAGCTTCCCAGTGTCTCTGAGTAGAAAAGGCAAGTTTGAGCCCACAGAGACAAAGACGGTTCCCTGAATGTGCCCCTTGTAATAACTGGATCCCTCTTGCCAGTTCCAACCATCTGCCCCTGTGTCTCCTGGATTGGGAGCAATAGCTCAGGCCTATATAGGCAAAGAAACTATGGAATAGGCCACTTGTAGCTGTGTTCTTTTTGCCAGTAGTGCCCACTTTGGGGTCTCTGGGTTGGAGAGGAGAATACCAAGCCTTCAAGGACAAAGATGCGTCCCAGACTAGAATGCTTGCTAGCAGAGTCTCTCTTGTCAGTTCTGCCTACCTGCCTTGATACCTCTCAGTGAAAGAAGTCTCAGGACAGGTGGGGAAGGAGTGTGCTTCTTCTCAGCACTCATATTCAGTGAGGGCTCATAACTGATCCCCCTCGGCAACGGTATCATATTTGCACGATGTTTACAGAGGGACTCCCGTTTGATTTGAGGGAGGCAAAAACTACCTGGAAAGTGTTCTGTTTCTGGGTTACAGGGACTCAGGAAACACTAGATCTAGGTAGCCTTCTTTTGCGGGGCAAATGCAAAATGTCCTATGGCTAGGCTATTCTTTCAGTCCTATGGTCCCAAACCAGCTCACCTTTCTAGGACCATTCACAGTTCTTTGGTTGTCTTCTGCACCAATTCCAGGACTTATAGTTGGATTTATATGGGAAAAATGGGTATATACCATCTTATCTGTCCTGGATGTATCCCTATGAGTCTTCACAATTATCTATTTTCTCTTTTGATTTTCATTCAGTTCTTTCATTTTACATTTCTGGTTATTTTTTAATTGAATGACAGACTAAGCTTTATAAATATTTAACATGCTATATCTTGCGAGGAGAATCCCAGAGATGGGGGAGCCTGGTGGGCTGCTGTCTGTGGGGTCGCACAGAGTCAGACATGACTGAAGTGGCTTAGCAGCATATTACATATAGTTACATATAAATATATTTTATATTATCACTAAGAATATAAAAACTATACAGATAACCTGAATCAGTGACTGATGATACCGTCTTCCTCCAGAGAAGATTTACATCTGCTTCCAGCAAGCAACAAAGCTAGGAACAGATCTTAATCCAATCAAGGACTGAGGTGATTTGAAAGCTTGCCTTCAGCTTGTGAGAGCTGATCTATTTTGGGTTCACCCTTAAGCATGAAGTACAGCCTATCCTTCAGGGTTCCCAACTAAAAGCCTGCGGTGTTTTCTAGTGCCCTATTTCTTGGCAAGCACTCAACTCCAATTTCATCCCCCAATTCTGCATGACTACCTTTGACTGTGTGGATCACAACGAACTGTGGAAAATTCTTAGAGATGGGAATACCAGACCACCTTACCTGCCTCCTGAGAAGTCTGTGTGCAGGTCAAGAAGCAACAGTTACAACTGCACATGGAACGGACTGGTTCAAAATTGGGAAAGGAGTACATCAAGGATGTATACTGTCACCCTGCTTATTTAATTTATATGCAGAGTACATCATGTGAAATGCCAGGCTGGATGAAACACAAGCTGGAATCAAGGTTGCAGGGAGAAATATCAATAACCTCAGATACGCAGATGACACCACCCTTATGGGAGAAAGCAAAAAGGAACTAAAGAGCCTCTTGATGAAGGTGAAAGAGGAGAGTGAAAAAGCTGGCTTAAAACTCAACATTCAAAAACTAAGATCATGGCATCCAGTCCCATCACTTCATGGCAAATAGATGGGGAAACAATGGAAACAGTGAAAGACTTTATTTTCTTGGGCTCCAAAATCACTGCAGATGGTGACTGCAACCATGAAATTAAAAGACGCTTGCTCCTTGGAAGAAAAGTTATGACCAACCTAGACAGCATATTAAAAAGCAGAGACATTACTTTGCCAACAAAGGTCCATCTAGTCAAAGCTATGGTTTTTTCAGTAGTCATGTATGGATGTGAGAGTTGGACTATAAAGCTGAGTGCCGAAGAAGTGATGCTTTTGAACTGTGGTGTTGGAGAAGACTCTTGAGAGTCCCTTGGACTGTGAAGAGATCAAACCAGTCCATCCTAAAGGAAATCAGTCCTGAATATTCACTGAAAGGACTGATGCTAAAGCTGAAGCTCCAATACTTTGGCCACCTGATACAAAGAATTGACTCACTGGAAAAGATTCTGATGCTGGGAAAGACTGAAGATAGGAGGAGAAGGGAATGACAGAGGATGAGATGATTGGATGGCATCACCAACTCAATGGACATGAGTTTAAGCAAGCTCCGGGAGTTAGTGACGGACAGGGAAGCCTGGCGTGCTATAGCCCACGGGATCACAGAGTCAGACACGACTGAGTAACTGAACTGAACTGACCCAAAACTCTGCTTAGAATCTCAGTCTCTCCACCACCACTTTCCACTCAACCTCTTAGCTACATGCCTCATATCAACTAATCCCTCTATGAGGAAAGCTATACCAAAAGTTAGCCTCATCCCTCTATCCCTGTTTGCCTTGCTCACTCTACACAGCCGTTAAAAAAATTTTTTTCCAGCTTTTCTAGTTTTCAGCTAGAGTTCTGGCTTAGAAAAAGCTATTCTGTCACTGACAGAATCAGAAATCTCCCCAGTAGCTTGTTATGTGATACAATATGTTCCAGGCTTATATATTTTCTGACTTCAACCTGAAATAAGCCATTTTTCCAGGTACCCCTACGTTCTGTCTAGTAACAAAAGTATTATTTAGAGAACAGTCTGGCACCAGAAGTGCTTAATGCTACCAAGCTTAATTTCTGAGATTTTTTCAGGAGAGAAAATTAGGAAATAATACATTTTTTAAAAGGAAAAAATATATCATGAGATCATACTGACATTTTCAACTCAAATTTAGGATCCTAACATTCTTACCCAACTTCTCTGATTATATCTCTTTCCCATTCAAAAATCTAGGGACTCAATCCAATATAAGTATTTACTTGTTTACTTTATAATAAACACCTGCAAAATAATAATACCAATATCACTACCAATTATATGATTACAAAAAACTGTTTATAATATCTTTGCAGTTTTTTGTCCTTGGAAGTATATCCCATTAGAAACAGCCAAACTGTTGTTGTTTTTGTTTAGTTGCTAAGCCGTGTCCAACTCTTTTGTGATCCCATGGATAGCCAGGCTCCTCTGTCCGTGGGATTTTCCAGGCAAGAATATTAAAGTGGGTTACCATTTCCTTCTTCAGGTGATCCTCCCAACCCAGGAATAAAACCTCCATCTCCTACATTGTAGGTGGATTCTTTACCACTGAGCCACCAGGGAAGCCCAATGTCCAATTTACTACGCTTCAAAATCATTTGAAATAGTCTCTATGTGAAAGTGTTAGTCCCTCAGTTCGTGTCCAACTCTTTGGAACCCCATGGACTACAGCCCTCCTGGCTCCCTTGTCCATGGGATTCTCCAGACGAGAATACTGGAGTGAGTTGTCATTCCCTTCTCCAGGAGATCTTCCCAACCCAGGGACTGAATCCAGGTCTCCTGCACTGCAGGTGGTTTCTTTATCAGTTGAGCCACCAGGGAAGATAATCTCTATGTGCTTAGCCTCAAACTTGATATACATTTAGATTCACGTTCCTGTTTCCATTTGATTTTTAGGAATTGCTTTTTTCTCTCAATTTATTTCATCTTTGTTTATAATAAATATTTGCATGATTCTTAAACCCAACCCACAAAGTAAATTCAGATGTCTAGGTTCTACACATGTTTCTGCTACCCCATTCCCTTCTCTTTCCTTAGAGTAACCATTTTCCTTAGTTTTTGGTTTATCATTCCTTTGATTCATCTATGTATATACACAAAAATATAGGTATATATATTTATAGAGCCCTTTTATTTGAAAAATAGTGGCATACAATGCCATTATTTTGCCCTTTGCTTTTTCCACTTAACAATATAGTCTTGAGATGACCACATAGCTGATATGGCGATTATCCTCAGTCCTTTTCATAGCTCTCCATTTATAGTACTCCATTGTGTGAACATATCATATTTTATTTGATCAGTCCTCTTAATGACCTGAGCCTAGACTAATTTGCTATTGAATTTTGTTTCATAATTTAAGTTGACATAAAAATGCAAATGGTCCCACTGAAGTGGACAGATCAACAAACTTACTGGTATTCTGGCCTCTGCTGTCACAAAGAAACAAAATGCACTAACATATTTAGCGCCTGCCCAAATCTATGATATAGGGTTCTCAACTGAGGCATGCATCAAAATACTCACAGAGCCTGAGAAGACAGATGATGAATGATAGGGCTGCAACATTAACCACTCTCAGACGGGATCTAGCGTTGTATTCGCATCTTTAACAGCTCCACAAATGAGTCTAATACATACTCCAAATTAAGAACAAATCTTCCACATATAATCTTGGGATTTCTAGGTGTTAAAGTAAGTGGCTAAATTTTTGACACCAATAGCAAAAATATTTCTACATTCTAAAGTTTCATCTTTAGTTAAACATTTTTGATCTAATAATTCTTTAAGGTCAACATACAATGAGAAAAGTTCACCATGAAAATTTATACTAATAGTCCCAAAATGTAACAGATTAAGCATGTGTCATAATTATTAAAAAAAAAAATAATGCTCTGTAGTCACTATAAATGAGTGCTATATGCTTTAATGCTTAGGATATCCTACTATACTCATCCATAATGATAATCAAAACTACCACAAAGTAATATGGATTTCTCTCATATGTAAAAAAATAATATATCATTTACCTCAAAAGACTCTGGAAAAGGGACAATGCCTTTGCTCAAATCCTGGGCTCTGTCAGTGGACTTGTCCTGCATCCAATTCTCTATGATTCCCCTAAATGTAAACCCACATGCATTCACAGCTTCATCTATCATCTATATGCTGACAACTGCCCAAACTGTATTTCTAACACAAAGCTTGGCCCATTTTAAGACCAGTAATTCCTATATTAAAAATTTAAGTAATTAAATCCACTTCTTTTTACCTTTTGGGTTTTCTTCCCTGATATTTTATCATCATCCACCCAATCTTTCAAAACTTATCAACTCTTCCTTTACCTTACCCCAGTCACTCAGCCAACAAAAAAAAACCACTCTTATTTCTGTCCCTCTTCTATCCCTAGGCCAAGGCCCTAGATCAAATTCTCCTCTTCCAAGTTTATTCTTGTGCAATAGCTTAGCCCAACCCCCTGATCTGACCAGTTCTCTATGGTGAGTCTTAAATTCTGTCTGCAAACACATTAGCATTTAAGAGTAAAGACAAAATAAAGACAGGAGACAAAATTTGATACCTTGCCAAAAGAAAGGCTCCTGAACATAGATGCAAAAATCCAAAATAAAATATTACCATAACAAACCCAGAAAACCTATATTAAAAAGTGTATCTTGGCTAAACTGAGTTCATCTCAGGAATGCGAGCATGGTCAAACCATTAGAAAGCCCGTAAGTGTAATTTAACACATTAACAGATTAAAGGACAAAAGCTCTGTGATTACTGAGGACTATTCTAGAAGATTTCTTTAAAGTCAGAAACAAGACTATTCAACAATGTCCTATAGATCTTAAACAATTCAGTAATTAGACAAAAGAAGCACAGAGTAAACAGATCAGAAATAAAGTATTACAATTTACTGGCAGCATAAATAACAACACAGAAAACAAGAGAATCCACAAACTATCAATACTATAAGAATTTAGTAAGGCTTCCTAGATATAAGTTAAATATATGAGAAGATCAATCCTGCTTTTGCACTTTCCTACTACAATGATTATAAGAATCAGACAGTTTCTGGTTCAAGGAGGATTAGAGAGTTGTAACACCTCATCTCCACCAGAAAGCCCAGCTAAGCTCATGCCTAGACCCAAACAGGTAAGTTCACTAGAGATCAGCCAAGTCTTCCAGACAACCACAGAGACTCATGAGCTAAATACTCCTTACTGTTATAATGATAACACTGATAAAAGTAATAAAAATTAAAAATTTCATTCCTATCTACTATACTAATCAATTAGGTTTAGCATTAGCAACAAAATTGTATATCCAAGAGTAAATCCAATAGAAACAAGTATGTGAGACCATTCTGAAAAAAGTTACAAGAATTTACTTAAAGATATAAAATGTACCTAAATAAATGGAAATATAAAGCATGTTCTAGATGAGAAGACTCTATTCATAAAGATGACATATCAGTATCTGGTGAAATTTGAATTAAAAATCTCAACAAGGATTTTTGTTAAAATAAAAGGAACAAAGGGCTGAAAACAACAAAAGGAAGTTTGACGTTTTATGTAACTAAGGTACATTTCAAATCTGTATGTGGCAGCAAGGGTAGAGGGAAGTATACTATTTATGTAAATGGGACGGGGACAACTGGTTACCAAAAAAATTAATTTACTGATGTTCAGTCACTCAGTCATGTCTGCCTTTTTGCAATCCCACAGACTGTAGCAATCAGGCTTTCCTGTCCTTCGTGGTCTCCTGGAACAGCGTGGTCAAACTCATGTCCACTGATTCAGTGATGCCATCCAACCATCTCGTCCTCTGTCGTCCTCTTCTCCTCCTGCCTTCCATCTTTCCCAGTATCAGGGTCTTTTCTAATGAGTCAGGTCTTCACATCAGGTGGCCAAAGTACTGGAGCTTCAGCTTCAGCATCAATCCTTCCAATGAATATTCAGGGTTGAGTTCCTTTAGGAATGACTGGTTTGATCTCCTTGCAGTTCAATGGATTCTCAAGAGTCTTCTCCAACACCACAGTTCAAAACATCAATTCTTTGGCACTCAGCTTTCGTTATGGTCCAACTCTCACATCACATATATGACTACTGGAAAAACCATAGCTTTGACTATATAGACCTTTGTCGGCAAAGTAATGTAATTTTGAGCATTACTTTGCTAGCATGTGAACTGAGTGCAACTGTGCAGTAGTTTGAACATTCTTTGGCATGGTCTTTCTTTGGGATTGGAATGAAAACTAACCTTTTCCAGTCCTGTGGCATTAAGTTACTACAACAAACATAAAATATAAAAATAAACTGCAGGAAGATGAAAGATCAGAAAGTGAAAAATCAAACAGGGTCAGTAAAGGAAAGGAATTTTTTTAATATAACAAAGAAAAGAACAAGCCATAAAGGAAAAAAAAATGATAAAGTGACTACATGAAAATTTAAATTTGTTTCAACAGAAATAAGAAAGTTATTAAGACAAGCCATAATTGCCACTGGTAATATAAATTGGCTAAATCTCTATGGAAAGCATTTTGGCAATACCCATCAAAATCTAAAATGCACATACCCTTTTGAAGAAGTAATTTTACTTCTGAGAATTAAACCTAACGATAGACCCAGGGAATTCCCTGGTGGTCCAGTGGTTAAGAATCTGCCTTACAGTGACACGGGTCAGGGAATTAAGCTACCACATGCCATGGAGCAACTAAGCCATGTGCTGCAAGTAATAAGCCTGTGCACTCTGAAGCCCATGTGCCACAACTGCTGAAGCCTCACACTCTGGAGCCTGTTTGTCTCAACTACTGAGCCCATGCATCACAACTTGAGAGTCTATGCACGGCAACAAAAGATCCCGCATGATGCAGTGAAGATCCTGCATGCCACAACTAAGACCCAATGTAGTCAAATAAGTAAAGACAGACAGACCCCTCCCTCAAAAAGAAAAGACCCAGAAATATGTGAAATGACATGTATACAAGGTCAAACAACACCTTTACATAAATTAAGACACAACCATACAATGGAACACCAGAGAAACTTTTTTTCAAATGTACTGGTATGAAACTAGCTCTAAGATACGCTGTTCAGCGAGGGCAGAGAGGAAAAAGCAAAGTACAGAACTGTGACACTACAGCCTGCAGAAAGGAGACCAAACATAGACAAAATGAGGCAACAGGGAAACGTTTAATGAGGGCCTAGAAGGAATGAACAATCAATCAGTGATGAACAATACAATAACTCAAATGAAAAATATATGAGAATGAATCAATAGAAAAATAACTGAGGCAGAAGAACGGGTGAGTGAGCTGGAAGAAAGAATGATGGAAATGACTGCCATGGAGTAGAATAAAGAAAAAGAATAAAAATATAAGGACAGTCTCAGAGACCTCTGGGGCAACATTAAATGCACCAACATTAGAATTATAGAGGTCTCTAATTAGAAGAGAAAGAAAAAGGGCCTGAAAAATATTTGAAGACATTGGAGTCGAAACTTCCTTAACATGGGAAAGGAAACAGTCACCCAAGTCCAGCAGAGAGAGTCCCAAACAGGAAAAACCCAAGGAGAAACATGCCAAGACACAAATTAATCAAACTAACAAAACTTAAATGCAAGTAAAAATATTAAAGCAACAAAGGAAAAGCAACTAATAACATACAAGGGAATCCCCATAAGGTTGACAGCTGATATTTCAGCAGAAACTCTGCAGGCCAGAAGGAACCAGCACTATATATTTAAAGTGATGAAACGGAAAAACTTACAACCAAGATTACTCTACTCAGCAAGGAACTCATTCAGATTTAGAGAAATCAAAAGCTTTACAGACAAGAAAAGGCAAGAAAACTCATCACCACCAAACTAGCTTTACAACAAATGCTAAAGGAACTTCTCTAGGCAGGAAAAACTAGAGAAGAAAAAGACCTACAAAAACCAACCACAAACAATTAAGAAAATATAATAGCAACATGTGCGTGCATGCTAAGTCATTTCAGTTGTGTCTGACTCTTTGCGACCCTATGGACTGTATGTAGCCTGCCAGGCTTCTCCGTCCATGGGATTCTCCAAACAAGAATACTGGAGTGGGCTGTCGTGCCCTCTTCCAGGGGATCTTCTCCACCCAGGGATTGAACCCTCATCTTTAAGTCTCCTAAATTGCAAGGCAGGTTCTTTACCACTAGTGCCACCTGGAAACTCCAATACATACTGATAATTACCTTAAAGGTAAATGCTATAATGTTCCAACCGAAAGATACAGATTGGCTGAATGGATACAAAAACAAGACCCACACATATGCTGTCTACAATAGACACACTTCAGACCCAGGGACATATACATTTTCAAAGTGAGAGGATGTAAAATATATTCCATGCAAATGGAAATCAAAAGAAAGCTAGAGCAGCAATACTCATATCCGACAAAATAGACTTTAAACTAAAGACAAGAGACAAGGAAGGACATTACATAATGATCAAGGGACCAATCCAAGAAGATATACCAATTATAAAAATTTATTCACCAGACACAGGAGCACCTCAATACATAAGTGCTAACAGCCATAAAGTGAGAAATCATAAGTGAGTAACACAATAATAATGGAGGACTTTATAATAGTCCACTTATACCAATGGATAGGCCATCTAGACATATAACTAATATAGAAACACAAGCCTTAAATGACACATTAGACCAGACAGACTTAATTATTATATACAGGAAATTCCATCCAAAAGCAGCAGAATATACTTTCTTCTCAAGTGCACCCAGAATATTCTCCAGGATAGATCACATCTTGGGTCAGAAATCAAGCCTGGTAAACAAGAAAATTAAAATCATATCAAGTATCTTTTCCAACCACAACACTATGAAGTTAGAATCACCGGACAAAAAAAAACTGTAAAAAAACACAAACACATGGACCTAAATAATATGCTGCTAAATAACCAAGAGATCACTGAAGTAATCAAAAGGAAATAAGTATCTAGAAACAAATGACAATGAAAACACAAAAACCCATAGCCTATGGGATGCAGCAAGAGCAGTTTTAATAGGAAAATTTATAGCAATACAATCCTACCTCAAGAAACAAGAAAAATCTCAAATAAACCACCTTACCTTACACCTAAAGCTACTAGAGAAAGAACAACAACAAAGTTAGTAGAAGGCAAGAAATCATAAAGATCAGAGCAGAAATAAAACAAACGAAGAAAACAAAAACAAAGATCAGTGAAACTAAAAGCTGGTCCTTTGAGAAGATAAACAAAATTGATAAACATTAGCCAGACTCATCAGAAGAGAGAGAATTAAAGTTAATAAAATTAGAAATGAAAAAGGACAAGTTACAAGTGACACTATATAAATACAAAGGATCAAAAAAAAAAAAACGAAATACAAAGGATCCTAAGAGACTATTAATACAAGCAACTGTATGTCAATAAAATGGACAACCTGGAAGAAATGTACAAATTCTTAGAAAAGTACAACCTTCTGGACTCCCCTCATAGTTCAGTGGTTAAGAATCCGCCTGACGATGCAGGGGACATAGGTTCAATAACTCGTCCCAGAATATTCCACATGCCAAGGGGCAACAAAGCCCATGTGCCACAACTGCTAGAACAGCACTCCAGAGCCCGCAAGCCACAATGACTGAGTTTGTGTGCCTCAACTACTGAAGCCAGCACACCTAGAGGCCTGTGCTCCAAGAAAAAGAAGCCACCATAATGAGAAGTCCACGCACCGCAACTGAAGAATAGTAGCCCCTGCTTGCCACAACTAGAGAAAGTCCACATGCAGCAAAAAGGACCCAGTGCAGTCAAAAAGAGAGTACAACTTTCCAAGACTGAACCAGAAAGAAACAGAAAATATGAACAGACCAATCACAAGTAATGAAATTGAAACTGATTAAAAAGTCTTTCAACAAACAAAATTCCAGGACCAAATGGCTTCACAGGCAAATTCTATTAGGTTGGTACAAAACTAATTGCGGTTTTGTACTGTGAATTTTAAATCATTATAACTAGGCTCAAACATATCTTTATTAATCAAAATATGAAACCTTACAATCAACACATTTTTGTCAATGAGAAATAGAATTTTGTTTATTCATGTAGCATAAAAACCTGTGTTTCAGGATTCAACTCTTGGAAAGCATTTTCTGCCTCCTGCTGGTTGTGGAAGCATTTTCCCTGCAAAAAAGTTGTCAAGATGCTTGGAGTGATAGTCAGTTGGCAAGAGGTCAGGTGAATACAGCAGATGAGGCAAAACTTGAAAGACCAATTCATTCAACTTTTGAAGTGAAGGTTGGGCAGTGTGTGGTCAGGCACTGTCATGGAGAAAAACTGGACCCACTCTGTTAACCAATGCTGGCTGCATGCATTGCAGTTTTCGGTGCATCTGACTGATTTGCTGAGCATACTCTCAGATGTAATAGATTCAGATAGCTTATCAGATCAGATGGGCAGCAGACCACCAAACAGTGACCATGACCTTTTCTGGGTGCAAGTTTGGCTTTGTGAAGTGCTTTGGCGCTTCTTCTCAGTCCACCACGAGCTGGTCATCGCAGACTGTCATATAAAATCCACTTGTCATCGCATATTACAATCTGATCAAGAAATGGTTCATTGTTGTTTCATAGAATAAGAGAAGATAATAATTCAAAATAGTATTTTTGATTTCCAGTCAGGTCATGAGGCACCCACTTATTGAGCTTTTTCACCTTTCGATTTGCTTCAAATGCCAAATGACCGTAGAATGGCAGCTGTTGAGTTCTTTGGCCACTTCTCGTATAGTTGTAAAAGGATCAGCTTTGATGACGGGTCTCAATTGGTTGTTGTCAACTTCCGATGGCTGGCCACTGTGCTCCTCATCTTCAAGGCTCCATCTCCTGTACAAAACTTCTAGAGCCATCACTGCAATCATTAGCAGTTCCTGGGCTAAATGTGTTGCTGATGTTGTGAGTTGTCTTGACTGCTTTAGACCCATTTTGAACTCAAATTTAAAAATTGCTCGAATTTGCTTTTTGTCTAATACCATTTCTGTAGTCTAAAATAAATTGTAAAGTAAAAATTAAAAATAAATAAATAAATTTAAAAAAATAAATAAATAAACAGCAAGTAATAACCAAAACATAAAGGGGGAAATGTGCATTTAAAAGATTTATAACACAACCACATTTATTTAAGAATGTATTCCAATATCAAATGGCAAAGTTCAAAAATGCAAATCCACAATTACATTATCACCAACCTAATGGCAAACATTTAGAGAAGAGTTAACACCTATCCTTCTCAAACTCTTCCAAAAAACTGCAGAAGGAACAAGCTCACTGTAGAAGGCTATGATCACCCTAATATCAAAACCAGACAAACATATCACACACAAAAAGAAAACTGCAGGCCAATGTCACTGATGAACATACACATAAAAATCCTCAACAAAATATTACTAATAAACTAAATCCAATAATACATTAAAAGGATGATACACAATTATCATGTGGGATTTATTCCAGGGATGCAAAGATTCTTCAATATATGCAAATCAATCAATGTGATACACTACAATAACAAATTTAAGAAAACAAAAACAAATGATTATCTCAACAGATGCCGAGAAAGCTTTTTGTCAAAATTCAACACCCATTTATGACAAAAACTCTTCAGAAAGTGGGCATAAAAGGACCCTACCTTAACAAAATAAAGCCCATGTGTGACAAATCCACAGCAAACAACATTCTTGATGAAAACTTGAAAACATCTCCTCTAAGATCAGGAACAAGACAGTGGGGTCCACTTCGCCACTATTATTCAACATAATTTTGGAAATCTTACCCATGGCAATCATTGAGAAAAAGAAATAAAATGAATCCAGATTAGAAAAGAAGTAAAACTATCACTGTTTGTAGATGACATGACACCATACATAGAAAATCCTAAAGCTGCTACCAGAAGATTACTAGAGGTCATCAATGAATTTGGTAAAGTTTCAGGATAAAAAATTAATACACAGAAAGAAGACTTGAAACAATCCCACTTCCCACTACCACAAAAAGAGCAAAATACCTAGGAATATACCTACCTCAGGGGGCAAAAGACTTGAAGGCAGAAAACTGTAAGATATTGATGAAAGAAATCTAAAACAACACAAACAGATTGAGAAATATACCAAGTTCTTGGATTGGAAGAATAAATATTGTGAAAATGACCATATTACTCAAAGCAATCTACAATGTAAATTACCAAAGTCATTTTTCACAGAATTAGAACAAAAAATTTTACAACTAGTATGGAAACACAAGAGACCCCAAATAGTCAAAGCAATCTTGAGAAAGAAAAGCAAAGCTGGAGGAATCAGGCTCCCTGACTTCAGACTATATTACAAAGCTAGAGTAATCAAGAGACCATGGTACTGAGCACAAAAAAAGAAAATAGATCAATAGAACAGGACAGAAAGCCCAATGATAAACCCATACACATATGGTCACCTAATCTATGACAAAGGAGGTAAGGATATACAATGGAGAAAAGACAGTCTCTTCAATAAGTGGTGCTGGGGAAACTAGACAGCTACATGTAAAAGAATGAAATTAAAACACTCTTCTAATATCATACACAAAAACAAACTCAAAATGGATTAAAGACTGAAATGTAAAGCCAGATCGTATAAAACTTTGAGAGAAAAACATAGGCAGAACACTCTTTGACATAAATCAGCAAGATCTTTTTTGACCTACCTCCTAGAGTAATGAAATAAAACAAAAACAAGTGCACCCTGATTAAACTTAAAATCTTTTGCACAGCAAAGAAAACCATAAACAAGATGAAAAGACAACCTACAGAATGGGAGAAAATATCTGCAAAGCATCGACAAGGGATTTATCTCCAAAATATACAAACAACTCATGCAGCTCAATATCAAAAAAATAACTCAATCCAAAAATGGGTGGAAGACCTAAATAGACATTTCTCCAAAGAAGACATACAGTTGACCAACAAACACATGAAATGATGTTCAACATCACTAATACTACAGAAATACAAATCAAAACTACAATAAGGTATCACCTCACACAAGTCAGAACAGCCATCATCAAAAAATCTACAAACAATAAATGCCAGAGACGATGTGAAGAAAGGGGAACCGTTTTACAGTGTTGGTGGGAATGTAAATTGATACAGTTACTAAGGAGAACAGTACAGAGGTTCTTTAAAAAACTAAAAATGTAACTACCACATGACCCAGCAATCCCACTCCTGGGGATATAACTATAGAAAAGCAAAAGTGAAAGTCGCTCAGTCCTGTCCAACACTTTGTGACCCCATGGTCTGTATAGTCCATGGAATTCTCCAGGCCAAAATGCTGGAGTGGGTAGTTCAAAAAAGATATATGCACTCCAATGTTCACTGCACTATTTACAATAGCCAGGATATGGAAGCAACCTAAATGTCCATCAACAGAGGAACAGATAAAGAAGATGTGGTACTCTTCAATGGAATATTACTCAGCCATAATAAAGAATTAAATTGGGTCCTTTGCAGAGATGTGGATTGACCTAAGGGCTTTCCTGATAGCTCAGTTGGTAAAGAATCCACCTGCAATGCAGGAGACCCCGGTTCAATTCCTGGTTTGGGAACATCTGCTGGAGAAGGGATAGGCTATCCACTCCAGTGTTCTTGGGCTTCTCTTGTGGCTCAGCTGGTAAAGAATCCGCCCACAATGTGGGAGAGCTAGGTTCGATCCCTGGGTTGGGAAGATCCCCTGGAGAAGGGAAAGGTTACCCACTCCAGTATTTTGGCCTGGAGAATTCCATGAACTATATATATAGTCCATGGGGTCCCATGCTGTATAGCCCATGGGACTGACCTAGAGACTGTCACAAAGAGCAAAGTAAGTCAGAAAGAGAAAAATAAATACCACGTATTAATGCACATATGTGGAATCTAGAAAAAAGATGGTCTCACTTGCAAAGCAGAAACAGAGACACAGATATAGAGAACAAATGCATGGATACCAAAGAGGAGGTGGGGTGGGATGAATCAGGAGACTAGGATCGACAATATATACACTACTATGTATAAAACTGAGAGCTAATGAGAATCTACTGTATACCACAGGAGAAAAATAAACAAAGATGATTAACAGAAAAAAATAAACTAGACTTCCTTAAAATTTCAAACTTTTGTATATCAAAAAGCATTATCAAGGTTGTTCTTAAGAAAAACAAGAAACAAAATGAGATGAAATTATTTGCAAATCATCTATCTGACAAGGGTCTAATATCCAGAACATATAAAGAACCCTTACAACTCATCAATAAAAAGACAAATAGTTTAAAAAGCAATGTACTTGAGTGGACACTTTTCCAAAGAAGATATACCAATGGTCACAGAGGCACATGAAAGGATATTAAGAACCAATACTCATTAGGGAAATATAAATCCAAACCATAATGAGATATCAGTTATACTCACTAAGATGACCATTCACTCATTTATACAAATAATTTTATAACAAAAAATGAATAAATGAGTGAATGAATGTATGAATAAAACCTCAGAAAATAAGTATTGATGAGAATGTGGAGAAAATGCAACTCTCACACAGTGCTATTAGAAATGTAAACTGTTACAGTTGCTATGAAAAAGTCTGGCTTGTCCTCAAAAAGTAAACATCAATTTACCATATGACCCAGCAATTGACTGCTAGGAAAACACCTAAGAGACATACCCATATATCACCCAAAAACTTATACATGAATGTTCACAGCAACATTATTCATAATAGGTAAAAGGCAGAAACAACCCAAATGTCCATCAACTGATGACTGGATAAATAATATGCGGTATGCATACAATTCAGCCAAAAAAGGAATGATATACTAATATGTGATACAACATGGATGAGTCTTGAAAACATTACATTAAGTAAAAGTCAGTCTTTTACCACATACGATAACATTTACATGAAATGTCTAGAACAGAAAATCCACAAAAAGCAAGAAGGTTGTGGTTGTCTCAGCACTGAGAGGAAGGAGGATCAGGAGTGACTGCTAACAGGCATGGGGTTTCTATTTGGCACAATGAAAATATTCTGGAATAAGATAATGATGATGGCTGCACAACTTTATGAGTATACTAAAAATAATATAATTGTATACTTTAAAATGGTGAGTTTTATCCATTTATCAGATCAGTGGACAGAATTTGTAACCCAGATGGAAAAAACTGTATGGAATTAGGTAAAAAAGGGCAGGGAGGGTACAGTGCAAAATAGACTGTCAAAGCGTATTTTTATTTATTTTACATACGTATTTTTAAAAAAAATGAGAAAGGTCAACAAAGTGGTATAAAATTTGCATGTGCCAAATAAATTTTGCAAAGTAATATAATGTGTTTTTTTTTTCAGTAACTCTGTAATACACCAGAAATTATATTCTTGGCAACTACATAAAGCCATTTTTAAAAAAATGATGTATGTCAACTGTACATCAACCTAAAAGTATTCAAGGAAATAAACTGAAGATTTCAGTTATTTTGGTGGTGCTTCAAAAGTATGAAAACTCTAGAGAAAAACCATACATACACAGGTACGCAAAAAGATATGTAAAAAATGTTCACTGTAGCACTACTGGTAACAGCACAAGATGGTAAACTCTAAATACCCAGCAGCTGAAAAACATGTAAATAAATGGGAATTCTGTAATGCTAATAGCTATGAAATCAACTAGAACTACTTTTATCAACATAAACATCTCAAAAGCACAGAAAAACTAGGTTGGGCGGCGAGAAGTTATAGAATGACTACTTTATATTTATAAAGTTTGAAAACATGATTTTATTTTTGGAAACAAGACATTGTGTGTGCGCGTGTATATATATGTGTGTATTTGTGCATCTGTAGTGAAAAAGAAACATGCAAGAGAAATAATAAACATCAAGTTCACCACACTAGTTACCTCTGGGAAGAGTTAAAGTAAACAGAATTAGGGAGGAGCAATATAGTGACTCTGGTGACATCTATAATATTTTATATCATATAACTTTTATTATTATATAGTAATAACAATATGAAGAAAATTCAGAAGAGCTAGGCTGCAGGCACACAGATGCTCATTTCATTTTTCTTTGTATCTCTTCCATAGGCTGGACCATAAGGAAGGCAGAGAGCCAAAGAACTGATGCCTTCAAACTAGTGCTGGAGAAGACTCCCACGAGTCCCTTGGACAGCAAGGAGATCAAACCAGTTAACCTCAAGGGAAATCAACCCTGAATACTCACTGGAAAGACTCATGCTGAAGCTGAAGCTCCGGTATTTTGGTCACCTGATGTGAACAGTCAATCCACTGGAAAAGTCCCTGATGTTAGGAAAGATTGAGGGCAGAAGGAGAAGAGGGCATCAGAGGATAAGGTGGCTATGGCGTCACTTATGCAATGGACATGTACTTGGACAAACTTTGGGAGATGGTAAGGGACAGGGAGGCCTGGCATGCTGCAGTCCATGGGGTCGCAAAGTCAGACACAACCGGGCGACTGAACAAGAGACACATAAAACACGATGCTGCGGCCAGTGCGGCAGGGAGGGACTGAAAGTGGTCAACACAGTTTGGGAAAAAGAAACTAGAGACAGAATTAAAGTTTTAAAGATGGGACTGGGGGACTCAAGACCTCTTGGATGAAGAGCCCTGTTCCTCGGAGCCACATCACCTTTATTGAGTGTCTTGGCAAGCAAAAAGTATCTGTTGTGCTACGATGAAGCCAGCCTCCTGGGCCCCGGTCACGTCTCCCATTTTATTGATTAAACTATCTTTGTTATTCTCTTGTACAAGGGCCATCACCTAGCTGGAGGTCACAGACTCCCATATGCCTTGGGAAAACATCTTAGTGTGTGCACAAGCAGCATTCTGAACTTGCGCTGACCCGGCATTCCAAGGTCCACACTATGTTCTTCCTTAGCTTAGCAGGGTATGACGACCCCAACTAATCAACCCAATGGACTTTTATTTGGGTTATGCAGTATTGCTAGATTTTGCTTTTATTCTTTCCCCTTTGTGATTTTCTCACAGCTTAGCCAGAGCAACAGGCAGCTAACTACTAACCTCTGCCATGTGATGTTTAAACATATGTTAGGGAAGGGTATGAAATGATCTAATTCTGCAAATTTGCCTCAAGATAATGTTGCTAAACCTTCTGATCAAAATCCTTGTGAAACTTTGCAAGATGTCTCCAATATTTGAAAAACCAATGTGAAAGGGGAAAATTAAGCGACAATTACCACCAGTTTGGCCTTTTCATTAAATTTGGAAAAACCATCCACACAGGAAGTACGCTATTTGTAAAGGAATGCTTACAAACAGCTAAAAACCACTATCGTTTTATCTTTTAGAAATAATACCAAAAAAATTTCTAAAAATAATTTTAGAGCACAAGTGCATGAATAACAAACATAAGGACAGGAAAGTTGCGTATTCCTGAAGCATAAAGCAGAGCCAAATACAGTATCTATTTTAATATGCATCTGATCCCCAAATTAAATGTCACTTTTTATTCATCTATAAATAATGTTTTTCCTTACTCAATTAACTAAAAATACATTAAACAACATGTACCCACATGTTAAAGAGGGGAAAGTCAAATTTTTCTTTTTATATTGTGAATATCATTACAAGCTGTGTTCAAAATGCATGTTATAACCTTTAATAGGAAATTACTTTTAACTCCATTTAAAATCATCTTGTCAAAAACAGGATACATTTTTTAATGTGTAACTAAGATAGTCTACAAGATTATACATTTTTGTGAAAGGATCTGTGAATCAGAAACTATAGGAAACATTGGTCCAGAGATTACTTTTGCATCCTTTAACAGTACCTGACACAATTTCAGCCTCTAATACTTAGAGACTTATTAGTAAACGTATTAGAAAATTCTTAATTAGAATGCAAAAAGGACCAAGAGGAATTAATTGGAAAATTTATTCAACTTAATAACTGTACACTATTAATGTCAAATTCTAAAAAATAAAGATGCAATTCAGCCATAACTAAAATTAACTTCTATAAGACAAAAAGAATAAACATGTAAGTATATAACCTGTAAAACATGTAAAAATGTAAATGTAAATACAGTCCATGGGGTCACAAGAGTCGGACACGACTTAGTGACTAAACCACCAAACCACCACCACCACCAAAATGTACTTAAAAAAAATAATAAGGAATAAAAACCAAAAGGATAAAATCAAACCAGAGACTCACATGTTTTAAAAAAGGCAGTTAAAAGTATATGACACTAATAAAATGAGGGAAAAGAAAAAAGCAAGACAAATAAAAGAAAGTCACTCTGAGGGGGATAAATTAGAAAACGTCAGGCTAATAACAAAGGACCAGTCTAAAAGTACAGGGAGAAAAGGAAAAAAATAGAAGGAAAAAAAAGGATTAGATTAGTATATAGTATGTGACTAAGAGTCACTTATGCCAAAATATATCTGGGAAATCACAGAAATTGGTAAAGACTATAAATGAGAAACTAATTTAATGAATTTCTAGATATAATTATTTTGGAAAGTACAACCACAATTTCATTTTAGTTTTAGAAACAAGATGGTGTTTAAAGAGAAAACTCAATGATTTCTGTTCAACCATGGTACAAATTTATTAAATAAGTTAGTCATAATTAGTAAAAACTATTTGATCATAAACATAGTCTGCTTTTTTCCTGTATATTTATCTGTCTTCCATACTGTAGTAAATGCATTTGCTTATCTTAGGAACTTTTCACAGAGGTAAAGTTTAAATGTCAAATACTTGCTTTCAAACATGTCATAATTTGTGTGTGTGCTCAGTCACTAAGTTGTTTCCAGCTCTTTTCGACCCCCTGGACTGCAGCCCACCAGGCTCCTCTGTCCATGGGATCTTCCAGGCAAGAACACTAGAGTAGGTTGCCACTTCCTCCTCCAGGGGATCTTCCGAACCTAGGGATCAAGCCTGCATCTCCTGTATCTTCTGCATTGGCAGGTGGATTCTTTACCACTGAGCCACCTGGATAGCCCCTGTCGTAACTCGGGCAATTATATTAAGACATTCTTGCTAAATTTTTCGTTTTACTCAATGAACATATTTTTACCTATTCATCTAAAAAAAACTCTTCCAGGAATTAGCCAAAAATTTTAAAGGTCTATTATTTAAGTATTTTACATAAAGTTTTCACCCAAAATAAAAACTTCATATAACATAAGCACATATTTTGTTGCCTCCTCCCGTAATCCTCCCTATTTTCCCTGTCACAAAATCAAGACATCAATAACTGCCATTCAATGACTTGGCTCTACTACACTTAACCACAGGGCAGTTCTAACTGCAGTAACCTCAACATTCCACATAGCGGGCCACTCACCGAATACATTTCTGACTAAAACTGGGAACCAGCATCTCATTACACAATACAATATTTCCCAGACCATTCTCACCTTTCATCATCAACACTTACTGAGTATTCACCAAATAGCAGGTTCTACAAATATGCAGGGGCGTCACTGTCCTCACCTGCCCGCTACTGGACCCATCTTCTAGTAACATTATGTGTGTTTTCTTTTCTCCTTTCCCTTCTCAGTTCATACCATCTAATGGAGTTGGACCTCAACCCCCATCTCCAAGAGGTACTCAACTCAGGTCTGATTGGTCAGAACATTCCCAGGACCTGAGCCACAGTGACTGCTTCAGTAAAGGACAAGTGAGACTCTCACCCCTCCTTATCTGTTACTCACTCCTAAGGAAGAGCTACTCTTTTCTAGTTTTTTTGGAGACATCACATGAAGAAAACCTGCCTGCAAGTGAGGCCAGTAAAGAGGCAAGGAGAGAGACTAACTGGTTGCCTGGATTTAGCCACACATGAAGCCAACAATAATCCCTGGACTTTTCTGTCATATAAACCAATAAATCTCTATCTTTTTGTCTCAAGTTTGCCTGAGTTGGACATCTGTCAAAAATAGAATTCTGACAGAAAGTGTATCCAATACAATTCACAAATAGAGTGACAATTAATGAGCCTTTGAATGTGAAACTAGATTTTTTTTAAAAAAGCTGAAGTATAGGGCAGTGAGAACAGCCTGATCCTGAGCTGGAAGTTGGCAATCCCAGTTATGCAGAATCAAAGAAACAAGTTAAAAACACTGCCTGTGGTAACTCAGGGTTTGCATCATGTGCCCAACATGACTGGAACATTGGGAGACTCAGCATTACAAAGTCAGTAATTGAGACCATGTTATCAAGTTCAAGATGATAAGGCCCAGGTTGGCAACCCACTCCAGTACTCTTGCCTGGAAAATCCCATGGATGGAGGAGCCTGGTAGGCTGCAGTCCATGGGGTCGCTAAGAGTTGGACACAACTGAGCAACTTCACTTTCACTTTCCACTTTCATGCATTGGAGAAGGAAATGGCAACCCACTCCAGTGTTCTTGCCTGGAGAATCCCAGGGACGGGGGAGGCTGGTGGGCTGCCGTCTGTGGGGTCGCACAGAGTCAGACACGACTGAAGCAACTTAGGAGCAGCAGCAGCAAGGGTGAAACAGATGAAGGGAATTTAAAGTTACAAACACCTAATTATAAAATAAATAAGCCACAGGTATGCAATTTATGGGGCTTCCCAGGTGTTTCAGTGGTAAAGAATCCAACTACCAATGCAGGAAGATGCGGGAGATATGGGTTTGATTCCTGGGTTGGGAAGATTCCCTAGAGGAGGAAAAGGCAACCCACTCCGGTATTCCTTCTTGGAAAACTCCATGGACAGACAAGACTGGTGGGCTGCAATCCATGGGGTCTCAAAGAGTCAGACATGCTAAGCAACGGAGCAAGCATGCATATAATAAACAGCATAAGGCATATGGTCAATAATACTGTAGTAATTTTGTATGGGAACAGTTACTAGACCTATCATAGGAATCATGATACTAACATAATATTGTACATAAACTATACTTCAATTAAAAAACAAAAACAGGGAATATCATGGTGGTCCAGTGGTTAGGACTCCTCACTTTCACTGCCAATAGTAAGGATTTGATCCCTGATCAGGGAATTCAGATACTGCAAGGTGCACAACACAGCTTGGAATAGAATGGAATATACAAAACAAGAGGATAAAGCCCAAACTCCTTCGTGTGGAATATAAAGACTTCAACGAGGACTTCCCTGGTGGTTCAGTAGTTAAGAATCTGCCTGCCCATATGAAAGACACACAGGGTCAGCCTCTGGTCCAGGAACTAAGATCCCACATGCCATAGGGCAACAAAGCCCGTGAGCCACAACTATTGAACCTGCATTCCAGAGCTCAAATGCCAGAACTCCTGAGCCCACGTGCCGCAACTACTGAAGCCCGTGAACTCTAGAGCCGCAACAAGAGAAACCATCAGAAAGTAGCCCCTGCTCACCACAACTGGAGAAAACCCACAGGCAGCAACAAAGAACCCATGCACTGCAATGAAGACCCAGCACAGTCAAAAATAAACAATTAATTTTAAAAAATACTTTAATGATCTGGCTTATGTCCCTCTGTATATTAGGGATTGTTCTATATTGTAAGGGATAGGAAATCTAAATCTGACTTAAGAAAAATGTGGCCTGTAGTACCTCATAAAACCACAAAGTGTAGCTTCAGTCAAGGACTTATCCAGAGATTCAGAATATCATTAGGTCTCCAGCTCCATTGTTCTACTATCTCCTCTCTTCTAGGAATTGCACTGACCTCAAGTGGGCTCCAATCACAACAACAATGCTAGCTATAATAGTTCTAGGCCCTACATCCTCACCACACAAACAGAAGACAGCAACACATCTCCTTCATAAATGCCCACAGAAGAGAGGTCTCCAGCAAAAGTCCTGAGATTCACTCTGATTGAGTCACCTTAGGTCACATGCCTACTTCAAAACAATCACCAAAGTCAGAGAGTGGCATGCTCTGATGGCTTAGCCTAGGTCAAGGATGCACCTTGAAGCTGGAGGTGGCTAAGAAGGGAAAACCAATTACACTTTTCAGTCTCACACCCTTCCATTGTATCTCTTACAAGTTATGCTCCAGTGACACCCATTTACGTTGAGTTCTCTAAGTGTTTTGAGTTGAACTATGCCACTGCAAAGGATATGTTGAAGTCCTAACCACACCATACCTGTGAAGGTGACCTTATCTGGTAACAGGGCCTTTGCAGATTTACTTAAGAGAATGTCATATTCACATATCTAATATGACTGGTATCCTTACAAGAAGAGAAGAGACCTACAGGGAGAGTGCCATGTGAGAAGGAAGAGATGGAAGCAGAAACTGAAGAGACTCATCTACAAGCCAAGGAATGCCAAGCATTGCTGGCAATTTCAGAACCTAAGAGAAAAGCACGGAACAAATTCTCCCTTGGAACCATAAGAGACAGCATCAACCTGTCAACACCTGATTTCAGGCTTCTGAACTCCAGAACTGGGAGAGATTAAATTTCTGATGTTTTAAGTCACCCAGTTTATAGTACTTTGTACCACAACCTTAGAAAACTAACACAAGTAAGAACAGTCCATGATTCTGGGACTTTGCACAAACTCTTTGCTCCTTCTGGAGTGTCCTCCCCCAGATTGTCTATTTACACTAAACTTCTCAGATCTGCCCAAACGTTCTCTTCTCTGTGGCACTTTCCACCAGAACCCACAGCACAGTTAGTCTCTCCACCACACAATAGTCCAGTACCACATATTGCCCACATTTATATTATTAAATTGTAATAGCCTGTGCACATAGCTAACAATATCAACCCTTCAGAATTACGAGCTCTTCAAGGGGAAAGCAAGACTTGATTCTAAGCCACCTTCACAGCCTCAAGTCAGGGCACAGTATCTAACATATAGTAATCAATCAGAAGCTACTTATGAATTGAATAGGCCGATGGCTCATCTCAAAAGATAACAAGCATGATTTCAGAGAGTTGGCTATTCTAGATTATAGAAAACTGAAAGCAGGCCTTGAGGTAGAATCTAGATAATAAAGAAGAAAAGAAAGAATGTGGGGATAGGATGAAAAGGGTAATGAATTTAGCAAATATGCAGAAAAACTATTACAAAGTAGAAAGGTTGGGTTAGGGAAAAGGGGTTATATGTAAAGCATTTTAGGGCCTTCTGCTGAGGGTCATTTTACAGATAATGGAGTTAAAAAAAAAAAAAAAAAAGAACATTTCTGACCAAGACAGCGACAGAAGTTCTCAGGGGATTATATGACACAGGGTAGAATGGATTCCAGAGGTGCAAGAAACGAACCAGAGTGCAACAGAGGCAGATCAGCAATGAGGCGAAGGGCCAGGTACACTAGGGTGGAGTGGAAACAACAGAAAGGAACACATTTCTAAGACTTTAAAGAAGAGAGAAAAACAGAAAGAGCAAAAGACTACTCCTAAGTTTTGATCTTTGGTTATCTAAACTAGGATTTGCTACTGAAATAAAAAGTACAAAAGAAAACACTTTTTTTAAAAAAACACTTTTTTTTTTTTTAAAACGATAACAAGTTTGGTCTTCAACATGGCTCAATATGAGGTAACAACACAACATCCCAATAAAGATGCCCAGCAAACACTGGAAGACAAGACAATGAAATTCAGGGGAAAAAAAATAAAAGGACAGAAAGACAAACATGGCAGTCATTCAGGTACATTTCTGAAAGTCATAATACATATGACTTGAAATACATATACACAGCAGAATTTCATTCCTTCACTCAATAGTTACTGAGCACTATGTCTCAGGCACTGCTCTAGGCTCTGGGAATATAACCGTGAGCAAAAGAGATAAAAATCCCTGCCCTCATGGGCTTATATTCTACTGCGAAAATTCATAAACATACACTTAGGGCTTCAGATTACTTCCTCTTAGTAATTACCATAAACAAGGTAAGTATTTATTTTACCTTTTTTACCATATTTTATTTTCTAGAATTTTCACTTCACTAGTTACAAAAGTATATGCATATCCTCAGACCAGTAGCCAGACAGATTCAATGAATTTAATTTTTCTTTTATGCTAGCTTTCCTGTTGCAACAAACCTATTTTCCCTCTTTTGTTTCTCTAAGTGCTAGAGAAGGAAACAGCAAACTACTCCAGTATTCTTGCCTGGAGAATCCCACAGATAGAGGAGCCTGGAAGGCTATATAGTCCATGGGGTCGCAAGAGTTGGATGCAACTTAGCGACTAAACCACCACATAAGGTTCTCAGTAGGTTATTGTATTCCACCTGCCCAAAAGTTGCATAGCAGGAACTTAAAAGAATTAAATGCATATTAACTTCATAAATGAGCTTAACATCTTTTTTTTTTTTAGCTTAACATCTTTACTTTCTAACTTAATGGGATATATTTATCCTCTAAAGAAAAACTCTGATAGTGATATTACAAGTAGAAAAACATGATTACTGAATCACACAAAAATGAATGGAAGTGGCACTCATCCACAAAAGATTTCATAGTTATTTTTATTAAACTGACATCATTAACCTTATCCTCTGTAATTAATCATTTCTACAGTATCTTACATTTGGAAAAAAAATGAACTGACTTTCTAATTACAACCACACAATAATCCAAATTTTAAACAACATCCTCAGTTATCCTGAAGATTAAACGGTACAATATACATGAAAATGTTTGGCCAGGTCTCTGGCATGCAGTATGGACTCAGTGATAACTTTAGTGAATCTAATCCTATTATTACCTATGTTCCTTTCAATTAATGAAAAATATCTTACTACAGCAATTGTAACACAGGATTTACGGAACTTAAAGGCTTAAAAAACACACCAACTTGATGCTGACCCAAACCAGAAAGGTAGTCATTCTAATGTCGCTTAGGTTAATAAGAAGTCTGTAAGTTAAATCAAGATACAAACTAACATATACTCAAAACCAACATTTCACTCTTCCCCTAAAAAATCGTACAACTAAAAATTTAATGGAAGGTTTTTTTAAAGACTATAGACATAAGTTTCTCTTACTTTCATTTTTTAAAATGCAAATTTCAGAAGCCCACAAAATACAATGAAATTATCAGAATGAAGGCCTTAACTGTTTGCCCAGAAAAGAGCACTGACACTAGCTGGAACTGGCTCAAATGGAGCATCCACAACAACCTGGGAAGCCCCTTCACTCTCACATGACACCATCTGAGACAACGTGTATCAAGACTGCCTGATGCCCCTAGAAAGTGGTTCTGTTCCAATCCTCTGGACAGTCCTCATGCACACTTGGACCTGCTCTCTCTATATGTAGATGACACTAATACTTACACCTGTCTCACAGGTGGAAATCCTGAAAGTACTCCCTCCTCAGTGTGTGCAAAATCAAACATCTCAAATCTGCTCCTCCTGTGTCCCTGCGTCTGTTAATGGTATCACCATCCCCTCAATCACCTAAGATAGGATCTAGTTTTCATTCCCTCACCATCCCCCTCTCTTCCCAAGAGCAAGCCAGTTTCAAAGAAAGATCAGTCATTCACCTCTATAATACTACCTAGCACCTATCCCTCCATTCCTACAGTTTATCTTATGTTTTCATTACTCCTGACCTGACCCACACCAAGGTTCCAATCTAGTTGCCCATCATCTCTCATGCTTAAAATGAGTCCACCTTCTCTGAACATTATAGCCAGACTGATCTAGCAACATATGTCCCTCCCCACCCTGTGGGCCCCCACTGCCTCCTAAGGCATCCCAAATTTTCAGAACTTGAAAAATTCCCTTCTGACCCAACTATCCATTCACTTGATCATGGATGTGCTCAAATTCAAAATGCTTTGGTCCCATCTTCAAAGGCCATTCCTGCTCTGGCTCCAATCTGTAATGACTGTAATGTCATGAAAACAAGATGAACAATGCTATTTTACTGCTCACAGGCTAAAGGTCAAAACTTTCAATCCAACCGACAGGGCTCCACGTGGCCTGGTTCCTGCTTATCCCTTCAGTCTTGCCATGCTTCCCTTTGCTCTCTCTGCTCCAGCCACTTGGCTTTCTATCCATCCTGAAATGATCCCTCTCATCTCCAAGCCTCTGTACACACCGGCTCTTTAGCAGACCACCTCCCATGTAGGTAGTGGGATTTCACCCTTCAGATAGCAACTCAAAAGCCACTTATTCAAACACTAACCTTACTTTTCCAAACTAAATCAAGTCCTCCATTTGGTCCCTTCTCTTCACTTTCATAGCTTTAAGAAAAATGATAAGAAATTGATTACTACTTGCAAACTAGAATGTAAGCTATAGAGCTGGACTCTGTCTGTCTTGTTAACCACTGTAATTTCATAACATAATCCAGAGTTGCCCCCAACAAGTTGTTGTAGATTAATGTAGTTCATGAGCCAGAATTATATTACCCAGAACCCTAAGTAAGGGTACAAGGCTGGCCATACTGTACAAATCTATTTTGAAATCACTTGCTTTCTCCATAAACAACAAAAAACTCATCTGCACAATGTTCTCCAAGTTCCCCTGAAGATATGACATTACATGAGCCTATAATTCTACTGTTCCAAACTTCTCTCTCACATTTCTCCTCTATATACCCTGCCACTAGAATATTTCACTTCTGGTCTCCACAATTTTGTTTGCATCCTTCGTTCCATCTGGAATTTTTTTTTCCAGCTCCACATTTCCAAATCCTACTTATCCTCAAAAGTTCAAAATCTGTGTCATCTCCGCCTCAAAATATCCCTGCATTCCCTCAGCTAATCACACCTTCTCCACTCCTTTGCTTCATTCAGGTTTCAGACCAAATGTCACTTCAAATGAGTGCCTTCTCCTAAAGTTACCAACTGGTTATAATTCTCTACCCTGTCTTATTTTCTTGACAGCATTTACCATAAAATTATTTGTTATTTTCTTTCGTCTGTTTACTTAACTGTCTCTCTCCCTTCTAGAATGTGAGATCTATGAGAGTAGGGACCCTGTCTGTCTTGTTCTCCCTATTTCCCCACTCCTCCACATCTGACATCAAAAATGTTCAGCAAGTATCAGCCAAAGGCATGTAGTCCTTATGATTAGGGTTATCTATGCAACAGATTTTTCTCTAGCTATATTCCAAACTCCTTGTGGACGAGACCAAAGTCTGGCTAATCTATTTGTATTATCCAGCAATCCTTGCACAACGAAAGCAAATAATAGTTACTACTAATTAATGAATGATCTCTCCAAGAGGTACTGCCCTGAACCGGGCCAACTCAGAACTCCACATTCTCTAGAAACCAGGGCAAATAGGAACCTCCTTCGACGCCCTCTCCACGACAGACCTTGTTCCAATCGGCCTCCAGTGAGCGTCCAAAAGCTAGTTTCTTTACTTCCTTTGGCCAGTAACCACTGGTTCTTCTATCTCTAATATCTCACAGTCCAACCCGTTTCCCTTCTATCTCCAGACGACAAATCTCTCCAAGGGCCCTGTGTCTTCCGAGTACCCCACCATCTCCAGTAAGTCTGGGAACTCATCAGACCCTGGAGAACGAGGGGATGTTCAAAAGAAGTGTTAAGGTAGGCTGGCTCTCTCACCTTTTCTTTTACCTCGTTTTTTCCGAAAGAGGCCCAGTTTCATATTGGCTTTGATACTCTTCGGAATCGTAAGCTTTCGTCCCACGTAGCTTTCGTCCCTTTGGGATGCCCCCACCCTCGCCTAGCACCTTTTCAACTTCTAGTACCGAAGACCCCAGGCCAGAGACGAAGGTCTTCCCGGAAGCAAGTGGTCCTGAAACACGATGGGGCAGCCTTCCTCTCACCACTTTCTGTGGGGCATCCGCCTCCAGCCTGGGGCCGTCTTGAGCGACCCTTAGCCTCGACCTCCGATACTACCTCCCACTCACCTGAAGCGGCCCCCGCAGTGCTGGCACTGCTCGCCCACCCAGCCGGCGGGGCAGACACACTGGCCGGTGCCAGGGTTGCAGCGGCCGCCGTTGACACAGGGCCGGTCACATTCCTTGGCCTCGGCTGCGGCTGAGCCCGACACCGCCGCCGCTGCCGCCGCGGCCTCAGCCGCCCAGGGAAGTAGCAGCAGCGGCGGGAGCAGCAGCAGCAGCAGGCGCCGCCGCCGCCGTGGGAGGCGCAGCCCGGTCCGCAGCCCCGGCCTTCCAGCTCTAGTCGCGTCCCAGTCCCGACACCGCCTGCCGTTCCTGCTCGTGGGCGCTGGTGTCACCACGGTCCTCCTCAGCCTCGCCTCAGTCGCCGCCGCCACCATCTTCCCGGGGCTGAGACGGTGTCCCGTGAACACATATACCTACACACACACACTCACACACCGCACGGCCGGCTCAGCTTCGCCTGGCCGTGCGGGGCGGGACTGTGCCGACGGTGGCTCGGGCGGTCAATCCTGAGGGCGGGGCCAGAGCTGCGCGGGAGGCGGGGCCGGCGCGTGCGTGCGTGTGTGGGCGGGGCGAGCGGACTAGCGTCATCTGGAACGCGCTTCCCTGAAGGCGGCTCTGCGACGCAGTGTGTGGGGTTTAAGGAGTTCTCCCCGCCTCACTCGACCTTGGTGTCCGGGAGCTCTCGCGCTTTAGTTCTATTCATTCGCTTAGCACGGCCGCGCCTGGGTAGCAGTCATGAAGCACCCTCTTCCCGTTGGTTGCTCGGAGCCAGTCGCTTCTTAAGCCAAGCCGGCCGAGTTGAGCGCTGCTGTCCAGGGACCCTGGCTCCAGTCATCACTCTACCCCAAGTTTCGCTGCGGGGCAGAAGGGGCCTAGGAGTCTGAGTCGCGATATGGTGCTAGCTATGGTACTGTAGGAGTGCTGCGAGCCTCTGCTTTGACCTTTGTAATACAGTGTTAACGAAGCAACATGTCTTAAGAACCTATGGTCAATGAATGCCTAGAACTGAAGACACACAGCAAGGCTTTCCTTGATACAGCCTGATTCAATAGCAAACCAGACCCCGCACCTTTAATTCGGTAGAGGAAGTTTGGGGTTACCTTGTTCCCCACTGTTTGCCCTCCAGTCTAAAGGGCAGCGTGAAATTAGGAACTGGAGCCTCCCCCTTTCTGCCTCCCGGCCCGCTTTAAACACACAGGTCTGCTCCTAGAGCACTTCTTGTCAGGTAGTATGTTACTTTGGTAATACGCAATGAAACATGCCTGCTGGCAGTATAACCTTGTGTGGTCCCCAACCCTGGAATCTGGACGGACCTGTGACTGGATTTAACCAAGAAGAAAGTGGAGGAAGTGATGATGGGCACGTTCCAGGTCTGAGCCTTAAGAACAACGCAGCAATCCTAATGTTGAGCTCTTGAAGTCCTGAGCTGCAGCTTCTTTTCCACTGTGCCACAAAGAGAGCATTTGGAGGAAAACTAGGAGCCCGATTAACACCAAGAACTGAGATCCCAGACACAAAAATCTGGTAAATCCATCCCAGCTGCGGGACCAAGTCAGTGAAGAAAGAAGCCCTTGTTCCAGCCACCTGGGCACTTCCCCGTTACCTAGAACAGAGACAAGTCTTTCCTACTTTGCCTTATCCAAAATCCTGAGAAATTATACACTGGCTTCTGTTTTAAGCCTCCAAATTTAGAGAAATTTGTTACTCACCAACAGATAACCAGAACATTGTCTGACATAAGGCTTGTGCTGTGGCAGAAACTCCCATGGCAGCTGTCTCAGAGTTTGGGCACCTTGCAGTCCCTAGGAAACAAAGAAAGGCCCTCGCACACTTTGAAGCGTCTCTTCATAGAGCGCAGAATTCTAAAATTCTAGGATGTACCTTATATATCCAGGTCCTGACCTTCCTCATTCTGCATCCCCCTGAAGCCTGGTAAAGCTGAACTGTACAACAGCCGGCTCTCCACCCACACATCCCTCCTATTTTTACATGAAACTGGTGCTCAGCCTAGGCCCTAGCACTGGTATTCTGGTTTGTAGGTTGTGTTTTTGCTACAGTGTCCTACATGGGGATAAGTACGGATGAGACAGGAAAATGGAATATGTGGCCCTATCATGGGTCAGGCTGACATGCAGCCATGCCTTGGCTTCAGGAAGCAATGTTCCTCCAGGCCAGAAATGGAACCAGCCTATTCCACCACTCCCCACAGCAAGACTGAGCCCAGGGTGGGAAGTTTCACATGACTTTCCCAACACATGAGGTTAACAGGAAATGGCTTGCATCTATACAACAGCAGTATGGCTATTTTTGCTTCAAAGCTCTCAAACCTTGCTGCAATAAACATTCTTTTTCTTACTTCCTTAATTTATTCCCTTCTCTACTTCTTTTTCCTTAGCCTTCAAACATGCTCAAATTATCTTGTCCTTAAGAAACAAACAAAATATTTTCTTGTGAAGGAAAGTATTGATATTTTCTTTCTAAGGAGAAAGAAGCCATACTGTTGTCAGAGTCCCCTATACTTTATGTATGATGCATTAAAGATGGCTACAAATTCTTTTACAGTCTTTCAGTGGAAAGATGGGGACTAATCCCCCAGTCCTTGAATCTGGGGTGGCCTTAGTGATTTGTTTAATCAATAGACTATGATAGAAGTGATGGGCAGAGAATTTGAGTCTAGGTCATAGGAAGTTTTTGTTTCCTCCTAAGTAGCTCAGAGCACATACTCTGGGGAAATCCAGGTTCCTTAAAAGAAGTCTAGCTACTCTGAGACTTCAGTTCAGTCACTCAGCCTTGTCTAATTCTTTGCAACCCCATGGACTGCAGCATGCCAGGCTTTCCTGTCCTTCACCATCTCCCTGAGTTTGCTTAAACTCATGTCCATCAAGTCGGTGATGCCATCCAACCATCCCATCCTCTGTCATCCCCTTCTCCTCTTGCCTTCAATCTTTCCCAGCATCAGGGTATTTTTCAATGAATCAATGCTTTCTAGGTGGCCAAAGTATTGGAACTTCAGCATCAGTCCTTCCAATGAATATTCAGCATTGATTTCCTTTAAGATTGACTGGCTTGATGTCCTTGCTGTTTAAGGACCTCTCAGGAATCTTCTCCAAAACCACAGTTCAAAGGCATCAATTCTTCAGTGTGCAACCTTTTTTATTGTCCAGCTCTCACATCCGTACATGACTCCTGGAAAAACCATAGTCATCTATATATAATGCTGAGTGGGTTCTGGTACTATAACATCCAGTCACTCATAATGAAAGGGATCACCGCCTCTCTGAAAGTACATATGCAGGACTCCTTATGCCTTATCACCTAGATCTGTGGCTGTTCTACCTGAAATCCCATGCTACCTTTTTCTCCACTAGTCCTTATCAAGGCAGCTACCTCCAGGTCCCCAAAAAGTTAAAGTCAATAGTCAAGAATTCTTAGCCTGTGATATGGAACTGTTCTAAGTTCAGACTCTAAATAACATAGTTCTTAACAGCTGCATGGCCAAGGTTATTTGCCACTAAGATGGTGTGAAGTAGTCTCTGCTAGTTTTTTGGGCTTTTGTTTTTTTCCCTCAAGAAAAGCATTCTCTCTGTGTGGTCCTTTTGTTCTCTTTGATTTCAAGTCATCATTTTCTATATCTTTGCTTGCATTATAGCGTTGTCTCCAGGTCATGGACATGAATGATTTTTTATAATTTTTAATTTATGCAATGTCTTAGGTCTATTTCCCCAGGAGCAGAGCCTGAAATAGAATTTGAGTGTACAATTTAATGGGAGAGTACTCTTAGGAGAAAGACAATGAAGAAAGCAGGGAAGGTAGCTGATCAAGGATGCAGTCTTATCTGGAACTTCAGCCTCATCCTATGGAGAGTTATGGAGCATGAATTGTACCATAGAGTTGATCCCACCCTGAGGCAAAAGGGCCAGCATTTTGTATACATGTTTCATTTAGCAGCCTTCACTCAGCAGTAAGTGGATCCAGTAAAGGAAATTAGAAGGGGTAGCAGCAGTTTACTACGTACCGTGAATATTTACTGAGCATTATATACCAAGGAGGAATGCTACCCTGGTAAGATCAATCTGATTAGCTGTTTGACATTCCCTAAGCATGAAAAGACCTTGCTCTGAACTGTTTGAAATATCAACATATTTTAGTATGCCAAAGGTCTTTTAGTCTACTAAACTATATTTTTAGTCTACATGAAATGAAGCAATTCCCTGATTACAGATGTCAGGATCTTACCTAACTGGTTAAGTTCTATATTGCCTAAAGAAAAGACTGATCCTGAAACTTTCCAATAATCACAGCTGGGAGGGTTCTAGGAATGAAGCTCAGTTGGGTAGCAGCTCCCATATGAGGGATAGATCAACCTACAAACATATCCCAATAATCCTTAGCAGGGTCTGCTGCTGCTGCTGCTGCTAAGTTGCTTCAGTCGTATCCAACTGTGCACTCCATAGACGGCAGCCCACCAGGCTCCCCTGTCCCTGGGATTCTCCAGGCAAGAACACTGGAGTGGGTTGCCATTTCCTTCTCCAATGCATGAAAGTGAAAAGTGGAAGTGAAGTCGCTCAGTCATGTCCGACTCTTCGCAACCCCATGGACTGCAGCCTACCAGCCTCCTCCGTCCATGGGATTTTCCAGGCGAGAGTACTGGAGTGGGGTGCCATTGCCTTCTCCTAGCAGGGTCTAAGGGAAAGTAATTAGGGACACTTGACCTGGGAGCACAGAGCTATGGCAGAGCTCCTAGTGGCCTCCATAAACAAGCCCCACAAATATAAAGTGGCCTTTGTATCAGCTCAAGGGACAAAATCCAGTCTTGGGAAGAAATAACCAATTTAAATGCAGAGGTCTTGAAATTTCTATTAGACGAACACGCCCACTTCCTCAAATTTCTACAGTAGAGAACTAAAATGGAGAAGGCAATGGCACCCCACTCTAGTACTCTTGCCTGGAACGACTGAAGTGACTTAGCAGCAGCAGCAGCAGCAGAGAACTAAAAAGCTTCTCCTGTGTGTAGATTAAATGTTATGAAAACAGTAATAGCATTAAAAGACAATTGTCCTTGCTAAATAGTATACCCATGACGAATGACTTCAAATTAGAGCTTCCCAAAACTAAAGCCATTTCCCCTCAGATTTATTGCGATATGATTACATAACAGCAGTGTATACATTTTAGGTGTACAGCATGATGATTTCATTTTCATTCATCATGAAATAATTATCACAATAAATTTAGTAGAACATCTATCATCTTATCATCTCATATAGATATAAAATTAAAGAAACAGAAAAAATACTTTTCCTTATAGTCAGAATTCTGAGGATTTACCTCCTTAGCAATTTTCATATACAACATAGAAGAGAGTTTACTATATTAATCATGTTGCATATTGCATTTGTAGTACTTATTTATCTAATATGTGGAATCTGTACCTTTTGAATGCCTTCAATCCAATTCCACCCCCCTCCAACAACCTCCTGCTCTGATAAGCACAAATTTGATCTCTTTTATGATAAGCTTATTTGTTTTTGAAGTATAATTGACCTGAAACACTGTATTAGTTCCTAGCGTACAACATAGTGATTGGTATTTCTATAGCTTCCAAAAAGATCATGATGATAAGTCTCAGTACCATCTATCGCCTTAAAGGTATTATATGATTATTGACTGCTTTCCCCGCACTGTACATTCCATTGTTGTTGTTGTTCAGGCACTTCGCTACCCCATGGAGTACAGCAGGCCAGGCTTCCCTGTCCTTCACTATTTCCCAGAGTTTGCTCAAACTCATGTTCATTGAGTTGATGATGCCATCCAACCATGTCATCCTCTGTCACCTCTTCTCCTCTTGCCCTCAATCTTTCCTAGCATCAGGGTCTTTCCCAGTGAGTCAGCTTTTCACATCAGGTAGCCAAAGTACTGGAGCTTCAGCTTAAGGATCAGTCCCTCCAGTGAATATTCAGGACTGATTTCCTTTAGAATTGATTGGTTTGATATCCTTACAGTCCAAGGGACTCTCAAGAGTCTTCTCCAACACCACAGTTCAAAAGTATCAATTCTTTGGCGCTCAGCCTTCTTTATGGTCCAACTCTTATATCTGTACATGACTGCTGGAAAAATCATAGCTTTGACTATTCAGACCTTTGTTGGCAAAGTGATGTCTCTGCTTTTTAATATGCTGTCTAGGTTGGTCATAGCTTTTCTTCCAAGGAGCAAGCGTCTTTTAATTTCATGGCTACCATCACCATCTACAGTGATTTTAGAGCCCAAGAAAATAAAGTCTCTCACTGTTTCCATTGTTTTTCCATCTGTTTGCCATGAAGTGATATAACAGATGCCATGGTCTTAGTTTTTTTGAATGCTGAGTTTTAAGCTAGCTTTTTCACTCTTCTTTTTTACCTTCATCAAGAGGCTCTTTAGTTCCTCTTCGCTTTCTTCCATAATGGTGGTGTCATCTGCTTATCTTAGGTTATTGTTATTTCTCCTGGCAATCTTGATTCCAGCTTGTGCTTCATCCAGCCCAGCGTTTTGCATGATGTACTCTTCATAGAAGTTAAATAAGCAAGGTGACAGTATACAGCCTTGACATACTCCTTTCCCAATTTTTAACCAGTCCATTGTTCCATGTCTGGTTCTAACTGTTGCTTCTTGACCTGCATACAGATTTCTCAGGAGGCAAGTAAGGTGGTCTGGTATTCCCATCTCTTGAAGAATATTCCATAGTTTGCCATGATCCACACCATCAAAGGCTTTAGTGTAGTCAACGAAGCCTCTCCAAGCTGACTCTCATCAAAATTCACTGTCCTGGTGCCGCTAGAAACACCATCTCTGTTTCTAGAGCTTGCCCAAGGCCCTAATACAGATTACTGCCAGAGTTGTGATCAAGGCCTTGGATGCCTACACAGAGATCCCCATTTCATGCTGCTGCTGAACCACTGGCACTAGCTCCCATCATCTGAGAAGCCACTGGCAACGATGCAGACTTCCTAACAGTGAAGCGGTTCTTACATTCACTTATACTGTGACTGTGTCAAGAACCCCAAGGTCGGAGAGAAGTGGCAGGTAACCCTTTATGCAAAGCCAGCTGACCAAAAGCCTGGCCTGTGACAAAAGGTGTGGCCCAGATCGTGGTGTTTCCCAAGTTAAACAGGCTGAAGCCAGATCAGCGTATCAAAAATGGCTCAAGTAACAGGGAGAGTTCAGCTGTGAACACCAGCAAGTCAGAGCCAAGGGCATGGGTTAGGGACAAGGTTCAAAGAGGACAGAGAACTGCAAGAGATCCATGGGTCACCTTTGAAGTTTGGGCCTAAGCCATGGTCTGGGCTTCCTCACCTTCAGGCCTCTTTTGAAACCATCAGGGCCCTTTCTTCCAAGTACATTTCAAGGGAGTCTGAAAGTTTTTTTCATGCCAGGAAAATTCCTCACAGAGTTACCAGGAGTCAGACTTTGCTCCATGCTGGCAAGGAGCTTGAACAACTTTATGTTACTTTCGGTTCCCTCGAAAGAAAGCACTGAGACAAGTATTCAAGGTTTCTGTGGGGTGTAATCCTAGGAAGCAGTTAGAGATATGGGGAAGTCACACATGGAAGGAAAGGAAAGTCAACAGAGAGTGCTAGTTTCAAGGGAAACTCTAAGAAATGGTGTAGGACACAAACTCCAAGGAGGCAAGAGGGCTTGAATATTTGAGGGTATTTATACACCAACTGCAGTCAACCATTGAGGGCTGTTAGGGGAAGGGGTGTTAATTATTGTGGTGACCAAAACAGAGTTGTAGATACTGGTTGATTAATCTTTTATTTGTTAATTGGTCACTTAGGTCTCTCCTTTTGTGAATTGTATCTTCATATCCTTTGCCCATTTTTCTATTAGTTTTTCTATTTATTATTGATTTATATATTTAGACTCTAATTTTTTCTTCATTTTACGTCTGACAAATATCATTTTCCAGATTTTTGGTTAACTTTTCACTTTCTTGATGATATCACTCAATAAATAGTCCTTGTTTTTAGTGTAGATTAATTTATCTGTCTTTATAGTCTTTGCTTTTTAAGCCTTGTTTAAGAAATCCTTTCCTATCTTGAAGTGACAAAGATGATAATTTACCAGGCATTTTTGCTTTTTACAAATATTCTTTAACACACTTGGAAAGTAATTATTTGATGATGCAATATAGAGATTCAATATTTAACTTTTGTCATGTTAATATGAAGTGTCACAGAAATAACAAACGTACACAAAAATAGAATAGTACAACAAACTCAACATCCATTCTCAACAATTATTAACGTGTGCTAGTTGATCATTGCTGTGCAGCAAATTGCTCTGCAATCTAGAAAATTAAAACAATAATAAACATTCCTTTTCTCACAATTTCTGACACAATTTCTGTGGGTCAGGGTTTCAGAAATGACTTAACTGGGTGGTTCTGACTCAGGCTCTGTCAGGAGGCTACAATTATTGGTCAAGGCCGCAGTCATCTGAAACTTCAACTGTGGCTAAAGGATCTATTTTGACTCATACTTATGGCTGGTAAGGTGTTAGTAGGAAGCACCAAGTCTCTTTTGGCCTGGGCCTCTCCATAGAGCTGCTAGTGTGTCCTAGTGGCATGGTGGCTGGCTTTCCCCAGAATTAACAGTCTGAGAAACAGCAAGGTAGAAGTTGCAATACTTTTATGATGTAGTCTTGGAAGACACAAAAGATCACTTCTATGACATTATATTCATTAGAAATGGGTCAGTAAATCCCATAGACACCCAAGGAGGGGGTGGAGAGAGGGGATTAGGTTCTACCTTTTATTTTAGTTGGAAAAGAAAAAGAAAAGTGAAGTTGCTCAGTCGTGTCCAACTCTTTGCAACCCCATAGACTGTAGACTGCCAGTCTCCTCTGTCCATGGGATTCTCCAGACAAGAATACTAGAACGGGCTGCCGTTTCCTTCTCTGGAGATCTTCCTGACCCAGGGATTGAACCCAGGTCTCCTGCACTGCAGACAAACTCTTTACCATCTGAGCCACCAGGGAAGCCCAATTTTAGTTGGATGATAAGTTCTTTACAGTGTGGTGTTGGTTTCTGCTGTACATTGGTAATCAGCTTATATATATATATATATATATATATATATATATGTATGTATCCCCTCATTCTTGAGCCTCTTTCCTACCCACCCCCATCCCACCCCTTAGGTCATCACAGAGCAGCAGACTGAGCTCCCTGTCTTACATCACAGCTTCCCATTAGCTATCTATTTTGCACATGGTGGTGGTATATATCAATGCTACTCTTGGTTCATCCTACCCTCTCCACAAGACCATCCTCTAGGTCTGCATCTCTGTTTCTCCCCTGCAAATAGGTTGATCAAAAGTTCTACCTTTTGAAGAGAGGAATATGAAAAAATTAGTGGACATTTTTAAAACCAGCATATAACTCAAGGTCAATCTTCTTTCAATTTTTTACTATCACCCAATAGACGCTTACTCTTTAGAAGGAAAGTTATGACCAACCTAGACAGCATATTAAAAAGCAGAGACATTACTTTGCCAAAAAAGGTCCATCTAGTCAAGGCCATGGTTTATCCAGGGTCATGTATGGAAGTAAGAGTTGGACTATAAAGAAAGTTGAACACTGAAGAATTGATGCTTTTGAACTGTGGTGTTGGAGAAGACTCTTGAGAGTCCCTTGGACTGCAAGGAGATCCAACCAGTCCATCCTAAAGGAGATCAGTCCTGGGTGTTCATTGGAAGGACTGATGTTGAAGCTAAAACTCCAATATTTTGGCCACTTGATGCAAAGAGCTGATTCATTGGAAAAGACCCTGATGCTGGGAAAGATTGAGGGCAGGAGTAGAAGGGGACAACAGAGGATGAGATGGCTGGATGGCATCACCAACTCAATGGACATGGGTTTGGGTGGACTCTGGGAGTTGATGATGGACAGGGAGGCCTGGCGTGCTGCGGTTTATGGGGTTGCAAAGAGTCAGACACGACTGAGCAGCTTAACTGAACTGAACTGAATATCCAGTTAGCATTCAAACTTTCCTGATTTATTTCCACCTTCTCTCCTGCCCCTCTCCCTTTTCACAGTTTGTATCAGATACTCTGCATGTAACTCCAGATCCTCTAGGGAAAACTTGTCTCTTAATTTAGAAGTTGTTGCCTGGATCAGTTCTTCACAGACAACAACCAGCTTCAAACAGGTACAGCCTGGAACCTGCTCCTGGCTTCTCTTTGATGCTGCAGTATGGTATACTGTGGAAATCTGCTTGGCACCTAGCCATGCACAAACCAGAAGTGCCATGGACTTAATACTCTTTGAGGTAAACTTTGACCAATGGAGAATGAAAACCAATGAACTTTTATTTCCACCTTTTATCCCCAGAGCTACAGTCCTAAGACACAGTACATGTGCCTCTCAGAAAGATGGGTAGGATTAAGAAATCACCCTTTAGCGGTTACCAACTTGATCATGCTTTCTTGTGTTGGATTTTCCTGTTTCACTTAGCACGCCTCACTCCAGATCCCTGAGATCACACTGCTCAACAAAGTGTGTTTGTACAGACAGAAGAATAGATAAAGAAAATGAGGTACATATACACAATGGAATATTGCTCAACCATAAAAAAGAATGAAATAATGCCATTTTCAGCAACATGGATGAGTCTAGAGATTGTCATACTGAGTGAAGTAAGTCAGACAGAGAAAGACAAATATATATATTGCTTTTATGTGGAATCTAAATAACTGTTACAAATGAACTTATTTATAAAACAGAGCTAGAGTCACAGATGTATAAAACAAACTATGGTTCAGTTCAGTTGCTCAGTCGTGACTGACTCTTTGAGACCCCATGGATTGCAGCATGCCAGGCTTCCCTGTTCTTCACCATCTCCCAGAACTTGCTCAAACTCATGTCCATTGAATCGGTAATACCATCCAACCATCTCATCCTCAATCATCCCCTTCTCCTCCCACCTTCAATCTTTCCCAGCATCAGGGTCTTTTCCAGTGAGTCAGTTCTTCACATCAGGTGGCCAAAGTATTGGAGTTTCATCTTCAGCATCAGTCTTTCCAATAAATAGTCAGGATTGATTTCCTTTAGGATGGACTGGTTGGATCTCCTTGCAGTCCAAGGGACTCTCAAGAGTCTTCTCCAACACCACAGTTCAAAAGCATCAATTCTTCAGCGCTCAGCCTTCTTTATGGTCCAACTCTCACATCCATACATGACCACTGGAAAAATCATAGCTTTGACTAGACAGACAGTGTCAACAAAGTAATGTCTCTGCTTTTTAATATGCTGTCTAGGTTGGTCATAGCTTTCCTTCAAGGAATAAGTGTCTTTTAATTTTATGGCTGAAATCACCATCTGCAGTGGTTTTGGAGCCCAGAAAAATAAAGTCTGTCACTGTTTCCATTGTTTCCCCATTTATTTGCCATGATGTGATGGGACAGATGCTATGATCTTAGTGTTTTGAATGTTGAATTTTAAGCCAACTTTTTCACTCTCCTCTTTCACCTTCATCAAGAGGCTCTTTAGTTCTTCTTTGCTTTCTGCCATAAGGGTGGTGTCATCTGCATATCTGAGGTTATTGATATTTCTTCTGGCAATCTTGATTCCAGCTTGTGCTTCACCCAGCCTGGCATTTCGCATGACGTACTCTGCATACAAGTTTAATAAGCTGGGTGACAGTATACAGCCTTGATGTATTCTTTTTCCAATTTGACACCAGTCCATTGTTCCGTGTCAGTTCGAACTATTGCTTCTTGACCTGCATACAGATTTCTCAGGAGGCAGGTAACGTGGTCTGATATTCCCATCTCTTTCAGAATTTCCACACTTTGCTATGATCTACACAGTCAAAGGCTTTGATATAGTCAATAAAGCAGAAGTAGATGTTTTTCTGGAACTCTCTTGCTGTTTTGATGATCCACTGGATGTTGGCAATTTGATCTCTGGTTCCTCTGCCTTTTCTAAATTCAGCTTGAAAATCTGGAAGTTCATGGTTCATGTACTGTTGAAGCCTGGCTTGGAAAATTTTGAGCATTACTTTGCTAGCATGTGAGATGAGTGCAATTATTCAGTAGTTTGAACATTCTTTGTCATTGCCTTTCTTTGAGATTGGAATGAAAACTAACCTTTTCCAGTCCTATGCCCACTGCTGAGTTTTCCAATTTTTTGGCATATAGAGTGCAGCACTTTCACAGCATCATCTTTCTGTATTTGAAATAGCTCAACTGGAATTCCATCACCTCCACTAGCTTTGTTCGTAGTGATGCTTCCTAAGGCCCACTTGACTTCACATTCCAGGATGTCTGGCTCTCGGTGAGTGATCACACCATCGTGATTATCTTGGTCGTGAAGATCTTTTTTGTATAGTTCTTCTGTGTATTCTTGCCACCTCTTCTTAATATCTTTTGCTTCTGTTAGGTCCATACCATTTCTGTCCTCTATTGAGCCCATCTTTGCATGAAATGTTCCCTTGGTATCTCTAATTTCTTAAAGAGATCTCTAGTCTTTCCCATTCTACTGTTTCCTCTATTTCTTTGCATTGATCACTGAGGACAGCTTTCTTACCTCTCCTCACTATTCTTTGGAACTCTGCATTCAGATGGGTATATCTTTCCTTTTGTCCTTTACCTTTAGCTTCTAAACTATGGTTACCAGAGGAGAATAGGGAATGGAAGGGATAAACTGGGAGATTAGAATTGACACATACATAATACTATATATAAAATAGATAACTAATAAGGACCTACCTTATAGCACATGAAACTCTACTCAATACTCTGTAATGATCTATATGGGAAAAGAATCTTAAAAAGACTAGATATATGTTTATATATAACTGACTCACTATGCTATACAATAGAAACTAACAAACCATTATAAATCCACTGTATTCTGATAAAAATTTAAAAAAAAACTGAAGCAAAAGAGGGATCCAGCCAAAGAGATGCATGACTTAGACAAAAGAGCTGCTTCTTCCAGTGTGGGCAAAGAAAGTCACCTGCCATATCAGTAGACAAAGACTGTTGCATCCATCAAGCCACTAAAGCAACTCCAAATGTTCACCTATTATATCTACTACTGTGGGCAGGAATCCCTTAGAAGAAATGGAGTAGCCATCATGGTCAACAAAAGAGTCCGAAATGCAGTACTTGGATGCAATCTCAAAAACGACAGAATGATCTCTGTTCGTTTCCAAGGCAAACCATTCAATATCACGGTAATCCAAGTCTATGTCCCAACCAGTAACGCTGAAGAAGCTGAAGTTGAACGGTTCTATGAAGACCTACAAGACCTTTTAGAACTAACACCCAAAAAGGATGTCCTTTTCATCATAGGGGACTGGAATGCAAAAGTAGGAAGTCAAGAAACACTGGGAGTAACAGGCAAATTTGGCCTTGGAATGCGGAATGAAGCAGGGCAAAGACTAATAGAGTTTTGCCAAGAAAATGCACTGGTCATAGCAAACACCCTCTTCCAACAACACAAGAGAAGACTCTACACATGGACATCACCAGATGGTCAACACCAAAATCAGATTGATTATATTCTTTGCAGCCAAAGATGGAGAAGCTCTATACAGTCAGCAAAAACAAGACCAGGAGCTGACTTTGGCTCAGATCATGAACTCCTTATTGCCAAATTCAGACTTAAATTGAAGAAAGTAGGGAAAACCACTAGACCATTCAGGTATAACCTAAATCAAATCCCTTATGATTATACAGTGAAAGTGAGAAATAGATTTAAGGGACTAGATCTGATAGAATGCCTGATGAACTATGGAATGAGGTTCGTAACATTGTACAGGAGACAGGGATCAAGACCATCCCCATGGAAAAGAAATGCAAATAAGCAAATTGGCTGTCTGGGGAGGCCTTACAAATAGCTGTAAAAAGACAAGAAGCAAAAAGCAAAGGAGAAAAGGAAAGATATACGCATCTGAATGTAGAGTTCCAAAGAATAACAAGTAATAGTAATGTCTCTGCTTTTCAACATGCTATCTAGGTTGGTCATAACTTTTCTTCCAAGGAGTAAGCGTCTTTTAATTTCATGGCTGCAGTCACCATCTGCAGTGATTTTACTTTGCCAAAAAATGTCCGTCTAATCAAGGCTATGGTTTTTCCAGTGGTCATGTATGGATGTGAGAGTTGGACTGTGAAGAAGGCTGAGCACTGAAGAATTGATGCTTTTGAACTGTGGTGTTGGAGAAGACTCTTGAGAGTCCCTTGGACTGCAAGGAGATCCAACCAGTCCATTCTGAAGGAGATCAACCCTGGGATTTCTTTGGAGGGAATGATGCTGAAGCTGAAACTCCAGTACTTTGGCCACCTCACGCGAAGAGTTGACTCATTGGAAAAGACTCTGATGCTGGGAGGGATTGAGGGCAGGAGGAGAAAGGGACGACAGAGGATGAGATGGCTGGATGGCATCACGGACTCGATGGATGCAAACCTGAGTGAACTCCGGGAGTTGGTGATGGACCGAGAGGCCTGGCGTGCTTCGATTCATGGGGTCACAAAGAGTCGGACACGACTGACAGACTGAACTGAACTGATGGAAAAAAAACAGATTCTGACTCAGATGGTTATGGTGCATATCAAAGGAATGACTTCAATGAGCCCAGACACTTGCATCATCCCATACAGAAAGAAGTGCTGAATTCATTAACTTGAAATACCTAATTTTCTTTAATTCAGAGTAATCTTTTGATACTGACTACCTGGTTTATTATTTATTTATTTATTTTTAATTAGAGGATAATTGCTTTACAGTATTGTATTGGTTTCTGTCACATATCAACATGAATCACCTGTAAGTATATATATGTACCTCCCTCTTAAACCTCCCTCCCACCTTTGTCACAAAACACCAGATTTGAGCTCCCTCTGTCATACAGCAAATTTCCACTGGCTATCTAATTTTATATACGGTGATGTATATGTTTCAGTGCTACTCTCTCAATTCATACCACCTTCTCCGTCTCCTCCATGGCCATAAGTCTGTTTGCTATGTCTGCATCTCCATTCAGTTCAGTTCAGTTCAGTTCAGTTCAGTTCAGTCGCTCAGTAGTGTCCGACTCTTTGCGACCCCATGAATCGCAGCACGCCAGGCCTCCCTGTTCATCACCATCTCCCAGAGTTCACTCAGACTCACATCCATCGAGTCTGTGATGCCATCCAGTCATCTCATCCTCTGTCGTCCCCTTCTCCTCCTGCCCCCAATCCCTCCCAGCATCAGAGTCTTTTCCAACGAGTCAACTCTTCGCGTGAGGTGGCCAAAGTACTGGAGTTTCAGCTTTGGCATCATTCCTTCCAAAGAAATCCCAGGGCTGATCTCCTTCAGAATGGACTGGTTGGATCTCCTTGCAGTCCAAGGGACCCTCAAGAGTCTTCTCCAACACCACAGTTCAAAAGCATCAATTCTTCAGCGCTCAGCCTTCTTCACAGTCCAACTCTCACATCCATACATGACTACTGGAAAAACCATAGCCTTGACTAGACGGACCTTTGTTGGCAAAGTAATGTCTCTGCTTTTGAATATGCTATCTAGGTTGGTCATAACTTTCCTTCCAAGGAGTAAGCGTCTTTTAATTTCATGGCTGCAGTCACCATCTGCAGTGATTTTGGAGCCCCCCAAAATAAAGTCTGACACTGTTTCCACTGTTTCCCCATCTATTTCCCATGAAGTGATGGGACCGGATGCCATGATCTTCGTTGTCTGAATGTTGAGCATTAAGCCAACTGTTTTCGCTCTCCTCTTTCACTTTCATCAAGAGGCTTTTTAGCTCCTCTTCACTTTCTGCCACAAGGGTGGTGTCATCTGCATATCTGAGGTGATTGATATTTCTCCCGGCAATCTTGATTCCAGCTTGTGTTTCTTCCAGTCCAGCATTTCTCATGATGTACTCTGCATAGAAGTTAAATAAGCAGGGTGACAGTATACAGCCTTGATGTACTCCTTTTCCTGTTTGGAATCAGTCTGTTGTTCCATGTCCAGTTCTAACTGTTGCTTCCTGACCTGCATATAGGTTTCTCAAGAGGCAGGTCAGGTGCTCTGGTATTCCCATCTCTTTCAGGATTTTCCACAGTTTATTGTGATCCACCTAGTCAAAGGCTTTGGCATAGTCAATAGAGCAGAAATAGATGTTTTTCTGGAACTCTCTTGCTTTTTCCATGATCCAGTGGATGTTGGCAATTTGATCTCTGGTTCCTCTGCCTTGTCTAAAACCAGCTTGAACATTAGGGAATTCACAGTTCATGTATTGCTGAAGCCTGGCTTGGAGAATTTTGAGCATTACTTTACTAGCATGAGATGAGTGCAATTGTGCAGTAGTTTGAGCATTCTTTGGCATTGCCTTTCTTTGGAATTGGAATTAAAACTGACCTTTTCCAGTCCTGTGGCCACTGCTGAGTTTTCCAAATTTGCTGGCATACTGAGTGCAGCACTTTCACAGCATCATCTTTCAGGATTTGAAACAGCTCAACTGGAATTCCATCACCTCCACCAGCTTTGTTCATAGTGATGCTTTCTAAGGCCCACTTGACTTCACTTTCCAAGATGTCTGGCTCTAGATAAGTGATCACATCATCATGATTATCTTGGTCGTGAAGATCTTTTTTGTACAATTCTTCCATGTATTCTTGCCACCTCTTCTTAATATCTTCTGCTTCTGTTAAGTCCATACCATTTCTCTCCTTTATCGAGCCCATCTTTGCATGAAATGTTCCGTTGGTATCTCTAATTTTCTTGAAGAGATCTCTAGTCTTTCCCATTCTGTTCTTTTCCTCTATTTCTTTGCATTGATTGCTGAAGAAGGCTTTCTTATCTCTTCTTGCTATTCTTTGGAACTCTGCATTCAGATGCTTGTATCTTTCCTTTTCTCCTTTGCTTTTCGCCTCTCTTCTTTTCACAGCTATTTGTAAGGCCTCCTTGGACAGCCATTTTGCTTTTTTGCATTTCTTTTCCATGGAGATGGTCTTGATCCCTGTCTCCTGTACAATGTCATGAACCTCATTCCATAGTTCATCAGGCACTCCATCTATCAGATCTAGGCCCTTAAATCTATTTCTCACTTCCACTGTATAATCATAAGGCGTCTCCATTGCTGCCCTGCAAATAGGTTCATCAGTACCATCTTTCTAGATTCCATATATATGCTTTAATATACAGTATTTGCTTTTCTCTTTCTGACTTACTATATTCTGTATAATAGGCTCTAGGTTCATCCACCTTATTAGAAATGAGTCAAACACATTCCTCTTTATGGATGAATAGTATACCACTGTGTATATATACCACAGCTTTTTTAACCATTTATCTGTTGATGGACATCTAAGTTGTTTCCATGTTCTAGTATTGTAAATAATGCTGCAGTGAACATTGAGGTACATGTATCTTTTTCAATTATGGTTACCTCAAGGTATATGGCTAGTAGCTGGGTCATATTGTAGTTTTATTCCTAGTTTTTTAAGGAATCTTGATACTGTTCTCCATAGTGGGGAAAAAAAGTGAAAGTGAAGTCACTCAGTCATGTCCAGCTCTTTGCAACCCCATGGACTCTAACCCACCAAGCTCTGTATATGGGATTTTCCAGGCAAGTGTACTAGAGTAGGTTGCCATTTCCTTCTCCAGGAGATCTTCCCAACCCTAGGATTGAACCCAGGTCTCCCACATTGCAGGCAGACCCCTTATGCAGACACCTTACCATCTGAGCCCCAGGGAAGCCTATGGTTCTCCATAATGGCTGTATTAATTTGCATTCCAACCAGCAGTGGGAATGCAATTTTTTTCCACATCCTCTCTAGCATTTATTGTTTATAGATTTTTTGATGATGGCTATCCTGACCAGTGTGAAGTGATACCTCTTTTAGTTTTGATTTGCATTTCTCTAATAATGAGGAATGCTGAGCATCTTTTCATGTGTTTATTAGCCATCTGTATGTTTACTTTGGAGAAATGTCTCTTTAGGCCTTCTGTCCACTTTTTGATTGGGTTGTTTCTTTATCTGGTATTGAGCTGAACAGGCTGCTTGTATATTTTGGAGATCAAGCCTTGGTCAGTTGTTTTGTTTGGTATTATTTTCTCCCATTCTGAGAGTTGTCTTTTCAACTTGTTTATAATTTCCTTCACTGTGCAAAAGTTTTTAAGCTTAATTAGGTCCCATTTTTAATTTTTTGTTTTTATTTCCATTACTCTATTTAGATCTTTAATCCATTTGGAGTTTTTTTTGTGTATGGTGTTAGAAAGTATTCTAATTTCATTTGTTCACATATTGCTGTCTAGTTTTCCCTGCACCACTTACTGAGTAGTCTACCTTCTCTCTATTGTATATTCTTACCTTGTTTGTTAAAGATAAAGTTCCCACAGGTGTGTGGGTTTATCTCTGGGCTTTCTGTCTTGTTCCATTTGCCTATATTTCTGCTTTTGTGCCACTACCATACCATACTTGATAAATGTAGCTTTGTAAGATAGTGTAAAGTCAGGCAGAGTGATTCCCCCAGCTCCATTCTCCTTTCTCAAGATTGTTTTGGCTGTTCAGGGTCTTTTGTGCTTCCATACAAACTGTGAAATTTTTTCTTCTAGTTCTGTGAAATATACCATGGGTAGTTTGATAGGGATTGCATTGCACCTGTAGACTGCTTTGGGTAGGATAGTCATTTTGACAATATTGATTCTTCCAATCCAAGAACATGTATATCTCTACATGTGTTTGTGTTGTCTTTGATTTCTTTCATCAGTGTCTGATAGTTCTCTGTATATAGGTCTTTTGTCATTTTAGGTAGGTTTATTCCTAGGTATTTTATTCTTTTGTTGCAGTGGTGAATGGGATTGTTTCCTTAATTTCTCTTTCTGATTTTTCATTGTTAGTGTATAAGGATGCAAGAGATTTCTGTGTATTAATTTTTATATTCTGTAATTTTGCTATGTTTCTTGATTAGCTCTAACTATTTCCTGGTGACCTCTTTAGGGTTTTCTACGTATAGTATCATGCCATCTGCAAGCAATGAGAGTGTTGCTTCTTCTTTTCCAATCTGGATTCATTTTATTTCTTTTTCTTTTCTGATTTCTGTGGCTAGAACTCCCAAAACTATATGGAATAATAGTGGCGAGAGTGGCACCTTGTCTTGTTCCTGATCTTAGAGGAAATGCTTTCATTTTTTCACCATTGAGATTAATGTTTGTTGTGGGCTTGTTGTATATGTTCTTTATTATGTTGAGGTATTTTCCTTGTATGCCTACTTTCTGGAGAGTTTTTATCATAAATGGGTGTTGAAATTTGTCAAGAACTTTCTCTGCATCTATTAGGATGATCATATGATTTTTATCTTTCAGCTTGTTAATATGGTGTATCACATTGATTGCTTTGAGTATACTGAAGAATCCTTGCATCCCTGGGATAAAGCCAGTTGATCATGATGAATAATCCTTTTAATATGCTGTTGGGTTCTGTTTGCTAGAATTTTGTTGAGAATTTTTGAATCTATGTTCATCAGTGATATTGGCCTATAATTTTCTTTTTTTGTCTGGTTTTGGTATCAGGGTGATGGTGGCCTTGTAGAATGCGTTTAGGAGTTTTCTTCCTCTGCAATTTTCTGGAAGAGTTGACCAGGATAGATGTTAGCTCTTCTTTAGACTTTTGATAGAATTCACCTGTGAAGCCATCTGGACCTGAGCTTTTGTATGTTGGAAGATTTTTTATTACACTTTTTATTTCTGTGCTTGTGATTTATCTGTTCATATTTTCTATTTCTGTCTGATTCATTTTTGAAAGGTTATACTTTTCTAAGAATTTGTCCATATCTTCCAGGTTGTCCATATTATTGGCATATAATTGTTCATAGTAGTCTCTTATGAACCTTTGTATTTCTGTGTTTCCTGTTGTCAACACAGAATTAAAGTTTCCCCTTTACTAGTTATTAGCATTTGCCTTATATAGTGAGGTGCTCCTATATTGAGTGCATATATATTTATAATTGTTATATCTTCTTCTTGGATAGATCCCTTGATCATTATGTAGTGTCCTTCCTTGTCTCTTGTAATAGTCTTTATTTTAAAGTCTATTTTATCTGATGTAAGAATTGCTACTCCCACTTTCTTTTGATTTCCATTTGCATGGAATATCTTTTTCCAGCCTCTCTTTCCATTTGTGTGTGTCTCTAGGTCTGAAGTGACTCGTGGACAGCTTATATAGGGGTTTATTTTTGGATTCATTCAGCCAATATGTGTCTTTTGGTTGGAGCATTTAGTCCACTTACATTCAAGGTAATTATCAATATGTATGATCCTATTACCAATTATTTTATTGTTTTGTGTTTGCTTTTGCAGTTCATTTCTTTCTCTTGCATTTCCTGTCTAGAGAAGCTCCTTTAGTATTTATTGTAGAGCTGGTTTGGTGGTGCTGAATTCTCTTAATTTTTGCGTGTCTGAAAGTTTTTGATTTCTTCTTCAAATCTGAATGAGATCCTCACTGGATAGAGTAATCTTGGTTGTAGGTTTTTTTCCTTTTATCGCTTTAAGTATATCCTGCCACTCCCTTCTGGCCTGCAGAGTTTCTGTTGAAAGATCAGCTATTAGCCTTATTGGGATCCCTTTGTATATTATTTGTTGCTTTACCTTTGCTGCTTTTAATATTTGTTCTTTGTATTTAATTTTTCTTAGTTTGATTAATAAATGTCTTGGCATCTTTCTCCTTGGGTTTATCCTATATGGGACTCTGGGCTCCCTGGACTTGGGTGGGAGCTTTCCCTAACTTTCCAATGCTAAGGAAGTTTTTAACTATAATCTCTTCAAGTATTTTTTTATACCTTTTCTTTTTTCTTCTTCTTCTTCTGGAAGTCCTATAATTCTAATGTTGGTACACTTAATTTGTCCCAGAGGTCTCTGAGACTGCCCTCATTCATTTCTTTTTAATTTTTCCTTATTCTCCTCTGCTTCAGTTATTTCCACCATTCTATCTTCCAGTTCACTTATTTGTTCTTCTGCCTCAGATAGTCTACTATTGGTTCCCTCTAGTGTGTTTTTAATCTCAGTTATTGTGTTGTTCATTGCTGATTGTCTATATCTTTAATTCTTCTAGGTCCTCGTAAAACATTCCTTGCATCTCCTTGATCCATGCCTCCAGTGTATTTATCTGTGCCTCCACTTTATTTCCAAGATTTTGGATCATGTTTGCTATCATTACTCTGAATTGTTTTTCAGGTAGACTACTTATTTCCCCTTCATTTATTTGGTCTTATGGGTTTTTACCATGTTTATTCATCTGATGCATGTTTTTCTTTTCATTTGTTTAATTTACTGTGTTTGGAATCTCCTTTCTTCAGGCTGGAGGGCCGTAGGTCCTCCTAATTGTGGAGTCTGCCCCCAGTGGGTGGGGTTAGACTAGTGCCTTGGGAAGCTTTCCTGGTTGGGGGGACCTGTGTCTGTGCTCTGGTGGGTGCAGCTGGATCTTGTCTCTCTGAAGGGCAGTGCTGTCTACTAGTGTGTCTTGGGGTGACTATGGGCTTGATATGACTTTGGGCAGCCTTTCTGATAATGGGCAGGACTGTGTTTCTGTTTTGCTAATGATTTGGCATGAGGCATCCAGCATTGGAGCTTTCTAGCCTTGAGGTGAGGCTTGATCTTTGTGTTGAGATGGAGGCATTTAGGAGAGCTTTCGTCAGTTAATGTTCCATGAGGTTGGGCGTTCTCTGGTGGTTCAAAGTCCTTGATTCAGATTTCCCACCTCAGAGATTCAAGCCTGACTCCATACTGAGGCACCAAAACCTCACAGGCCTCAAAGCACCGAAGACAAAACCCCAAAACTAATGGTGAAAGCAACACCTCAAAAGCCAGAGCACCCAAAGAAACTTGCACATGAGTTTTAAGTGATCTATATACTCCTTTCCAATGGTCAGGGACTCCTGCCAGCTCTCAAATGGTGTTTTGTGAGCTCTTCTGCATCAGAAGATATATTCGTGATGTAAGCATGGAGAAAGAAGTACTCCACATTCACCTACTCCTCTGCCGTCTTGTTGTCCATCCTGACTACTTGGTTTATGTTGCAAAAGCTCCTATTTATCCTGGCTCCTCACTAACTTCTTTGGAAAATGTCCCTCAGAGTTACTGGAGAGGCTGTCTCCCAGGCTTCAGTCCTCAGTGTGTCTGCTGAATAAACAAAATTCTCAGTTTTTTTTTTTTAAGTATTTTCACATAACTTTTTAAAAATTTGAGTTATGCTTTCTAGGGGACCCAGACTAAAAACATAATTGGTTCCAAATAAGGTCCACCCTTAGCATTTGACTGATCTGTCTTTTAGCTCTTTAATTTACAACTTCCATGCCATTCTATTTCTTTTCTCTTGCACTTCTTTGGTTATTATAATAAATCATATTGCTTGTTCTGATGAGTTTTCCACATTCTAGATTTTGCTGACTTCTCTTACTATGGTGTTGTATATCATTTTCCTCTACTCCCTATATTTCCTAAACTGGTAGTTAGATCTATAATCTTGATCATATTCAGAGGCTATTATATTGAACAATGCAAATATAGAGTATTTCCATCATCCAGAAGGCTAGGCCTAGAGCCATTAATACACTTTAATTCTAATATTTACAATGTCTAGCATTTCATTCTATCACTCTTTATTTGTTAACTGTGATTGTTCTATAAAGAATAACATTTCCCCATGAACTATTCACTTAGCGTGAGGTATAGGTTGTACAGTAAAGGTATGATAAGCACAAAGTGCTTATGTGCCTTTGTTTACCAATAATCAGAACAATGAAATAATTCCCTGGCATCCTCTGAAGTTGATCAAAATATTTTGTTGTTCTTATTGTTTTGAAAATTGTGGTATATGACTTATCTCATGTCTTTCAGTTAATTGTAATCATTCTTCTTTCTGATTCTCAAATTGTTACATATAGTAGGTTGGTTTCTACAGTAGTATTTAAAGTCCTCATCCCACCCCCGGTGCCAAGCATGGCTTGTGAGTTTTTAGTTTCCTGACAAGGGATTGAATCAAGGCCACAGCAGTGAAAATCCCCACCACTGTACCACCAGGGAATGCCCCAAAGTTTTCTCATTTCTAATACAAGATATTTCAGGCTCTTGTACATTAGACATTTTTTTCAAATAGTCCTGGTTCATTTTAGAGAAAAACAGTATTTATAGATCACAGTCCAGATACTAGCAGTACTCATTCCTAGAGACATGGCAGCTTTTGTTTTTTTAGCATACAGAGCTAGAAAATTTTGTTTGTTTAAAGAAAACACATCTTAAATTCATGGTAATTTCCAAATTCAAACTTAAGACTACAAGATTTTACTTTACTTTGATTCTATGTTTGTAGCTCTTTTTTCCTGAGCTGAGAATCTTGGTTCCTAATGTTCTCAACACAAGTACCTGTTTCCTTTGTCCTATAAACTATATTAATCTGATTAAGTTGTGTCCATAATGTACTGATTGTTAAATATCTTGACTATCATCCTTACCTTATGACTTTCAGATTCTGTGAGTTAATTGTTCTTTCCCTGAATTTTCTCATTTACAGTGAATTGCTATCCTCCTGCTGCTGCTGCTAAGTTGCTTCAGTCGTGTCCGACTCTGTGCACTCCATAGACGGCAGCCCACCAGGCTCCCCCGTCCCTGGGATTCTCCAGGCAAGAACACTGGAATGGGTTGCCATTTCCTTCTCCAATACATGAAAGTAAAACGTGAAAGTGAAGTCGCTCAGTTGTGTCTGACTCTTAGCGACCCCATGGACTGCAGCCTACCAGGCTCCTCCATGCATGGGATTTTCCAGGCAAGAGTACTGGAGTGGGGTGCCATTGTCTTTTCCAGCTATCCTCCTACCACCCATGATTTAGTAAACCTATCAGGCAAGGAACTTAGCCTCCCCTTCTATAGCAGTAGAAAAGAATCCCAGGCCATGAGAGAGTTAACACCCCATGCATGAACTTTGGCCAGTGTAAGATAAGAGGAGAGAACCAGCAAATAATCTTTCTTTTTTATCCCTCAGTGGAATATTCCAATACATGGCGGGTTTGCATAACTTTTAAAGAAGACTTATGTGTAACTAAGCAACCAGGTATATTTTCTTGAAGCTTTGGTGGGTCCAGTAATAAAGCAGCTTGCATTTACTTTCTTTCCTTCCCCATATTTCTATGTTCTGTTGCTCTGGGATTGTACCTCATTGCACCTTACCATAGTACCTAAGGCTCTATTATGAAATCTTTGCTTCTTGCTCTGTTCCCTAGGGAATTCAGGCAAAGACAATTTCCCAGGATCTTTTCCTTTAGAATAGAGAAGGGTAATTCTGGTGCTTTAATATGTACCACAGCTGAGTCTTATGATCAGGCAAGTATAGATGACAATACCTTAAAGCATCCTCAGGTTTCAGATCTTGTGTCAACAGGAAATGACCGGCTAAAGCTGTACAGAATTCAGAAGGGGATCCATGCCAGAAACTTTTATTGTTGAATTTATTTATTTATTTATACATTCATTCAGCATATATGTATTGTACATATATTTCATGCAGACAAAATTCTAGATAAGGAATATGCATTGGTGAATTAAAGAAAAAGCTTCTTCTCCTCAGAAAGCTGGATTCTAAGACTGGATATCATCGAGATGAACACAGAAATCTCAGCCACAATACTGGGCCATGTGGGCACACAGGAAATGTTGAAACCACTAGTAATAGCAGATACCATAATGAAGTTGGAAATGAAAGACATTTATGGCAGCTCACAAGTATCATGCCAGAAACTTTTAGATATGGCCATGAAGGACAATGAACAAGACGATTAGCACAGAGAGAAGCCAGGAGGCATTAAGATGAAACTGACCAAAAAACATTGTCAGCTGCCAAAGCAAAGAGCACTTGCATCAACTGTAAATAGTATTAATAGTAAAGAATCTGCCTGCCAACGCAGGAGACACAGGAGACCATGATTCAGTCCCTGGATCAGGAAGATCCCCTGGAGGAGGAAATGGCAACTCACTCCAGTATTCATGCCTGGGAAATCCCATGGATGGAGGAGCCTGGTGAGCTACAGTCTATAGGGTGGCAAAAAGTCAAACGTGACTAAGTGACTGAGTGTGCGTGCACACACACACACACACACACACACAGTTTATTTGGGAGGTAAAGGAGAATACTGGTAGAAGAGTAACAAAGTGACACAGGAAAAGGAAGACAACAAATACAGGGTGTATAATCAAACCAGTTACCACTGTGTATAATTAGATCATAATCCCACGGGAAACTCTGGCAGCCACCGCAGAACACACACCACCGTCTTATTCAACTGCAAAGAGTAAGGGGGCTGAAGTGGTCGTGTATCAGCTCCTGTCATTCATTGGTTGAGAGCAGCTCTCAGAGAGGGAAAAACATTAATTCCTCTGTTCTTCTGGCCTGCTGTGTAGGTGATGAAATAGCGAATAATGAGAGAAAGCCCTCATTCAGAGAAACACACATACTGGCTGCTGGAAAACCGGCGAATATGCACTGAAGTGGTAAGGACAAGGGGCTTTGGTTAAAGCAATAACAGCATTTGCTGCAAGAAGTGAGAGTTTCTCTTCAGTTGTGATCTAACTGCATCATCTTAAATAGGGGCATTTTAAAAGTTGCAGGCATGTGTGTGTGAGTGCTGAAGGAAACTACAGACAATATCTGACTCTGCTTTTTAGAATCCGCCTTCTCCCATTTCTTATGATTCTGATGGGGCTGTCATTCAAAAGGCTTATCTCCCTTGCGACAAGGTGTACAAGTGACCCAAGCCGACCAATAGTGTTAAATTATTGTAGTAGACACTGTTGGCGCCCCAGTTAGATTCCCTTTACTGGTTCTCCAGTTCAGGTGAGTGTTCCTGATAGCCGCATTTTTCCTCAGAGAATTGCCCTCAGCAGGAAAGGGCAATTTGCATACACCTATCCCTATTCCACTTCTAAAGATAAGGAGACACAAAAAACAGATCACTTGCCTCACATGGGAAGTGCGGAGAGACAATTCTGCAGAACAATTTAGGCTTCAGCACTCCCCAAGAGGTCAGGTTAGACAGCAACTGGACCCTCACCTTTGCCTGGTCTCTTCCCTGGTCCCGTTCTCTTTCCCTCACCTGCTTATAGAACCTTTCCTGAGAGTACTTTCCAATCAATAGGGTGCAACTGAATCCCTAGCTCATGCTCTGCTCCTAGGATCAGTTCAGTTCAGTCGCTCAGTCGTGTCCGACTCTTTGTGATCCCATGAATCGCAGCACGCCAGGCCTCCCTGTCCATCACCATCTCCCAGAGTTCACTCAGACTCACGTCCATCGAGTCCGTGATGCCATCCAGCCATCTCATCCTCTGTCGTCCCCTTCTCCTCCTGCCCCCAATCCCTCCCAGCATCAGAGTCTTTTCTAATGAGTCAACTGTTCGCATGAGGTGGCCAAAGTACTGGAGTTTCAGCTTTAGCATCATTCCTTCCAAAGAAATCCCAGGGCTGATCTCCTTCAGAATGGACTGGTTGGATCTCCTTGCAGTCCAAGGGACCCTCAAGAGTCTTCTCCAACACCACAGTTCAAAAGCATCAATTCTTCGGCACTCAGCCTTCTTCACAGTCCAACTCTCACATCCATACATGACCACTGGAAAAACCATAGCCTTGACCAGACGGACCTTAGTCGGCAAAGTAATGTCTCTGCTTTTGAATATGCTATCTAGGTTGGTCATAACTTTCCTTCCAAGGAGTAAGCGTCTTTTAATTTCATGGCTGCAGTCACCATCTGCAGTGATTTTGGAGCCCCCCAAAATAAAGTCTGACACTGTTTCCACTGTTTCCCCATCTATTTCCCATGAAGTGATGGGACCAGATGCCATGATCTTTGTTTTCTGAATGTTGAACTTTAAGCCAACTTTTTCACTCTCCTCTTTCAGTTTCATCAAGAGGCTTTTTAGCTCCTCTTCACTTTCTGCCATAAGGGTGGTGTCATCTGCATATCTGAGGTGATTGATATTTCTCCCAGCAATCTTGATTCCAGCTTGTGCTTCTTCCATCCCAGCGTTTCTCATGATGTACTCTGCATAGAAGTTAAATAAGCAGGGTGACAATATTTGGAACCAGTCTGTTGTTCCATGTCCAGTTCTAACTGTTGCTTCCTGACCTGCATACAGATTTCTCAAGAGGCAGGTTAGGTGGTCTGGTATTCCCATCCCTTTCAGAATTTTCCACAGTTTATTGTGATCCACACAGTCAAAGGCTTTGGCATAGTCAATAAAGCAGAAATAGATGTTTTTCTGGAACTCTCTTGCATTTTCCCTGATCCAGCAGATGTTGGCCATTTGATCTCTGGTTCCTCTGCCTTTTCTAAAACCAGCTTGAACATCAGGGAGTTCACGGTTCATGTATTGCTGAAGCCTGGCTTGGAGAATTTTGAGCATTACCTTACTAGCATCTGAGATGAGTAAACCAAAACCATTCAGTGAGATACAATGATGGATTGGCCCAGGGGAAGACACAAGACCCTGGCATAACTAGAGCCTTTGGACACATTGATATGGACTCTGGGAAATCTGTCTTTAAAGTTATGAGCTACATTTAAGAACATTGTGCTAGGTGTATGTTTACTCCCTAAAATATATTTCACTCTTCCTCTGATAACAGCATGTTGATTTTAGAAGAAGAGGAAAGGAACTATTAATACTTCTTTCTCTTATTCTTGGCTCCTCTACTTTGAGAGGAGGTAACTTCTTCTTGAGTCTGTAGGTGGGCATATGACCCAGACTGACCTTCCCGTGTCCACAGAGGTTGTTTGGCATGGTCATGTGACCCAGTCAGAGCCATTGAAATATGGTGACTGGTAAGAGAGAGAAAAAAAAAACAAACTTCTTTTTCCTCCTGGGACTAAGAGCATCAAGGATGAGCGGAACCTAGGGCTTCTGGGGGCCATCATGAGGAACCTGAGTATAAAGCCAGCACAGCAGAAGGCAGGATACCGTGGAGGGGGTGAAATGAAAACAATTGAAATAATTGAAATAGCTGTCGTTGTCGGAGCTCATGGTTCAAGTTCCACTCAGTCTTATTTTAGATTACACTTCTTTGATTACACAGTCTGAGTTCCCTTCTTTGTTTAAACCAATTTGGGTTGGATTTTATAATACTTACAAGCAAAACGATTCTGACAAATACAATGATAGCAGGCCTGCAGCTGCAAGAAAATATATTGCTGCCATGTAAAGAGACCCTTGGTGACAATAAAACCTACTCATAAGAAAGAATTAGAACTAAGAGATGGAGAGAGATATTGCTATGGGCAATATCTAAGCAACAGAATCCTGTCATTCCTGAAGTATATTGCTCCTTTGGGTTCTCAATTATATCAACACAAAAATTTCCCCTTTTTTTTTTCTTAAAGGAGTAGGAATTAAGATTTATCACTTTCAAAGGAAAGGATTCTCACACAATACCTTTTTCTCACTTTTCCTTTGTGCTACTTTGTTTTATTTTATAGAGTTGAAGGCTTTCTGTTTATATTCTGGCCTTGATCTTTTGTCATGGTTTGCTATACATAATTTATTCCACCACTTATCTTTTACTTTGTTTATGCTATTTCTCATTGCTGAGAAGCTCATAGTTTTATTGGATTTAAATCAACAAGCTTCACCGTTATCATCTTCAGATTATTGGACATGGTTTCTTGGTTGAAAGTGATGCAAACCCAACTCAATCTAGTTCTGATAAAAAGACAATTTATTGTCTAATAAAACTGAGAATTCTAGAGATATTTGGTCCTAAGTCACAACTAGAATCATAACTCCAACCGTGTCATTAGGATTATTTCTCTCTCAATCTATTCAATTCTCTGGGCTTCTTTCCTCTTGAAGCTTCCTGCATCTTTTTGGAAATGTGGCCCATATTATTACATTTCATGGTTCCAAAGGAATAGAGAAAGACTGTCCTGATGGATTGGACATAGGCATCCCAGGAGAACCTGCTAGCTATTATGGGCACTCTGGCCAATATGTATTGTATCCCTATTTCTCTGTCTGGTGACTGGTTCAGCCATTTCAAGCTACTCAGAACATGAGTCAACCATGCGAGTTGAGACAGTTTGGTTTTGGAACAACTGAAGTAAGGGAAAACCTAGTAAGCTTATGATAGCTACTGTGCTTAGCTCCATCTTTTGTGTCTTGTTTATGAAAATCTTCCTTTTCCCAAATTATATTTTTTTATATTTTATATACAGATACATGTGTATGTTTATGTGTTTTAAATCTGCTCATACTTTTTTACTTTTAAAAATTGTTTTTATTTCAAATCTGTATTCCATCTAGAAAGTATTTTTATTTATGGCATGACATAGATTTATAACTTAATTTTTCCCCATATGTTAAACCTATTGTCTTAAAACCATATGTTGAACAGTATACCCTTTCCCCATAATTTGTAATAAATGCTATATTCATTACAAACTAGATTCTACATTTATGTAGGTCTGTTACTTGACCATGCATTGCTCCATTGATCTGGTTTTCTATCCCTCTAGTCTTTCACTTGCCCCTAAAGTTCTGGCAGGCATATCTGGGGCTCTGATTCTCTTTGATTTCATCTCCATTTATCTAATTCTATACAACAATGAAATTAAAAGACGCTGCTCCTTAGAAGAAAAGTTATGACCTACCTAGAGAGCATATTAAAAAGCAGAGATGTTACTTTGCCAACAAAGGTCCATCTAGTCAAAGATACGGTTTTTCCAGTAATCATGTATGGATGTGACAGTTGGACTATAAAGAAAGCTGAATACCAAAGAATTGATGCTTTTGAACTGTGGTGCTGGAGAAGTCTCTTGAGAGTCCCTTGGACAGCAAGGAGATCCAACCAATCCATCCTAAAGGAAATCAGTCCTGAATATTTATTGGAAGGACTGACGCTGACACTGAAACTCTAATACTTTGGGCACCTGATGCGAAGAACTGACTCATTTGAAAAGACCCTGATGCTGGGAAAGATTGAAGGCAGGAGAAGAAGGGGACAACAGAGGATAAGATGGTTGGATGGCATCACCGACTCAATGGACATGAGTCTGAGTAATCTCTGGGAGTTGGTGATGGACAGGGAAGCCTGGCGTGCTGCAGTCCATGGGGTCACAAAGAGTCGGACATGACTGAGTGACTGAACTGAACTGAACTGAATGGAATCTGATTCTTTGAATTTTTCTTTATTCGATAGTTTAAATTTTCATTTAGAGAATCCCCTGTCAGTCTACTGGTTAAGACTCTGATGCTTTCATTGCAGAGGGCATTGGTTCAGCCCCTGGATGGGGAACTGGAAAAGAAAAAGGAAAAAGAAAGAGAAAGAAAGAAAAAACAGACAAACAGCTGGCCCACTGACTTATTTTGTCTGTTTTGTCAGTTTCTGAAAGAAGTACGTTAAAATGGCTTACCTTGATTATGGCCATATCTACTTCTAGTTCTGTCAATCTAGCTTTTAAGATTAAGGACCATGTTATTAGGTGCCTATAAATTTATTATATCTTCCTGGCAAATTGAACATTTTGCCATTATGAAAAAAAATCTCCATTTCTAGAAATCCTATTTGCCTTCAAGTCTATTTTGTCTGATATGAATATAGCTACATTAGCTTTCTTTTGGTTAACATTTGTATGGTATGTGTTTTCCATCCTTTTTTTATTCAACTTTTCTCAGTTCTTTCCTTGTTTTCTTGACCTTTCTCTGTGAAGAATAGTGACTAAATATTTTGTCCCTTAATTTGTCTGATGTTTTCCTCATGACTTGACTGTGGTTATAGGATTTGAGGATGAAAAACACAAAGATAAAGTGACCTTCTTATCACATCATATTGTTGTTGTTCAGTCACTAAGTCGAATCCAGCTCTTTGCGACCTCATGGACTACAGCACACCAAGCTCCTCTGTCCTTCACTATCTCCCAGAGTTTGCTCAAATCCATGTCCATTGAGTCCCTGATGCTATGTGACCATCTCATCCTCTGCCACCCTCTTTTTCTTTTGCCTTCAACCTTTCATAACATCAGGGTCTTTTCCAATCAGTTGGCTGTTCGTATCAGGTGGTCCAAGTATTGGAGTTTCGGCTTCAGCAACAGTCCTTCCAATGACTATCCAGAGTTGATTTCCTCCAGGATTGACTGGTTTGATCTCCATGCCATCCAAGGGACTCTCAAGAGCCTTCTCAAGCACCACAATTTGAAAGCATCATTTTTTTGTCGCTCAGCCTTAGTCCAACTCTCATATTCATACATGACTACTGGAAAAACCATAGCTTTGACTATATGGTCAGCAAAGTGATGTCTCTGCTTTTTAATACACTCACTAGGCTTTCCTTCCAAGGAGCAAACGTCTTTTACTTTCATGGCTGCAGTCATCATCCACAGTGATTTTGGAGCCCAGGAAAATAAAACCTATCACTGTTTCCACTTTTTCCCCTTCTAGTTGTCATGAAGTGATGGGACCAGATGCCATGATCTTAGTTTTTTTAATGCTGAGTTTCAAGCCAGTTTTTTTACTCTCCTCTTTCACCCTCATCAAAAAGCTCTTCAGTTCCTCTTCAATTTCTGCCATTAGAGTGATATCATCTGCATATCTGAAATTGTTGATATTTCCACTGGCAATCAACTTATTACTGTTGATAATAACTTTGATCACTTAGTTAAGGTGGTGTTCTCCATTGTAAAATTATTATTTTTTCCCCTTTCATATTCTATTATTTGGAAGTAAGTCACCAAGTTCAACCCACACTCACAAAGGACAGTAAAAGGAGTTAAACCCTCTTTCTGCAAAGGAGGAAGGATGTCTGCGTATACTATTTGACATTATTCCATAAAGGACATTTGTCCCATCTCCCCCAGTTGTTTGGTTATTCAATCATTTTGTTGTTTTAAGTATAAACTCAAGTATATTTATTTTATATCTTGTGCTGTAATTCAGTATCACAATATTTATTTTGTTTCCCAATTTGTTTCAGCTTTGGCCATTAGGAACTCCTCCAAGTTGGCTCTAGTATCCCTTTGACTTGCACCATCTATTTTCATTGTTGTAGTTTCTGAGCAATTCCTTCATTTCTGTTTCTATAAAATGCTCTCTAGGCTTATTTTGTATTTTCCTTGCCCCAGAACTAAATTCAGTCATTTCTCCAAGGAGTTTCTTTTGATTGGAGAACGGTATTAGAAACCAAGATCTCGGCATTGGGTGTATTTGTTTCTACTGTAGTGTCACTGCTCCCAGGATTTCTTAGTAGGAAGAGGAAATATATATGTGTATACCTACCAGTGTAGATACACATGTATTTCTAAAGGCATTCCTATATCTATTCATCTGTATATATGTTAAACTAAACATGAATTCATGTCAAGGCTGTATATTGTCACCTTGCTTATTTAACTTCTATGCAGAGTACATCATGAGAACTGCTGGACTGGAAGAAGCACAAGCTGGAATCCAAATTGCCAAGAGAAATATCAATAACCTCAGATATGCAGATGACACCACCCTTATGGCAGAAAGTGAAGAGGAACTAAAAAGCCTCTTGATGAAAGTGAAAGAGAAGAGTGGAAAAAGTTGGCTTAAAGCTCAACATTCAGAAAACAAAGATCATGGCATCTGGTCCCATCACTTCATGGCAAATAGATGGGGAAACAGTGGAAACAGTGTCAGACTTTATGTTTTTGGGCTCCAAAATCACGGCAGATGGTGACTGCAGCCATGAAATTAAATGACGCTTACTCCTTAGAGGGAAAGTTATAACCAACCTAGATAGCATATTTAAAAGCAGAGACATCACACATCACTTTGCCAACAAAGGTCCGTCTAGTCAAGACTATGGTTTTTCCTGTGGTCATGTATGGATGTGAGAGTTGGACTGTGAAGAAAGTTGAGCACCAACAAATTGATGCTTTTGAACTGTGGTGTTGGAGAAGACTCTTGAGAGTCCCTTGGACTGCAAGGAGATCCAAAAAGTCCATCTAAAGGAGATCAGTCCTGGGTGTTCTTTGGAAGGAATGATGCTAAAGCTGAAACTCCAGTACTTTGGCCACCTCATGTGAAGAATTGACTCATTGGAAAAGACTCTGATGCTGGGAGGGATTGGGGGCAAGAGGAGAAGGGGACGACAGAGGATAGATGCCTGGATGGCATCACCGACTCGATGGACGTGAGTTTGTGTGAACTCTGGGAGATGGTGATGGACAGGGAGGCCTAGCGTGCTGCAATTCATGGGGTTGCAGAGAGTCGGACACGACTGAGCGACAACTAAACTGAAACATGAGTCCATATTAGTTGCCAGTGTGTATATTTTTAAATTCATTTATTGTGTGAGAATCCTGATAAGACCTTTCCAACCAGAAGCTTCAGTTTTGAGAATCAAATTATCTCCTTGAAAAGTTCCTCTCACCATTTTCTCATCTCTCTCTCTCACTCTCTCTGCTTCTCAGTTTCTGTCCTTTTGTCCCCTTCTCTCTCTGTGTGTATATACCTCACTATCTTTGCCTCTGTCTCCCTCTGTCTAAATTTAGCTGGTATTTCAAGGATGTGCTGGTAAGATGCCTATTTGTTTATATATCTCCTCCCTGCCTGCCCCTCTTATACTTTCAGGAGACTGACCCTCATAGCTTCTCAGGCTCCCTTGGTCTGTGGGAGGCACTGGCAGGAGACTGCAAGGTGGGAAGAATTTCCTCAAGTTCCTTTTTTCAGTTTGTTTAAGTCTCTGATTTCCATGTTGGTGGCTTTCCATGTTAGGGGACCTATGACCATCTGTTCATAAACACGTGAACTAAAGCTTTGTGTTTGTGGGTGAAATTTATCAATTGTGGCTTCATAGTAACAGATGGGCAGGACCCGGGAAGTCTCATATGGGGACTCCCCCGAATTTTTGTAAGTATTTTTCTCTGGGTTGGCCAATTTCTCTAGAGAAGGCTCCTCCTGTGAAGCTGCCTGGTAGGGAGTAGTGTGTGTCAGCAGAAGGGAGAGAGTGGGTGGTGGTAGAATCTATGTGGCTCAGAGCAGGGGATGATGCCAAGGTCTCCATTCAGAGTTCAGACTTCGTTCAGGTCCCCCCATAGTCCTCCAGCAGCCTCACCCTCAGCTGTGCCTGATCTCCCTAAACTAGGAGCTTTGGGATCCAACCTTTCCAGATGACAAACTCCAGTTTTCTGTACTGATACACAAGGATCAATATTTTCAGCTATGTTCCCCATTCCACCATGAGATGTGGTATTTCCACTGTCTGAGCATTTCTGGAGTACTGAAGCACAAATTGGCTACCTCTTATTGGCTCATCCCATTTACTTTGTAAAAGTGAGAAAACTGAAAGCAATATTAAACCAAAATTCTGAAACTAGATTGTGAACATTTATCAAAATTTTATTTAATTTCTTAAAGAAAAAAACCAGCAGGTAGGAAAAAAAAAAAGGCTAGTTTGCCAGTACTTGAAAACTGGTGTGTGTGTGTATACAAATAAACATAGAGTTAGAGTTAATGAAAAGAATTCTAGGAACAATTTGCTAGATAAGATTGAAAACTGGTTAACTTTCTGCTGCTACTAAGTCACTTCGTGTCCAACTCTGTGTGACCCCATAGACGGCAGCCCACCAGGCTCCCCTGTCCCTGGGATTCTCCAGGCAAGAACACTGGAGTGGGTTGCCATTTCCTTCTCCAATGCATGAAAGTGAAAAGTGAAAGTGAAGTCACTCAGTCGTGTCCAACTCTTTGTGATCCCATGGACTGTAGCCTACCAGGCTCCTCCGTCCACGGGATTTTCCAGGCAAGAGTACTGGAGTGGGTTGCCATTGCTTTCACCAGTTAACTTTCTACATGGCCTTAAAATCCTTGTGTCTAACTCCACACCCGGGCTATAAAATCATAGAGCTTGTTGGTTTCTAAAGTTGAACTATAGGGACTTCCCTGGTGGCCTGCCCTCCCAATGCAGAGGGCCCAGTTTGTTTCCTGCTTGGGGAAGTGGATCCCACATGCCCCAGCTGAAAGTTCACATGCCACAACTGAAGATCCCAAGTGCCACAACTAAGACACGGCATTGCCAAATAATAAATAAATACAAATAGGTATTTTAAAATAAATAAACTGTAACTGTCGTGGACCATAAAACTGTTTGTCCTTTCAGTAGCTGTGAGTCAATTAGATATCTTGTGCCAATGGATTAACATTCCTCAGGACTCTAGTTTCAAGTTTCATTCAAACTGGGTTTGAAAAGGTGTTTCCTTGAGGTATCAGAAATTAGTCAATCATAATTTTTCCTTTTTTCCAAGTATGGAGTCATTTGCTCTTTCTCTCCTATGCCTGGTAAAAAACATGTAAAATATATGACAACATTAACCTATTCTTGCTCTCAATGACTACTCTTTTTTCCTTTTGGGTTTTTCTTCTAATTTGCTCTTATTTTAGTGGGATTGGGGGAGAAAGTAGGCATTAACAGGTGAGCTCAATTTCTCCTTTTTTAAACTACACATTTCTTCCTGCTCTCTATCTTCCAGGCGTTTCCTAAAATTCTGGCCTGTTGGTTTTTCAGTTTCTTGATGCCTCTATAAAATTATTAGTTTCTCTTTTTCATGTTTTTTTCCCTAGCTTTCTTTGGGACTTTTCAGCAAGGATGACAGTATATTTTCAAACATTCTATATGCCATCCTGATCTAGGCTTTTTCCTGATTATATCAATGTTTGGTTCCAAATATCATTCCCACTTTTGGGGGATAGAAGCAAATGGTTCCCATGATTCAGAAAAGCATTACTGTAAGGAAACAGTAATGTCTTATCTCTCAGCCTCTCCACTTCTTACTTATCCCTCTTCACCTATAGAAGACAGAGTTGACTTTGCTGGTGTTCTGGCCTTCTGTGCCTCAGAGGAGCAGTCTTTTCACATTTTATGAGTATTGCCTTGTGTGGGGAGAGGGGAATCACTGCTAACAAAATCCCCTTCAATGATCATCTGGAAGGGCTTCTTCTCAGCTTTTAAAATTTTGGTGGCCATAAGTAGCACTAGGAGGAGCCAGTTATAAATGTGGAACCCCAGATTCCTCTCCTAGATAATGGAGAACTACCTTGGAATCTATATTTTGTAGACAGCCTCATGTCAAATGCCAGCCTCAAATGAATAATGCAGAATGGGTTATAATATATTGAATAAAAAAAGAATCCATCCATCTATACTGATATGAACACAACATATTTTAAGGGAGATAAGAAGGACAGTTCTTCATAAAAGAATAACAACTAGTCAATGTAATAGGAATGATAGAAATGGGAAAATCATTTTATAAGCATTATAGTAATAAATGAGTCAGACAAGAATCATCAATGAAAGATAAAACCATTCCAATGAAAAAGTTTGGAAAAAGATATTCAAAATGTCTGAAAGTGTTTCCCTAAGGATACTGAGTAATTTCAGAGAGGAAAAGGTCCCATTACCAAAGAGAGATCTGGTAGTCACCATCTTGACCAAGGGATTACATCATTAATGTGACAAGCTGACAAATGTGATACACTGAGATGGATACAATATCACTTAATATTTCTATAAAAAATCTGAATCCAAATATATTTTTAATAAACTCATAGAAATCAAGGCCCTGTATATTATGATATCACAGTGCTTTTAAACACAATGTCTAATTTAATGACTATGACCATTAACTAAGTAATTACATTAAATTCATGATCATTAAATAAGTAATTTGAAATTTTTGGTTCCCTTCTACCATAGCTTCCTTTATGTTCTGGAAATGACCAGGCAAGACTCGTGTGTAATCCTCTCAAAATCTTCCATTCTTCCACCGTAAGTGTTACCAGCCAGGCCTCTGTTGTATGAAAGGAATGAGCATAGTCTTTGCTCCATTTCTTATATCTTTGTGAAATGTATCCAGTGCCAAGTTCACTCTGTGCTGAAACTGCTGAAATGCACCTTGAAGTCACTTTCTTACATGATGATCATAAAATGAATACTTTAGACTTGCAGCATCTTACCAAGATTTTATGTGATGACCACTCAGTTTTCATTCATTCTCTGTCCCTGTCTCCCTAGGACTGAGGAAAGACTCCATGGGCACTTGCCAGAGGAAAGTGGATTGTGTTTCAGATTTGCTCTGAGGCACAGGTTTCTCCTTCCACCTACCCCTCTCTAGTCATCCAGCTCACCCTGGAGCTCTCTCACTAGCTCACCTTACATGTTAAAGTATCATAATACAAGGAATTGTTCCACAGGACATAGACCTGTGGATGGGAAGGCTGCCAAAGCAGAAGAACAGAAGGGGAGAGACTCAGTGGGCAGCAGCCTCCTTTTACCCTCATTTCTCTCTGTTTCCCTGCAACCATGATAAACAGACCTTTCTGAAAATTCCCCATTACCTAAGGTAAGAGAAAGGTGAGCTAGTAAGAGAGCTCCAGGGTGGGCTGGATGACTAGGGCGGGGTAGGTGGAAGGAGAAACCTGTGCCTACAAGACCTTTTAGAACTAACAACCAAAAAAGATGTCCTTTTCATTATAGGGGACTGGAATGCAAAAGTAGGAAGTCAAGAAACACCTGGAGTAACAGGCAAATTTGGCCTTGGAATATGGAATGAAGCAAGGCAAAGACTAATAGAGTTTTGCCAAGAAAATGCACTGGTCATAGCAAACACCTTCTTCCAACAACACAAGAGAAGGCTCTACGCATGGACATCACCAAATGGTCAACACCGAAATCAGATTGATTATATTCTTTGCAACCAAAGATGGAGAAGCTCTATACAGTCAGCAAAAACAAGACCAGGAGTTGACTGTGGCTCAGAACATGAACTCCTTATTGCCAAATTCAGACTTAAATTGAAGAAAATAGGGAAAACCACTAGACTATTCAGGTATGACCTATATCAAATCCCTTATGATTATACAGTGGAAGTGAGAAATAGATTTAAGGGACTAGATCTGATAGATAGAGTGCCTGATGAACTATGGAATGAGGTTCCTGACATTGTACAGGAGACAGGGATCAAGCCCATCCCCATGGAAAAGAAATGCAAAAAGAGCAGAATGGCTGTCTGAGGAGGCCTTACAAATACCTGTGAAAAGAAGAGAAGTGAAAAGCAAAGGAGAAAAGGAAAGATATAAGCATCTGAATGTAGAAGTCCAAAGAATAGCAAGAAGAGATAAGAAAGTCTTCCTCAGCGATCAATGCAAAGAAATAGAGGAAAACAACAGAATGGGAAAGACTAGAGATCTCTTCAAGAAAATTAGAGACACCAAGGGAACATTTCATGCAAAGATGGGCTCAATAAAGGACAGAAATGGCATGGACCTAACAGAAGCAAAAGATATTAAGAAGAGGTGGCAAGAATACACAGAAGAACTATACAAAAAAGATCTTCACGACCAAGATAATCATGATGATATGATCACTCACCTAGAGCCAGGCATCCTGGAATGTGAAGTCAAGTGGGCCTTAGAAAGCATCACTATGAACAAAGCTAGTGGAGGTGATGGAATTCCGGTTGAGCTATTTCAAATCCTGAAAGATGATGCTGTGAAAGTGCTGCACTCAGTATGCCAGCAAATTTGGACAACTCAGCAGTGGCCACAGGACTGGAAAAGTTTGCAATTTTCATTCCAATCCCAAAGAAAGGCAATGCCAAAGAATGCTCAAACTACCGCACATTTGCACTCATCTCACACGCTAGTAAAGTAATGCTCAAAATTCTCCAAGCCAGGCCTCAGCAATATGTGAACCGTGAACTTCCTGATGTTCAAGCTGGTTTTCGAAAAGGCAGAGGAACCACAGATCAAATTGCCAACATCCACTGGATCATCGAAAAAGCAAGAGAGTTCCAGAAAAGCATCTATTTCTGCTCTATTGACTATGCCAAAGCCTTTGACCGTGTGGATCACAATAAACTGTGGAAAATTCTGAAAGAGATGGGAATACCAGAGCACCTGACCTGCCTCTTGAGAAACCTATATGCAGGTCAGGAAGCAACAGTTAGAACTGGACATGGAACAACAGACTGGTTCCAAATAGGAAAAGGAGTACATCAAGGCTGTATATTGTCACCCTGCTTATTTAACTTCTATGCAGAGTACATCATGAGAAACGCTGGGCTGGGAGAAGCACAAGCTGCAATCAAGATTGCCGTGAGAAATATCAATCACCTCAGATATGCAGATGACACCACCCTTGTGGCAGAAAGTGAAGAGGAACTAAAAAGCCTCTTGATGAAAGTGAAAGAGGAGAGTGAAAAAGTTGGCTTAAAAGCTTAACATTCAGAAAACGAAGATCATGGCATCCAGTCCCATCACTTCATGGGAAATAGATGGGGAAACAGTGGAAATGAAGAATCTAAGCTAGTCCATTTTGTTAACAGAAAAACTCCATTTTGTAAGGTTCTGGGAAAAGAGCCTTTGGAAATCCCCTGACCTCACCCCACCACCCATGAGCCAATCAGACCCCAGACCAGAATCTCCTGACTTAACATTCAGGAACTTGTGGTCTACCTAGGTAATAAGGACCAATCAAAAACCAACACACAACCCTTCAAAAGAAAGTGACCAATCAGACGTCCCCCTACCTAGACATTCTTTTTTTTCATGAACACTCCCTATATAAGCAATGTAATCCAAAACCCGGGGCTCCTCCCTATAGCCACTGTGATGGTAATGGTGGGAGCCCCAGCTCGAGCTTGGTAATAAAGACTCTCTTGCTTTTGCATCAGATATCAGCTCCCTGGTGGTCATTGGGAGATTTCGTGACTTGGGCATAACAGAAACAATGTCAGACTTTATTATTTTGGGCTCCAAAATCACTGCAGATGGTAATTGCAGCCATGAAATTAAAAGATGCTTACTCCTTGGAAGGAAAGTTATGACCAACCTAGATAGCATATTGAAAAGCAGAGACATTACTTTGCCAACAAAGGTCCATCTAGTCAAGGCTATGGTTTTTCCAGTGGTCATGTATGGATGTGAAAGTTGGACTGTGAAGAAAGCTGAGCACCGAAGAATTGATGCTTTTGAACTGTGGTGTTGGAGAAGACTCTTGAGAGTAAGGAGATCCAACCAGTGCATTCTGAAGGAGATCAGCCCGGGATTTCTTTGGAAGGAATGATGCTAAAGCTGAAACTCCAGTACTCTGGCCGCCTCATGTGAAGAGTTGACTCATTGGAGAAGACTCTGATGCTGGGAGGGATTGGGGGCAGGAGGAGAAGGGGACGACAGAGGATGAGATGCCTGGATGGTATCACTGACTCGATGGACGTGAGTCTGCGTGAACTCCAGGAGTTGGTGATGGACAGGGAGGCTTGGTGTGCTGCAATTCATTGGGTCACAATGAGTCGGACATGACTGAGCAACTGAACTGAACTGAACTGAACTGACCTTAAGTTATCAAAACTACAACCTTCCTCTTTTGTTTACATTAATGATAGCACAATAGGCATTTGGTTCTCTATCTCAATTTTTTTCATTTAATGATGTACTTTGAAGGTCATTGCATATCATCTGTCATCTTCACTATCATTATTCTGATTTTTTTTTTTTTTTTTTCAGGAAAGTTGCCTATTTCCATTTCATTTAGTTGTTTTTCTGAGGTTTTGTCTTGTTTCTTTATCTGGGGCATGGCTTTCTGCTTTTTCATCCTGATTAACTTTCTGTAATGTGGGTTTTGTTTTAGCTGCTGTGAGACTATGATTCTTCATACTGCTTCTGTCTGCCCTCTGATGAAGGAGGCTGAGGCTTGAGTAAGCTTCCTGATGGGAGGGACTGAATGGGAAAAACTAACTTGCTCTGGTGGGCAGGGCCTCAGTAAAGTTTTAATCCAATTATCTACTGATGAGTGGGGCTGTGCTCCCTCCCAGGTTGTTTGGCCTGAGGCGACCCAACCATGGAGTCTGCAGGCTCTATGGCCAGGTTAAGGGCAACCACCAAGAGGGACCTTCCCGGACTACTGCTGCCAGTGCCCCTGTCCCTGTGGTGAGCCCCTGTCGACCCACACCTCCTCAAGAGACCCTCCAACACTAGCAGGTAGTTTTAGTTGAGTCTCCTGTGAGGCCAGCTCCTGCTTTCTTCTGGGTCTTGATGTGTGCAAGATTTTGTTTGTGCCCTCCAAGATTGGTGTCTCTGTTTCCCCCAGTTCTGTGGAAGTCCTATAATCTAATCCCACTGACCTTCAAGGTTAGCTTCTCTGGGAATTCCCTGTCCTTTTGTGGGATCCTCAGACTGGGAAGCCTGATGTGCGGTTCAGAACCTTCACAACCGTGGGAGAACTTCTTTGGTATTATCATTCTCTAGTTTTGTGGGTCACCAATCTGGCTTGTATGAAATTTAAATTTATTGTGATTGTGCCCCTCCTACTGTCTCGCTGTGGCTTCTCGTTTGTCTTTGGCCACGGGGTCTTTTTTTGACGGGTTCCTGAGTCCTCCTGTCAATGGTTGTTCAACAGCTAGTTGTAATTTTGGTGCTCTTGCAAGAGGAGATAAGCACACGACTTTCTACTCTGCCATTTTTAGTATACTTTAGATTTTTTTAAATTTAAATTATTAGCTATTATCAAGAGCAATATTAAATAATGGTGGTGATAATGAGTGAAATTTTAATGGGACTATTTCTAGTATTACATTGCTGGTTTTGTTTTTAGATAAAAAATTATTGATCATTTGGGAATTCTCTGGCAGTCCAGTGGTTAGGACTCAGCACTTTCACTGCCTGGGGCCAGAGTTTAATCCTTGGTTAGGGATCTAAGGTCCCACAAAGATCATAGCACAGCCCCGCCCAGAAAACTTTGTTTAGTCCTATGAATTAATTAATATCTGCTTAACTAAGAATTTTGGGACTTCCTTGGTGATCCAGTGGTTGAGAGTCCACCTGCCAATGCAGAAGACATGGGTTTGATCCCTGGCCTGGGCAAATTCCAAATGCCCTGGGGCAACTAAGCCTGTGTGCCACAACTACTGAGCCTGTGCTCTGGAGCTCGCGCTGCAACTTCTGAAGCCCACGTCTCTAGAGCCCATTCTCCACAATAAGAGAAACCACTGTAGTGAGAAGCCTGAGCACCGCAAAACTAGAGAGTAGCTCCCCCTTGCTGCAACTTGAAAAAGCCCATGTGTAGCAACGAAGACTCACTGCAGCCAAAAAAAGAGAGAGAATTTTGTTACGAACTGATGTTACATTTTATCAAATGCCTTTTTAACATCTATCAATATGATCAGATACTTTTTCTTCTTTGTGCTACCAGCACAATGAATTATATTAATACATTTCCTAAATTTAACCATCTTTATATTTCATAAGCTTGTTTGTAGTGTGTAATTCTTTGAGTTGTGGCTGGCTATTTTTTTTTTTTTTAAGATTTATTTATTTATTTGCTCATGGTGGATCTTTGTTGCTGCAGGTGGACTTTCTCTAGTTGCAGTGAGGGGGCTGCTCTTCATTAGGGTATGTGGCCTTCTCATCACAGTGGCTTCTTCTGTTGTGGAGCACAGGCTGTAGGCACCTGGGCTTCAGGAGTTGCAGTGTGTGGGCTCAGTAGTTGTGGCTTGCTGACTCGGAGTGCATGGGCTTAGTTGCTCCTCAACTAAGGGATCTTCCTGGACCAGAGATTGAACTGGTGTTTCCTGCCTTGCAAGGTAGATTCTTAATCACTGCACCACCAGGGAAGGCCTGTGACTGGCTATTTTAACCAATATTTTTTATTGTGATAAAATATACATAAAATTTACTATTTTTTCTGGTAAATTGGTACATATGCTGCTAAATCACTTCAGTCATGTCTGACTCTGTGCGACCCCATAGATGGTAGCCCACCAGGCTCTCCTGTCCCTGGGATTCTCAAGGCAAGAACACTGGAGTGGGTTGCCATTTCCTTCTGCAATGCATGAAAGTGAAAAGTGAAAGTGAAGTCGCTCAGTCGTGTCCAACTCTTAGCTACCCCATGGACCATGTAGCCCACCAGGCTCCTCCATCCATGGGATTTTCCAGGCAAGAGTACTGTAGTAGGGTGCCATTGCCTTCTCCGAATTGGTACATATGAATGTACTTAATTACAGCTCAGTGGAATTAAGTATATTCATATTGTTGTACAACCACCACCATCATCCATTTCTAGGACACTTTCACTACAAATGAAGTTCCATTCGCAACAATTAAAAAGTCTCCATTTCCTTCCCCCCAGGTTGTTGTTGAATGGCAAACAACATTCTACTTTCTGTTTATAAATTTGACTCCTCAAGGTACCTCATATAAGTGGCATCATACAGTATTTATCCTTTTCGGACTGACTTATTTCACTTAGTATCAGTTCAGTTCAGTTCAGTCACTCAGTCGTGTCTGACTCTTTGTGACCCCGTGAATCGCAGCACTCCAGGCCTCCCTGTCCGTCACCATCTCCCAGAGTTCACTCAAACTCATGTCCATCGAGTCTGTGATATCCTCCAGCCATCTCATCCTCTGTCGTCCCCTTCTCCTCCTGCCCCCAATCCCTCCCAGCATCAGAGTCTTTTCTAATGAGTCAACTGTTCGCATGAGGTGGCCAAAGTATTGGAGTTTCAGCTTTAGCATCATTCCTTCCAAAGAATGCCCAGGGCTGATCTCGTTTTGAATGGACTGGTTGGATCTTCTTGCAGTCCAAGGGACTCTCAAAAGTCTTCTCCAACACCACACTTCAAAAGCATCAATTCTTCAGTGCTCAGCTTTCTTCACAGTCCAACTTTCACATCCATACATGACTACTGGAAAAACCATAGCCTTGACTAGACAGACCTTTGTTGGCAAAGTAATGTCTCTGCTTTTCAATATGCTATCTAGGTTGGTCATAACTTTCCTTCCAAGGAGTAAGCGTCTTTTAATTTCATGGCTACATTCACCATCTGCAGTGATCTTGGAGCCCAAAAAAATAAAGTCTGACACTGTTTCCACTGTTTCCCCATCTATTTCCCATGAAGTGATGGGACTGGATGCCATGATCTTAGTTGTCTGAATGTTGAGCTTTAAGCCAACTCTTTCACCCTCCTCTTTCACTTTCATCAAGAGGCTTTTTAGTTCCTCTTCACTTTCTGCCATAAGGGTGGTGTCATCTGCATATATTTCTCCTGGCAATCTTGATTCCAGCTTCTGCTTCCTCCAGCCCAGTGTTTCTCATGATGGACTCTGCATAGAAGTTAAATAAGCAGGGTGACAATATACAGCCTTGACGTACTCCTTTTCCTATTTGGAACCAGTCTGTTGTTCCATATCCAGTTCTAACTGTTGCTTCCTGACCTGCATAAAGGTTTCTCAAGAGGCAGATCAAGTGGTCTGGTATTCCCATCTCTCTCAGGATTTTCCACAGTTTATTGTGATCCACACAGTCAAAGGCTTTGGTATAGTCAATAAAGCAGAAATAGATATTTTTCTGGAACTCTCTTGCTTTTTCCATGATCCAGTGGATGTTGGCAATTTGATCTCTGGTTCCTCTGCCTTTTCTAAAACCAGCTTGAACATCAGGAAGTTCACGGTTCATGTATTGCTGAAGCCTGGCTTGGAGAATTTTGAGCATTACCTTACTAGTGTGTGAGATGAGTGCAATTGTGTGGTAGTTTGAGCATTCTTTGGCATTGCCTTTATTTGGGACTGGAATCAAAACTGACCTTTTCCAGTCCTGTGGCCACTGCTGAGTTTTCCAAATTTGCTGGCATAGTATAATGTTCTCAAAATTCATCCATAGTTTAGCATGTGCCAGAATTCCCTTCCTCTTTAAGGCTGAATAATATTCCACTGTATGTATAAGGACCTTTTCCTGCAGTCCAAAGTATTTATGTCATAGATTGGGTTCTCTGGAATCAGATACTGAGATGGAGTCTAGGGTGCAAGATATTTACTATGGAAAAGAATGGAATAGAAGCCAGACTGGGCAGAGGAAGAAATCAAACAATGATGCAGGCCCAGTGGGGCCTAGCCAATCTGGCAGGGAGTTTTTAAGTGAGTATTGACTATTAAAGCATTCCACAATAGACCAAAATAGCCAGACCTTTACACCTCCACCTGACCAAATCATTGAACATAAGCTGTCTTGGGAAAGGCATGACCTTGTAAGGGATGTTTTTCTCCAGCTAAGACAGACCCTGAAACAGCCAACAACTGGAGGCTGGCTGCTAACATGGTCTCTGCAACTGGGCAGCCAGTCCTTGAAGGAGGATCTGAGCAACACATTTCCATGTCCACCACAATTCATCCATCCTGGTGGGGTGCTGGTGAAGATTTGATTTGTTTCAGGGCATAAACAAAGATAATTTTTTCTCAACTTTGAACAATAGAATTTTGCTATATGTAGAGTTTTGCTATTTATCAATAGGCTCCAAAGTGAGGCATTGTCAAGAGGGAGATAATTTTCTAAATTCTTTTAGCTCCATTTGGTATATATCAATAGTATCAGATTTGAGCATATCTTCCATAGTGTGCTCTCATAAACTTAGGCCTTGGCCTAATGGTATCATGGAGAAGAAAAAAATGGAGAGGCTATAGAGAGAGTATATAAAATGCTTGGGCCCTAGTCTTTCTGTTCTAGACTTCAGCCTGGAGAAAGACAGTTCAAGAATTCAGCTATGCTTCAAGGGCAGGAGGAATCACTCCATTCCATATTTGGGGTTCAGGGAAGAGGCCACCATGTAGAAGAGCAATGCTTTAACCTGCTAGAACCTTGTAAAGGGCAATGTGCACAGTGGTTACAAAGGGATACAGATTTTGGGGGGATCTCGGAGAAGTCAGTGGCACCCTACTCCAGTACTCTCACCTGGAAAATCCCATGGACGGAGGAGCCTGGAAGGCTGTAGTCCTTGAGGTCGCTGCGGGTCGGACACGACTGAGCGACTTCCCTTTCACTTTTCACTTTCATGCATTGGAGAAGGAAATGGCAACCCACTCCAGTGTTCTTGCCTGGAGAATCCCAGGGATGGGGGAGCCTGGTGGGCTGCTGTCTATGGGGTCACACAGAGTCGGACACGACTGAAGCGACTTAGCAGCAGTAGCAGCTGTTATGACTCCCAGGATCCTTGGGTGGAACAAATGCTAGGTGGGAGCCAGTGTGTCTGTCAGGCGGCAGCAGGGGCTGATGGGTGGACTGAAAACCATGGACAGGAACAGAGGGGACAGGACAAGGGCTCAGAGTTGTCCAAAGAGCAAGTAAAACCCAGTGAGAGGCTAAAGACACTAGACACAGCTCAAACTGAGAAAGAATGGATCTCATCAACTGTAAGTGTCAGCAGGTAGGAGATGGACATGTAAGTCCATCTCCCTTTGGTCATACAGATGTCTTCTTGGAAAATGAGATGGGTGCAAAAAGCTAAGAATTTGAACATTTCTTCTTTAAAAGATACTTTTAGTCCATACTCCTGCTATTCAACAAACAATCCCAAATCACAATGACTTTTAACAACAAGCTTTCATTCCTTACTTATAGGTCTGAGGTTCTATTGGGCTCTTAACTGGGATGAGCTGGCCTTGGCTCCAGGCCATGAGTAGGATTCAAGTTTGTTCCACAAGTCTCCTCATTTTGGCACCAGTGCCTACTGTAACATTCTCTTCTCAAGACAGCGGTAAGGATTGCAAAAGGCCAAGCCAAACCACACTCACATTTAAAGACTCTATTCACATCACATCCATTAACATTCCACTAGCTAGGGTAAATGTTATAGTCAAGTCTGAAGTCAATGGGTCAGGAAGCATAATGTATATTAGGGAGGGAGTGAAGAATTGGGAACAATACTTCAATCTACTGCAGGGACTTGGTATTACCTAAAAGGACCAACAAAATTATTATATTACACTAAGGTTTCTGGACAGGGCAGAAACAATTTTTCCATCTACCTAGTAGATGGGGACTTGTCTTGAGTCAAGTTCACTAGAAGGAGAGCCTGAGATGGGAATTCTTGTGCACATAATAAAAGATGTATTTCAGGGAGAGAGTGATGAATATGGTCTCAGCTGGAGTCTAATCTCAGCCTGATCCCACAGGGGAGTTCTTGAGTTAGAATTGTATCACATAATTATTCACCATGAAGCAAGAGTTGGGGTTTTTTACCCCATGTCAGTAATCAGTAATCTTGTCATCAGTTGTCTCTCTCTCCCCTTTGGGATAGGTACAACCTCCCACATACTTCTTTGTGAGGTAGCAGCTGTAGGCCAAAGACAATTCTCTGAAGAAGGTAGCAGTTGTGATCTGAGGTCAATAATAAGAAACATAAAAAAATATAAATATGCTGATAAGAACAAGGAAGGTTAATGTAAAAAATACCTGGGTACCAATCACCCAAATGAACAAATGTTGATATCCTGTCATATTTGATTCAAATTTACTTTTAAAGAAAGAAAACATTGTAAATGAAGGTGTATTCACCAAGTTTACCTTCTCAAGTCTCAGAAGCAATAACTATCATGTTTTCATACTTTTGCTGTAGTATATGGTAGTACACTTACTTTAATTTACATTAATTGTGTTGTGGTAGTTAACTCAATGTGCAATTTGCCTGGGTCACAGGGTGTCCAGGTAATTGGTTAAATAATCTTTCTGTTTGTCTGTGAGGATGTTTTTAGATTGAAATTATTATTTGAATCAGTCTACTGAGTAAAACAAATTGACCTCCCCAAGGTGGGTGGGAATCATCCAATTTGTTGAGGGCCTGAATAGAAAAAAAGATGGAGAAAGGGAGAATTCACTCTCTCTGCCTAACTACTTTAGTTTAAATGTCAGTCTTCTGCTCTCTGCCTGGAATTTTTATACCATTAGCACTCCTGGCTCTCAGGCTGTTGGAGTCAGACTGGAACTGTACTACTGGCTTTCCTGAGACTTCAGTTTGCAGACAGCAAATTGTGGGACTTCTCAGCCTCCATAACTACAGGAGCCAATTCTTTATAATAATACATACAGCGGACTTCCGGGGACTTCCCTAGTGGTCCCGGGGCTAAGACTCAGAGCTCCCAAGGCAGGGGGCCCAGGTTTGATCCCTGGTCCCACATGCTGCAAGCAAGTGTTCACATGCTGCAACTAAACGATCCCACGTGCCACAACTAAAGAAACTGCATGCAGCCACAAAGATCAAAGATCCCACATGACACAACAAAGACCCAGCACAGTCAATAAATAAATATTAAATATACATACATACATATATATATATATATAACTAGTTTGGTTTCTCTAGAAAAAGACTATTGTAGGTGTCATATTGCAAATATTCTTTTGTAGCTTATTGAACTCTGTGTTTTTGAGATTTATCCATATTCATTTAACTGTTATATAACATTGAATGAATATTCTACATTTGATCCATATTTCACTATTGATCCCCAACTGATGAATAGCAAATCTCCTCTCCCAAATTTTACCATTACAAACAACGTGCCATAAACATCTATGGACTTACTTCATATGCTCCTCTATGAAAAATTTGTTTGAAAGTGGAGTTGCTGGGTTATAGAGACTTGTAAGCATCTTTACTAGGTATTACCAAATTGTGGTACAAAGTGGTTAGATGAATTTATACTCCCACCAGAAGCATACAAGAGGTCTAATTTTCCAAGTTTTTTTCCCCAAATTAATAGATGTAATAGTATCTCATTATTTTAATTTTCTTTTCCCTCATTACTAATAATGTTAAGCATATTTATATACATTTATTGAATTTCCCCATCTTTGAAATGCCAATTCTAATTCTTTATGCATTTTTATCTTGGGTTGTTTGTCATTTTTATTGCTTTACAGAATTCTTCAATATAATCTGTCAGTAATATTCATTACAAATGTCCTCTCTCAATATGTGGTTTACATTTTAAAAAAAGTTTTATTGAGAAATAATTCATATACCATAAAATTCATCCATTTAAAGTATACAATCCACTGGGCTTTAGTTATAGTTGCAAAGTTGTGCAAGCATCACTAGAATCTAATTTTAGAGTATGTTCATCTTCCCCCAAAGAAATCCTGTACTTACTAGCACTCTCCATTCCCTCCTCTCCAAGCCGCTGGCAAATAGTCTACTTTCTGTCTCTATGGATTTGCTTATTTTAGATCTTTCATTAAAATGGAATCAAATAATATGTGGTCTTCTACAACTGACTTCTTTCATTTAGCATAATACTTTCAAGTTTCATTCACGTTATGACATGGATGATTAACTTGGTTATACGATATATTGTACATGTTTTGAATTTTGATTTGATCAGATGTATCAGTCTGTTTTTCAGATTTCTGATTTTTCTGTCTTACTTAAGAAATCCTACCTTTTCTCTGAGTTATAAATATATTCTTTAATAATTTCAAGCTTCATTTTTCATATTTAAACTATCCGCAGTTTATTTTGTATATGTCACATAAATATTTAATTCTTTTACACATTGGTAGTCAATTGTCCAGCACTACTTATTGAGTAATCTACTAATTCCTTCATTGTTTTGTAATGCCTCTTTTATTACACAGTAAGTTCTCATGCATGTTTAGGACTGTTTACTTCTCCCTGTGCCATTTTGATAGATTTATAGTAAATCTTAAGATGGAAAAGGCATTCAATTTGGTAGGGCGTGTCCTCTCCTTTTTCTTCTTTTTTGCAACTAATTTTGTTGTCAGTTACCATAAGGATCTGGTTTTTAAGTCCCATTAAAAATATCCTGTTAGAATTTTGTTTGAAATTTCACTTAATTCAGAGTAATTTGGGAAGAATCAACATTTTAATATGTATTTGAATAAACATTGGACATGCATGTATGCATGCTAAGTTGGTTCAGTTGTATCTGACTCTGTGCAACCCCATAGACAGCAGCCCACCAGGCTCCTCTATCCCTGTGATTGTCCAGGCAAGAATACTGGAGTGGGTTGCCACTTCCCTGTCCAACATTGGCCATATTACCTCTCATTCCATCTGTGGTACTTTGTAGTCCTCCGTTTCCCCTGCTCTGAAGCAGACCTTGAAATAAGAATTTGAGTTGCAAGTACAGTAGTCCCCCTTATCTTCATTTTTGTATTTCAAGGTTTAAGTTACCTGTAGTCAACCTCAGTCTGAAATCATGGAATGGAAAACTCTGGAATAAACAATTCATAAGTTTTAGATTGTGTGCCATTCTGAGTACTGTGATGAAATATGCTGCCCCACTCTGTCCTGCCCAGGATGTGAATCATTTCTTTGTCCAGCTTGTCCTGCCCAACAGTCTTAGTTATCAGATTGACTGTCAATGACATTGCAGGGCAATGTCCAAGTAATCACTACTTTATTTAATAATGGCCCTAAGAAGCAAGAGTAGTGATGCTGGCAAATCAGATACATCAAAGAGAAGCTATAGAATGCTTCAAGTAAAAAGTGAATATTCTCAACTTAATATGGAAAGAAAAAAAGTCAGATTCTGGGGTTGCTAAGACCTACAGTGAAAATAAAACTTCTGTCTGTGAAATTGTGAAGGAAAAAGAAATTTGTGCTAGTTTTTTTTTTTTGTCACACCTCATATACCTACAGCCACGGTGCATGACAAGTGCTTGGTTAAGATGGAAAAGGTATTAAATTTGTACAAGAAGGTATTTTGAGAAAGGGACCAGATTCACATAATTTTTACTACAGTATATTGTTATACTAGTTCTATTTTATTATTAGTTATTGTTGTTAATCTGCTATGTACCTAATTTATAAATTAAACTTTATAATAGGCATGTATGTATAGGGAAAACATAGTATATGTAGAGTTTGGTATTATCCTCACCAAGAGGAGCTTGGCAGGCTACAGTCCAAAGGGTCACAAAGGGCCAGACATGACTAAGCACACAGTACACTCAGTTACAGGTATCCAACTGGGGATCTTGGAACATATCCCCCAGGGAAAAGCGGGGACAATTGTATCTTGCTTGTGAGGTAATCACAGGAAAAACCATCTGGAGACTAGGGAAGAGACTCAGGGAAGGGAAAGCAGTCGATGGAGCATCCATTTTCAAGCAAGTTATGACTATGGGCAATTAGAGCTTAATCCTGGGGAACCCTGAGAAATTCTGTGGGACACATGTCTCTGAGTCATCCCACCTGATGAGTAAGAAGCTGGGCAACAACTTACGCAACAACTCCCTTCACTCACTGAGGGCTTCCAGCGGACATTAATTCCCTAGCACTTCCAGCCTGCTGACACGGATGGTGACCAGCATGCAAGGAAATGGTAAGTGCCAACAAGCAACACCAGGGTCTGCTAAATCATCAAAAAGTTTTTTGAAAAGTGTGAATATAGCATGTTTTTCCTCTGCTTAATTTTTTTTTTTCTGTAGAAGAATCCAAAATTGTTGATGTAACTTACAGGTTTCTATACACAAGACACCAGCTCCTTTCCCAAGAAGTTTGACCTCTAGCTATACTGAACCACAGTCTAACTATTCCCTTGGAAGCAGCTGAATCCTGCCAAACCCCCAGTTCTTTGCATTTGTTATTTTCTCTGCCTATAAGGCTCTTCTCTTACTCACTTCCTAGGAAACCCTTTGAAGGCAGAGTGGTTAGGAATATGGGCCTTGTAGAAAAAGTTAGTGCTAGTATTTGCTTAGTGGGAAATGCATGATGACAGGATATAGAGAAGAGAGTGTAAAACTGAGCGGCCTTGGGTTTTTTAAAAGAAGGTGCAACATTAGAAAACAAATTAAAGAGGTTCAAGAAAGCCTGAGGAGATTTATTATCTAAGCTGTGATGTTACCCTTTAATGTTTCTTCATTAAACTGTAAAAGAAATATAATTAAATTGTCAAAGGAAAACTATCTACTCTGATACTTGAGCAACTTATTTGAGCAAGTTCCTTAACCTTTCTGAAGTTTGGTTTCTTTAGCTGGAAAATGGAGAGAACTATACAAAGGCCTGAAATATAGGAGGTGAGGATCATTGGGGGCCATCTTGGTGGTTGGGTACAACAAAGAATGACATGAAAGGTGCTGAGAATGTAGTATTATTTTAAAAATAGCTTTTTATTATTACTCATCATTTAGACCCTCCTACACAAACATCACTTCTAGTGAGAAGCCTCCCAGATCACCACAGGTAGTTATGCAACAGCTTTGCCAAAAGAATCAAAATTGAATCTGTTCAGGCTTTTATTATTTTTCATGTTAAAGATTGTGATTAGTGGCTCTGAGTGTAGGGGAATCAATACTTCAGGTAAGGACTCATAGCTGGTCCAGGCCTTCATACTTCTTCCTGTTCCTACAGCCCCAACACCTTCTAAATAAATGAAAAAATAAAAATAAATTAGACTCATGAAAATTAAAACATTCTGTTGCATAAAAGATGTCCCTTAAGAAAATAAAAATGAAACCCTCAGAGCTGGGAGAAAAAGTTCCCAGTGCATACATATAGGAAACAAATTATATTCAAAATACTTTAAAAAATTCCTTTCACTCAGTAATAAAATATATCAACTTAATTTTAAAAAGAGGACAAAATACTTAAAAGTCACAGAAGACATTCAGATGGTAAATAACATGAAAAGGTGCCCAACAGCATTACCATTTGCTGTTCAGTCTCCGAGTCCTGTCTGACTCTTCACAACCCCACGAACAGCAGCACGCCAGGCTTCCCTGTCCTTCACTATTTCCCGGAGTTTGCCCAAGTTCATGTGCTTTGAATAGGTGATGCCATTCAACCATCTCATGCTCTGTAGTCCCCTTCTCCTTCTGCCTTCAATCTTACCCAGCAGCAGGGTCTTTTCCAATGAGTCAACTGTTCAGGTAGCCAAAGTATTGGAGCTTCACCTTCAGCATCAGTCCTTCCAAAGAGTATTCAAGATCGATTCTCTTTAGGATTGACTGGTTTGAGCTCCTTGCTTTCCAAAGGACTCTCAAGAGTCTTCTCCAGCACCCCAGCTTGAAAGCATCAATTCTTTGGCCCTCTGCCTTCTTTATTGTCTGGCTCTCACATCTGTACACAACTACTGGAAAGACCATAGCCTTGACTATATGGACCTCTGTCTGCAAAGTGATGTCTTTGCTTTTCACACTGTCGAGGTTTGCCATAGCTTTCCTGCCAAGAAGCAATCGTCTTTTATTTCATGGCTGCAGTCACTGACTACGCTAAAACATTTTACTGTGTGGATCCTAACAAACTGTAGACAACTCTTAAGAGATAGGAACACCAGACCATCTTACCTGTCTCCTGAGAAACCTGTATGCAGGTCAAGAAGCAATAGTCAGAACCTTGTATGGAACGATTGACTGGCTCAGGATTGAGAAAGGAGTACAACAAGGCTGTTTATTGTCACTCTGGTTATTTAATTTACATGCAGAGCACATCATGTGAAATGCCGGGCTAAATGAATTACAAGCTGGAGACTACATTACTGCAAGAAATATCAACAACCTCAGATATGTGGATGATACCACTTTAATGGCAGAAAGTGAAGAGGAACTAAATAGCCTCTTGATGAGGGTTAAGGAAGAGAGTGAAAAAGTCCGCTTAAAACTCAATATTAAAAAAAACTAAGATCATGGCATCTGGTCCCACCACTTCATGGCAAATAGAAGGGGAAAAGGGGGAAGCAGTGACAGAGTTCCTTTTCTTGAGCATTATCATTAGGGAAATACAAATTAAAACCGTTATCCCCCTGTATATCCAGGAGAATGAAAGTTAAGATTGATACCACCAAGTGTTGGTGAGGATATGGAACAACTGGAATTCTCCTGCACTGCAAGTAGGAATTTAAAATGAAAACAGTTTGCAAAACTAGTTGATTGTTTCTTATGAAGCTAAATATACGTGTACCATATGACCTAGCACTTTTACTCCTAAGTGTTTATCCTAGAAAACTGAAATATATGGTCATGCAAAGACTTATACACAAGTTTATAGGACTTCAAACATAGTAGCTTCAAATTGGAAACAACTCAAATGCCCATCTACCAGTAAATAGATACACAAATAATGTTTTGTCCAACCTATGGAAAATTACTCATTGGTAAAAAGGAACAAACTACTAATATGTATAACAAATGAATAAATCTCCAAATCATTACACTGATTTCATTTATATAAATTTGAAGAGTAGACAAAGCTAATCTATGGCCATTAAAATCAAATCAATAATTGTTTAGGGCCAAGATGGGGGATTTGACTGCAAAGCGGCCTCAGGGAACTTTTCTATGGTCATGGAAATGTCTGATATCCTAGTTGGGGGGGCAATAATTCTAGAACTCTAAACATTTGTTAAAACTTATTAACTATACAGTATTTTATTATCCATTTTATTGTAAAAAATATTTTTGGAGAATAACTTTTAAGAAGACCCTCTTAAGTGGATAACATATATTGTCTCAGATCATTTATGAGTAGGGTTGCCAGATTTAGCAAGTAAAAAACAAGTTGTCCAGTTAAATTTGAATTATATCTAATTGCTTATGCATATGTACATTGATGGAAAAGAAAATACATATTTTCTTAAAATTATATTGGCAACCCACCCATTTTTATTTCTTAAAAATATATTATTCATAGGAAATAAAGGTATCTAAATTATATACTTTTATATTTTTCTGACCCTTTGGTTCCCTTTAGTATTTCCTTGTTTCATGGAATTTGCTTGTAAAATTCCTTGTGCACACAATCTATGTTCATTTTCTTTGTATCAAGCTTCTACAATGGTCACATCTAACTTCTTTAGACTTTTTTGTTTATTGAATATTCAAAAAAAATGTAATCAGCAGTAACATTATGAGACAATATACTGAACATACAAGGTGTGATCATTCACCTAAAGCCAGACATCCTGGAATGTGAAGTCAAGTGGACCTTAGAAAGCATCACTACGAACAAAGCTATGGAGGTGATGGAATTCCAGTTGAGCTATTTCAAATCCTGGAAGATGATGCTGTGAAAGTGCTGCACTCAATATGCCAGCAAATTTGGAAAACTCAGCAGTGGCTACAGGACTGGAAAAGGTCAGTTTTCATTCCAATCCCAAAGAAAGGCAATGCCAAAGAATGCTCAAACTACTACACAATTGCACTCATCTCACACGCTGCTGCTGCTGCTGCTAAGTCGCTTCAGTCGTGTCCGACTCTGTGTGACCCCACAGATGGCAGCCCACCAGGCTCCCCCGTCCCTGGGATTCTCCAGGCAAGAACACTGGAGTGGGTTGCCATTTCCTTCTCCAATGCATGAAAGTGAAAAGTGAAAATGAAGTCTCTCAGTCGTGCCCGACTCTTAGCGACCTCATGGACTGCAGCCTACCAGGCTCCTCCGTCCATGGGATTTTCCAGGCAAGAGTACTGGAGTGGGTTGCCATTATACTCAAAATTCTCCAAGCCAGGCTTCAGCAATACGTGAATCATGAACTTCCAGCTGTTCAAGCTGGTTTTAGAAAAGGCAGAGGAACCAGAGATCAAATTGCCAACATCCACTGGATCATCGAAAAAGCAAGAGAGTTCCAGAAAAACATCTATTTCTGCTTTATTGACTATGCCAAAGCTTTTAACTGTGTGGCTCACAATTAACTGTGGAAAATTCTGCAAGAGATGGGAATTCCAGAGCACCTGACCTGCCTCTTGAGAAACCTATATGCAGGTCAGGAAGTAACAGTTAGAACTGGTCATGGAACAACAGACTGGTTCCAAATAGGAAAAGGAGTACGTCAAGGCTGTATATTGTTATCTTGCTTATTTAACTTCTATGCAGAGTCCATCATGAGAAACACTGGGCTGGAAGAAGCACAAGCTGGAATCAAGAATGCCGGGAGAAATATCAGTCACCTCAGATATGCAGATGACACCATCCTTATGGCAGAAAGTGAAGAGGAGCTAAAAAGCCTCTTGATGAAAGTGAAAGAGGAGAGTGAAAAAGTTGGCTTAAAGCTCAACATTCAGAAAACAAAGATCATGGCATCTGGTCCCATCACTTCATGGGAAATAGATGGGGAAACAGTGGAAACAGTGTCAGACTTTATTTTGGGGGGCTCCAAAATCACTGCAGATGGTGACTGCAGCCATGAAATTAAAAGACGCTTACTCCTTGGAAGGAAAGTTATGACCAACCTAGATAGAATATTCAAAAGCAGAGACATTACTTTGCCAACAAACGTCCGTCTAGTCAAGGCTATGGTTTTTCCAGTGGTCATGTATGGATGTGAGAGTTGGACTGTGAAGAAAACTGAGCACCGAAGAATTGATGCTTTTGAAGTGTGGTGTTGGAGAAGACTCTTGAGAGTCCCTTGGACTGCAAGGAGATCTAACCAGTCCATCCTAAAGGAGATCAGTCCCGGGTGTTCTTTGGAAGGACTGATGCTAAAGCTGAAACTCCAATACTTTGGGCACCTCATGCGAAGAGTTGACTCATTGGAAAAGACTCTGATGCTGGGGGTGGGGGTTGGGGGCAGGAGGAGAAGGGGACGACAGAGGATGAGATGGCTGGATGGCATCAACAACTCGATGGACGTGAGTTTGTGTGAACTCTGGGAGATGGTGACGGACAGGGAGGCCTGGCGTGCTGTGATTCATGGGGTCGCAAAGAGTCGGACACAACTGAGCGACTGAACTGAACTGAACTGAAAGCAATCAAATTCTTCATGAGATGAAATCCATTTCAAAAGGTAGTCATGACAAGTACTGTAATAATTATCCACTTCAAGTCAGGATTTCTTTTCCAGTCTGCTTTAAAAAACAGTTTTGATACTTAAAGGGATAAAATCTTTACTAATCATTCCTTTAGTGCATTCTACAATTCCTTTAAGCAATGGAGTGCTTCAACAGCGGTAGTTTCTCTTTGCATAATCTATTGCTAAACAGATATTATACACTGTGATCAAGAGGTAACTAAGTTTTCCTTGTGAATTACTATTAAAGTCAATTAAGAATTTGAGGGGCATTTTCTTTAGAATTAAAGTATTCTTTAAGAAAGTAAAAAAATTAAAGAAAAACTGAGGAGTCTCCATTTATTAAAGCAAGCTAACAAGTTTTTGAATGCAAGAGAAATGGAAAATACTGAATGCTAATAAAATCACAGAAATCCCTCAGTTGTTCAGTTGGAACACTGTATATGCCTGATTTAAGAGGACAATTTCATGACAAATACATCAAAGTCAACAGGAAAGACATCAGATATTCTTTGAGCAGCATCATGCAGTACATGAGGCAGATAGCCAAATGGCTTCCAAAAAAAATTTGTGTTTTACTTCAACTTTGAATAAACAATGTTTGCACCATCATGCAAACATCTGCCATCATTTGTATCTTCTCCACCAAAAGCAGTACAATTTTTAACTCCTAATCAAAAGGAAAGAGTTTTTTCCTCTGCAAAAATTTGCTCTTGTTTCTGAAGTCTCATCTGGAAGAGTCTTTACTAAAAATAACCTTACAAGTGAGCCTTTTCACAAGAAAGGTATTGCACAAGTGAATTTCTCTGCATTGTCATTGCTTGAATCCATAAAAAAGATAAGGCATTTAGGGCTTTAATAATCACTGAAGTAGTAAACAGAGTTATTACATTTTAAATTATTGCAGTTGGTGTTGTCCTGGCATTTGACATTTTGCTTCCAGTTTTGGAATTAGAAAATACTGGTAGCAATACATTCAAAGAGTCATTCAAGCTGAAAGACTGATGACAGTATACAACGTGGGAGGCTGCTACTTCTGCTGTGATTATTTTATGTTCTTCATCTAGATTTCTCATAATCAAAATTTTATTTTATCACTTTCTATGATTCAAGTTGAAGAAACCACACATCTTTTATGCTTAGCTGTTATTATATGCTGGTTTATGTCAGACTTTCTATCATTTTCAATATTGAATGTAGATTTGCATACCCCACAGAGAGCCTCAAGAGGACTTTTTCCTCATTTGATAATGTCCACTGTTCAGAAAATTTATCATGAAATTCACACTTGCATTTTGGTATTTAGAGGTTTAATATAGCAAATTAAAAAAGAGTTAATTCAATTTATTTTCAACAAGGGTGACAAGACAACTTAATGGGAAATGGTTCTGAGACAACTAGCTAGCCACAAGCAAAAGAATCAAGCTGAACCTCTACCTCACATCAACTACAAAATTTCCATATCAAATACCTATATATAAGAGCCAAAACTACTAACTCAGAAGAAAATGTCGGGGATTAAATCCCTGGATTAGGCAATGGTTTCTTAGATAAGACACCAAAAGCACAAGCAAAAAACACAAAATAGATAAATTCAATATCAACAAAATTAAAAATTGTGTGGTTCACAGGACACCATCAGAGATGTGAAAAGACAACCCACAGAGTGTGAGAAAAATTTTGCAAATTGTAGATCTAATAAGGGACTTGTATTTAGGATAAATAAAGAATTGTGTTCTGTGCTTAGTCACTCAGTTGTGTACCACTCTTTGCAACCCCATGGACTGTGGCCCGGCAGGCTCCTCTGTTCACGTTGATTCTTCAAGGCAAGAATACTGGAGTGGGTTGCCATGCCCTCCTACAGGGAATCTTCCCAACCCAGGGACGGAACCCAGATCTCCCACGTTGCAGGCAGATTCTTTACCATCTGAGTTACCAGAGTAGGGCTGTAAGTGGTACAACTGCTTTGGAAAACAGCTTGAAAATTCTTCCAAAGGTAAATAAAATTACCCAGCAATTCCACTCCTAAGTTATATTCCCAAGAGAGTTAAAATCATATACCCACCAAAAAACTTGTACATGAATGTTCACAGCAGCATTCGCTTAAAAAAAAGTTAAAAAATGAAAAGAACCCAAATGTCCATCAATTGATAAATGGATAAGAAAGATGTGGTAACCATGTAATAAGAGTATTATTCAACCATAGAAATGAAACCCTTGTACATACTACAACACGAATGAGCCTTGCAAACACTATGCTAAATGAAGAGTTGGACACAAAGGACTACATACTGTATGATTTCATTTATGTGAAACGTTCAAAATAGGCAAATCCAGAGACAGACAGAGAAATTAGTGGTTGCCTAATGTTGGGATAGTTGGGAAGAAATGGAAAATGACGACTAAAAGGTATAGGGTTTCTTTTTGGAGAGCTAGAAATGTTCTAAAATGATTGCATAGCTTTGTGAATAAACCGATTGCATTGTAAAACAAAAAACATTGACACTAGTGACCAACACAAAAATTGAAAAAGTTGTATTTGATAAATCGAATGTTTGCATCATTGCATTTGTCGCAAGGTCCAAACTTGTACGTGGGAATTGGGTCACGAAAGGGTTAGGAACTTGAATTTACGAAAAGCAAATTGAACTCAAAGGTGAACGGTCTGCCTACAAAGAAGAACTGCCCTTGTAAGGAACAGTTTCGCTTAACAAAGTCATAACGGATTTTATACAATGTTTTGGGAAGCTTGCTTTCAGGGATTGGCGGTACTTCAGAAACGTGAGCGTACAGCGACTGAGTTCCAGTTTCCTCGGCAAGGTTATTAGAGTAACGCTGCCGAGGATCTACTAAACCTTTAGAAGCCTGGTCCCCCCGCAGTGAGGCACTTGCTGATTGGTTGTCGCCTAGAAGCATGGGGCTGTCAATGATTGGCTGAGGCTGACATTGGTTTAGGCTGACTTTGATTTAGCAACTTTCAGAAGCCTAGGTACTGGAGTGAAACTGTTGTTGAGTGGCTGATTTTCAGAAGTCACTGGAGTGAGGCTGTTGCTGATTGGTTGGTTTGCAGAGCCAGTGTACTGGTGTGAAGAGATTTCTTGTTCAGGACTTGGAACTTGAGCCAGAAAATCTTTTCCTTTCTTGAAATGAAAAACAAGTACTTTTAATTTCTAGTTCCTTCTTTTGGTGTTCCCTCAGCCAAACTCATTGGAAAAACCATAGAGATTGACCAAATCTTTTATTTGTAGAGGAAGGACTTTCAGCTAGTAATTTAAGAACAAAATACTGTGGCAGAAAGAAGTGTTAAAGAGTGAAAGTGTTAGTCGCTCAGTCCTGTCGGACTCTGCGAACCCATGGGCTGTAGCCCGCCGGGCTCCTCTCACCAAGGGATTCTCCAGGCAAGAATACTTGAGTGGGTTGCCATTTCCTTCTCGAGGGTATGTTCCCAACTTAGGAACGGAACCCGGGTCTCCCACATTGCAGGCAGATTCTTTACTGCCTGAACAACCAGGGAAGCCCAATTGACTGTAAAAAGACGAATATAGGACATTTAGGGCATCCTGACAAAGTCAGTATATGACGCAGGCCAAAATCATCAAATATATCCCATATATATATAATGCCTGGAAACTGTCAATTATACATAAGACTGAGGTTCGGTGGGATTTGCTTTCTTACACATGGCCCTGCGGTCGGAAACGGGTCGACTTAGAATCTAAACTGTAAAAGGCAGGGATCCTCTGGGCCCCTGTGAACCCCTAAAGTCTGTGCAAGGCTAGGCGCGCATTGCTAACCCGAGGTCGGCTAGAAATCGGCTGAATGTTTGAAGGGAGGATGCGTAGTTGATTAGCAGCGGGTGTAGAAATTGCAGCAAGGTACACTCCTGGGAGACCGGGATACGCGATCCGAGCACCCAAGCGGCATTCGAGTCTGCCCCCCGTGCCGGCGAGGTGCAGCAGCTTCTGAAGGTTCTGCAGGAGGCCGTAGGCGGCTGAGCGGGGCGGGGAGGAACGAGGCCCCGCCCCTGGGAGCGCCTCTGTGCGTGGCTGGCAGCGCCGCACAGTCCGACTACACGATACGGAGCCTGAAGACAGGGCAGAGCGGCGGCGTGGTAGCCTTAACTCTGGGCAACCGCGCTCGCAGCATCCGACGCAACCGCCTCGAAGCTTAAGGAGGACTCGGCCCTGCGACCCTGTACCCGCCCCCTACCCACTGCAGACGCCCACAGCCGCGCCCTTTGCGCGCGTCGGGCTCCGCCCCCGCCGTGCTCCTGCACGCTGCGCCCCCCGCCCACCCGGCACGCCCAGCCGCCCCGCCTGGCAGAAGTGGGCCTGAAGCCGCCCCTCAGGCTTGAGCGACCCTCGCAGCGGCTCGGTCCTCCTCCGCTGTCGACTGCAATGGACGCGTATCCCCCGCACCGGGTGGGGCTGACCCGGGCGCGTTCCCTCGGCGGCCCTGGCCGAGGGTCGCCCTCCGTCAGGTACAGGGGGACGAGGCCTCAAAGGGGCGGGCGAGGGGTTGCGGGCTGTTGGGGTCTGGCGACGCTGCTCGCCGAAGGGCGTGGTCCGATATGGCTTCCTAGCGGAGGTTTTTCCCTGAACAGTTTCCTGAGGAACGTTTCCCGAGGAACGGCGCCTGGTGCCGAGGCTCCCACAATAGCTTCCTTGTCGACAACCCCACAACGGATCCCCTGTGAAGACCCCCCTGCTATGACATCCCCACCCCCACAGAACATTTCACCCTGAAAAGATTCACTTATCGAGGACCTGCACAGTGGCTGATTAACTCGCTTGCCTTCCCCGTAGAATATTTCTCCCAGAAATGGCCATCATTGGAGACGTCCCCTCACAATAGCTCCCCTGTATAGAACCCCATATTGGTTTACCTAGAAATGGCTGACCTGCCTTGCTCCCCTGAAGGAGCAGGTCTCGTTTAGAACCTTCCCTCTGCATTGCGTCTGCCCCCTCCCTCCCCCTACACAAACACCCACCCGGACCGCATCTTCCATACTGCGCGTTTCCGCACTTCCCCTTCCCTGTCCTGAGTCGCTCCCTCACTCCATGATGAGGAGCTCAGATTGAGGAGAGGTGGAGGTCACTAGGGGCGCAGGAGGCAACAACTGCGTAGGGAAAGGGGGCCAGAATCCCCCAAAGCTGCGGACCCCAGGCCACAGAACCTAGAGACAAAGGCCCCGGAGTGCCTCAGTATAGGGAGGGTCCTCACTACCTTCCTGTATATGAAGATTTATTTCTACTATCTGCTCCCTGTGCCTTTGGAACTGACCTTAATAGTCTTGGTGTCGTTTGTGATGGAACTGGGTTGGGGCCGTCAGCGAAGTGCGGATGATGGAATAATGGAGGGCTTGTGGCAGAGACCGTTGAGAATAGAGGAAGAGAGAGAAATGGGCTTTGGTTCTGCTAAATTGTCATTAAACCAGAAGAGGGTTTTTGTTTGCTTTGTTTGCTTTTTCTCGATTCTAGCTCTTTAGCAAAGCAAATATAGTGTTCCTTTGAAAGAAGGTTCTCACCTTACCTGTGAAAACAGTCTTTCCCGTATCTTTGTTATGGTATTTAAGGCATTGTATTTTAAAATTTTTGCTCGAAAATGTTTTTTATCCCTTTGTTTTTATTTTAACTCCACCAGATTAGTGACGAATAAGAGCTAAATCTTAGAATCATGTCCTTCTCATACTGAGATTCCTTCTTCCACCCCAGCTACTAACTGCATGTTTGTTGAATAAAGCATAGAGAAGGTGGGACTAGATACCCTTGGTTTCATTTGGGGATCTTAATTGCTTCTGATTTGGCTGGTGACAGGTGACATAGTTGGATTCCTCTTCTGCTCTTCAGTGGAATTCCATTGGGCTTCACGGTTCCAATTGTTTAGCTGCTTATGGTAACCGTCTCCAGTCTGTTTTAACGTTTCTGGCAGCCAGTTTCACTGTTACAAAGTATTTGAATGTTGAATACAATAGAAACTGCACTGGGTACTTAGAACTTGGGCAGCCACCCTTTAAATCCAAGGCCTTTGTAGACTTGGGTTTTTCCCTATCATCTTAAGCTTTGAAGTCGAGTCTTTTAAGGAAAAAAGAACTTCCCTGTAAAATCCATCTCTAAAATAACTGCTTCCTTCCTTGCTTCTGGTAGCATGGCAGCATGCTTTTTTTTTTGTAAGTAGTTTTTTGTTTTATTTTGTTAAAAACATTAATGTTCGCTAACTTTACTAATCATATTCAAATTTCGAATTTTCCGCCATGTGGTTTGAGTGAAACTTGTTAGGACAAGGATAGTACCAGGTACCTCAAGGCCTGGTGTTTGTATACTTTTGGTAAAAGAAATTTGGTGAAAGTTTCCCTCCTTTCCCTGCCGTTTTTAACTGAACATACTTTTCTTACTCATTCAGTCAAGCCTTTCCCTGATTATGACACTGAATGTTCCTACCAGGTTTGTTCTCACTACTTGGCTATCACCCATATTTGGGCTTCTTTGCTACACTCCGACTCCTGAGTGATTAAAGAGGCAAGCCTAACTGGTGAAGTTACATTCCTAAAGACCCACAGATGGTACTTTGCAAGTGAGTGGCACTATTCTAGCAATGGAGTTAATCTTCACAAACTAGAAATAGAGATCACGAGTTAAAATATTGTTGCTTAGATCTGGAAGCTACTCATGGTAGTCATCAGTGCTGTCCATCAAATATCTTGGGTTTCTGTCTCCTGGGCACGTGGTAAGTTGTACTTGCTTCCCCCCTTGAAGTTGAGTATGGCCTTGTTAGTTGCTTTTGGTTAGTGAAATGTACACAGGAATGATGTGTATCCCTTCATGGTAAAAGCTTCTGGTGTATAACTTGCCACTCTTTCCCTCTCTTTTGGTGATTGTGTGCTCCAGATGGTGACTAGTCCTAATCTGGGAACCAGAACTAGCTTCCAGATGACCTATCTTTGACATGTAGACTGAGCAGGAAATAAGCCTATTTTCAAGCCACTGAGATTTTGGAGTTATTAAAATAACTGAAGTGAAAGTCAGTCGTATTTGACTGTACAGTCCGTGGAATTCTCCAGACCAGAATACTGGAGTGGTTAGCCTTTCCCTTCTCCAGGGGATCTTCCCAACCCAGGGATCAAATCCAGGTCTCTTGCACTGGAGGTGGATTCTTTACCAGCTGAGCCACAAGGGAAGTCCAAGAATACTGGAGTGGGTAGCCTATCCCTTTTACAGCAAATCTTACCGACCCAGGAATGGAACGCAGGTCTCCTGCATTGCAGGCGGACTCTTTACCAACAAAATAACTATCTTTGTTTGTACTAAGGAACCAATGGAAATAGTTGAAATATGCTTTCCTACTTAAGATCTTTTCCTGCAGAGGACTCTGATCCTGCTTTGGACTTGTTTAACAGTTTAAATTTCACTGCCTCTTTATGCAAATTCCAACATACACTGTGCTGGATGTTGTGAATTCAGACAGATAAGACGGGTGTCTGCCCTCCAAAAGCTTCTTTGTAAGTGGAGAGAGATAAAAACAGTAAAAATCATAATACAGAATGGTGAGAAATAAATCTTAGGGAGACTCAGCAGTTGAAAGAATGGAGTTGCCAGTTACTCATATTGGAAACACTGGAAAAAGGGTTCAATTTCGGCCTTGTTCATTTTGAGTTTCCTAATTGATAGCAAAGTGGAGATACTGCATTAGCAGTTGGATGTATTAGTCTGGAATTCAGGAGAGAGATTGGAACTGGAAATACCACTCATATTACTGATGACTCCAAGTTTGTTTGTTTTTTTTTAAACTTACAAGACTGGATAGAAACCCAGGGAGTAAATGTAGATAGAGAAGAGGACCAGCATCCGAACTCTGGGATTTCCTGTGTAGAAAAGACAGTGTACCAATGTCTTCCAGATTTTGAGGGAAAATGGATTCCTACCTCCTGAGATAAGGGAAGAATCAAGGACAGTCATAGTCTAATGATAAATGTTAGCATAGACAATTAGATTTGGTAATACAGAGGTCATTGATGACCTTGACAAAACAGTTTTGGTGTAGTGGATTCAGGAGAAACTAGGAGAGGAAGACAGTGAGCAAAGAGTTATAGTGATGTTATTTCAAGGATTGTTAAAAGGGAGAGCAGAGTAATAAGGCTGTGGCTGGAGGAGCGTGAAATGTTAGAGTTCTTTTTTGTTTTTAGGTGGGCAGATAGCATGTTTGTAAGTTAACAGGATGTTGGAGTACAGAGAAGCAAATTGATGATTAAGAGAGAGAAGGGACAATTGCAGGGGTGAAGTCCTTGAGTAGAGAGAGGGAATGGAGTCTAGGATATAAATGGATATGTTGGCTCAAGCTAGATAGATACGTGGACAATGGTTCATCTGTGGTGATTCTACTGACCCAAGTACTGGTGCATTGTTAGCTTGGTAGTGGGGCAGAGTGAAAGTTCTCTTCTTATTACTTCATATTCTCAGTTAAATAAGAAGGAAGGTCTTCAGCTAAAAATGAAGAGTGAGAGAGGTGTTGGAAGTTTGAGGAGAAAGCAGGTGTGAAATTTATCCAGGAGAGTGGGGAAAAATGAGATGAATAAGGAAATATTTTTGGATTGCCAGATAGCACCAAGTACCCATTTGGTTAAATTTAAGATGAGACCCAGTTACCATGTTGAATGTTTTACCCTAAGATGTATTAAGCTCCTTGGATGTGGGCAGTTGGGGAGGGAGTGGCAGAGGTAGGATAGAGCAGTGGTCTCCAATCTTTTTGGCACCAGGGACTGGTTTCATAGAAGACCAGAGTTGGGGGTGGGGAGAATGGTTTTGGAATGATTTAAGTGCCGTAGGTTTCGAGCTCCAGTGATGCTAGCAGTTGGAGAGTGGCTGTTAATACACATGAGGCTTCACTTGCTCACGACTCTTGCTGTGCAGCCTGGTTCCTAACAAGCCATAGACCAGTACTGGTTTGTCATCCAGGGGTTGGAGACCCCTAGGATAGAGGACATCATTGGAAGATAGGAGTAAAGGAACTGGGAGGTAAGGATAGTAGAAGGTCAGTGAGAATTGAGATCATCATGAATTAAGTTGGGAGTAGTAATAGCAAAGAGACAGTGGTCCAGAAGCCAAAATCTTGAGGGAATGTGGAGGACTGAGTGACCTATTGCAGATGTCTGTGACAAGAAGGGATAGTGAGTGGTTATTATTTGTTGGGATGAACAAATCATCCAGTATAAAATACAGTTTCTCAAAAAGTCTGTGTTTCCAGATTAAAACAACCCTCCAGAAATCCAGCACAATTAATTTAAAAATATGCATGCGTGGCATAGCATCATGACATTTTTGAGCACTATAAAGAGACAAGGATATCTACAAATCACATAGAGTCAGGAACCATAAGATTGGATGCTAGAGGATAATGGAGCAAACAGTGCTTACTAAAAGAAAATGGATTCCTACTCAGAATCCTGTATCCAACCAAATTCTCAGGCAGGTGAGGGAAGGATAAAAACATTTCACACATGTAAGATTTCATAGTTTGACTTTCCATGCACCCTTTATCAGTCACTGAATGGGGTGTGCTTTAGCCAAAAGTCTGACCAAGGAGCTCCTGTGCTGGAGTTCTATACCATGTATAGGTGAGATTTCTTCCTTGTTAAAGGCTCATAAGAAAGGGCCTTCTTTGTTGGCTCCTGGAAATTACCAAAGAGTTGGGACCATTTTTTGGTTGCCATTTCCCATATTGCTTGCCTTAGTGCTTAGGTCAGTGTCTGGCACATAGTACTCAATAAATGTGAACTGCTGTTGTTAGCTATTGTGAAACACTGCTTGCACTAATTATTTGTTGAATGAATAGAGAATAATTATAGGTGAAACTGTGGGCTATTGGGTGTTCAGAGAATGAAGACTCACAGTTGTAAGCTAAATGGTGGGAAAGTGGTTAATCGTAGTGATGTTCTATTGAGAGGGCTTAAGTAAAGCCTCCCAGAGGCAGATTATCTCTTCAGGTGATGTTTATTGGCCAGTACCCATGGTTCTTTTTTGGGTTTACAGATCTACAGAAACAGTAATTGTCCCTGCCTTTGTTGTTGGTGTTCAGTCACTCAGTTGTATCCAACTTTTTGCGACCTCATGGACTGAGACACACCAACCTTCGCCATCTCCCAGAGATTACTCAGATTCATATCCATTGAGTCAGTGATGCCATCTAACCATCTCATCCTCTATGGTATATAGTGTTCTCCTTGTCCTCCTGCCTTATCTTTCCCAGCATCAGGGTCTTTTCCAGTGAGTTGGCTCTTTGCATCAGGTGGCCAAAGTATTGGAGCTTCAGCTTCAGCTCAGTCCTTCCAGTGGATATGCAGGATTGATTTCCTTTAGGATTAACTGATTTGATCTCCTTGCAGCCCAACGGACTCTCAAAGAGTCTTCTCCAGCAGCGCAGTTTGAAAGCATCAGTTCTTCGATGCTCATCCTTCTTTATGGTCCAATTCTGACATCTGTACATGACTACTGGAAAAACCATAGCTTTGACTATACTGACTTTTGTTGGCAAAGTAATGGTTCTGCTTTTTAGTATGCTGACTAGGTTTGTTATAGCTTTTCTTCCAAGGAACAAGCATCTTTTAATTTCATGGCTGCAGTCACCGTCCTCAGCGATTTTGGAGCCCAAGAAAATAAAAATTTTCACTGTTCCTGCCTTAGGAGAACTCAAAATGCAGAGCAAGATATGACCTTGTATGTATGAAGATGGGAAGTTTCACCTTCAGTGTACTTACTGGGATGTTGGTCAGGGAGGCTTGGTTTGGTGCTTATAGAAGTAAAAAGGGTTTGCTTACTTATTTTTTTATGACCTTACTTCTGAACCAGGGGTGGAGGACTATGTATGGATTTCACCCAACTCTTAGAAAGTAGGGCCTTCCCAGGAAAACTTTTGTAAACTGAAATGGCATAAAGTGAAGAAACAATTACTTTAAAACACGTCTTGCTAACAGGCACAGAATAAATCAGGATGAAGCAGAGATGCTCACAGACACGGTTCAAAACTGTTGCTGAGATGCTGAGTGTAGTTACCAGGAATGAGCTTGGCAGTGCCACTCTCGTTGCTCCACTGTAAAACAGATGGTGGCTATCTCTGTTTTTCATCTTTTTTTCATAAAAGCAAAGACCCTCTTCAAATTTCTTTCAGTTACTGAAAACCGGTAGGTCTTTTGTAAAAGCGACATTTTGAAAAGCAAGCCTCTGTCTGCTTGTTTTCACATAGGTTTGGGATGACTGTGTTGTTGCATCAATAGGGCACAGTATTTTAACAGTGTTTCCTAGCTCTTGGGCTCTTCTGTGATGTTCTGATTTTTGGAGATGGGGAGTTAATGAGATGCAGATGCCCTCAAGAGTTCTACAGTTTACACATTGTTTTTGTGCCCTGAAATTAAGAAGAAAAGAAAAAGCAGTTTGTGACTTGGGTATTTAAAACTGTTATCTGTAATTTGGGGCTTCATTGGTGGCTCAGTGGTAAAGAATCCGCTTGCCAGTGCAGGATATGTGGGTTTGATCCCTGGACCAGGAAAATCCCCTGGAGAAGGAAATGGCAACCCACTTCAGTATTCTTGCCTGGAAAAATCCCATGGACAGAGGAGGAGCCTGGCAGGCTACAGTCCCTGGGATCACAAAAGAGTTAGACATGACTTAGTGACTAAACAACATCTGTGATTTTGAACCCTGGTGAGGGAAAGTTAGCTAATTTTGTTTTAAGCTGCTTCTTTGAAATAATATTTATAGGCGAGTTGCAAATATGGTATATAGTGTTCCTATATGACCTTTACCCTGCTTCCTCTAATGTTGACATGGTGCATTTATCAAAGCTAAGAAATTAATATTTGTATTTCATATTAGTTTACTAAGTAAATTTTTGTTTACTTGGAGTTTATTACTCCAAACTTCATTTGGATTTGCCCAATTTTTCCACTAATGTCTTTTTTCTATTCCAAGATTCAGGTCAGGACTCAACATTGCATTTATATTTTGGCATGCTTTTAACAGTCAGAGAAATGCGGGAAAGTAATTGTGGATGCCTTCTGAATGAAGACCTGTGAACTTACTTTCCAAAGAGCAGATTGTGTGTGGAAATGCTCAGAGAAGGCTGGAGAAAAAGAAAAAAAATGGAAAACAATATATTCTTTCAGTAAAGTGTAGTGATAGACTTTGAGATACCATTTTTCCATTTGTGGTGGGTGGAGAAGGCAATGGCACCCCACTCCAGTACTCTTGCCTGGAAAATCCCATGGACAGAGGACCCTGGTAGGCTGCAGTCCATGGGGTTGCTAAGAGTCGGATACGACTGAGCGACTTCACTTTCACTTTTCTCTTTCATGCGTTGGAAAAGGAAATGGCAACCCACTCCAGTATTCTTGCCTGGAGAATCCTGGGGACAGGGGAGCCTGGTGGGCTGCCATCTATGGGGTCGCACAGAGTTGGACACGACTGAAGTGACTTAGCAGCAGCAGCAGCATTTTCTGAAGTTCTTATGTTTAGTTTGTAGAGAGTCTTATATACCTCAATTTGTGAAATGGGTCTAGACATGAATTGCAGTTGGGTGCAAGTTTTAACCATTTTAGATAAGGTGACCTATCTGTTGTTGTTCAGTCACTCAGTCGTGTCTTATTCTTTGTGATTTCATGGACTGAAGCACGCCAGGCTTCTCTGTCCTTCACCATCTCCCAGAGCTTGCTTAAACTCATGTCCATTGAGTTGGTGATGCCATGCAAACATCTCATCCTCTGTCATCCCCTTCTCCTCCTACCTTCTATCTTTCTCAGCATCAAGGCCTTTTCCAGTGAATCGGCTCTTTGCATCAGGTGGCCAAAGTATTAGAGCTGCAGCTTCAGCATCAATTCTTCCAATGAATATTCAGGACTGATTTCCTTCAGGATTGACTGGTTTGATCTCCTTGCAGTCCAAGGGACTCTCAAGAGTCTTCTCCAGCACCACAGTTCAAAAGCATCAATCCTATCAGGACCTATTAGGAACTGTATTTGGCAGCTGGTAAAAGATAGTTAACAATAATGACTTAATTTTGAGGTTTAGTCTCTCTTGCAAAAGATGTCTGTTTAGAGGAGGGCAGGCTACTCCTAGTATGAAGTCATCAGGGAACCAGCCTCTTCCTTGTCTGTATTTAGCAAATGGGTTCCATTTTTTCTGTAGCTCCAGAATCACAGAATGACTGCAGGAACTCCAGCTATCAGATCTTTCAGGAAAGAAGGCAGCTTTCCTAGTTGTGTCAGTTCCTTCTCTTCAGAAGGCTTTCCTAGGAGCCTCTACCTGATGGCTTTTGCATGTCTCATTGGTCAGCTCTAGGGCTTCCCTGGTGACTCAGGTGGTAAAGCATCTGCCTGCAGTGCAGGAGACCAGAGTTCGACCCCTGGGTTGGGAAGATCCCCAGGAGAAGGAAATGGCAACCCACTCCAGTACTCTTGCCTAGAAAATCCCATGGACACCGGAGCCCGGTAGGCTACATTCCACGGGATCGCAAAGAGTCGGACACGATTGAGCAACTTCACTTAGAAGAAGAGAAGCTGTGCCTATTATTGCTCCAAATCGGAATACTATTAGTAAAAAAAAGAAGGAGAGAATGTATATGGATTAGGAAACTGTCTCTATCACAGGGAGGTATTAATAGCTATGTGGAATGAAAGTTATATTGCTAAGAATTACTAATGGGTCTGGTGAACTATATGAAAAAGTGCTGGGAGAAAATTCAAGTTACTGAATAGTCAGGTGATGCCAACACATTTCTCAGTCATGCATGCTCACATGTATGTGTGTGTGTGTGTTCCTTCAGTTTGAGTCACTTTATGGTCACTGTTTAACCATGTATTGGTCATGACAACAGTAATGTTGGGTTTGTTTGTTCCATTGCAAGTTGTTGCTCCAGAAAGGAATTCAGTAGGAAAGGACATTTATTGACTTGAGACGCATCCTGCCTTCTTGCCTTTCTTCCAAGTCTGTTTCACAGAGAGAATAAATAATTGCCACTTTAATGCAGGGCCAGCTTTCTTAAACCGTAAACCCTTTTCTTAGTAATCCTACAGTAGCTCATTGTAATCATTGCCTGAAGTCTGAATTAATGCTGATATGACTTGTGCTAACTCGTGTTATTGATTTTCCCCCCAATATTTTATCATGAAAACTGCTCGTAAATAAGTTGAAAGAATTTTTCAGTGGACATTCATGTATATTCATACCTAGATTCTCTGCTTAATATATTTGCTCTGTCTGCCTTATAGTCATCCTGATATTCACGCATCAATTCATCCTATATTTTAATGCTTTTCAAAGTAAGTTATAGACATTTGTATGGTTTGATCCTGAACATTTCCTTATACTGATTTTGTAATAAGAAGAATGCTTTCTGTTTCAAGTGACAGAAACCCAACTCAAAAGAGTAAAGTAAAAGAAATAAATGTACTGGCTACTTGACTGGAAGGAATAGTGGGGAGATAGACAAGCAGATGGTGACTGCAGCCATGAAATTAAAAGACACTTGCTCTTTGAAAGGAAAGGTATGACCAACCTAGACAGTATATTAAAAAGCAGAGACATTACTTTGCCAACATAGGTCCGTCTAATCAAAGCTATGGTTTTTCCAGTAGTCACTTGGGGATGTGAGAGTTGGACTATAAAGAAAGCTGAGCACTGAAGAATTGATGCTTTTGAACTGTGGTGTTGAAGAAGACTCCTGAGAGTCCCCTGGATAGCAAGTAGATCCAACCAGTCTATCCTAAAGGAAATCATTCCTGAATATTCACTGGAAGGACTGATGTTGAAGCTGAAACTCCAATACTTTGGCCACCTGAGGGGAAGAACTGACTCATTTGAAAAGACCCTGATGCTGGGAAAGATTGAAGGCGGGAGGAGAAGGGGATGATAGAAGATGATTGGATGGCATCACCGACTCAATGGACATGAGTTTGAGTAAACTCCAGGATTTGGTGATGGACAGAGAGGCCTGGCGTGCTGCAGTCCATGGGGTCACAAAGCGGACATGACTGAGAGACTAAACTGAACTGAGACAAGATAGGAAGAGTTGTAAGAAGTAGGGCCTCAGGAACTGGGACTCGGCTATCAAAATAGTTGCCTCTATCCATATAGCCCCAAATCCACATTCTTCCTGGACTGTGACCCTAGAGGCCATTTCTCTTCTATGTCTGAAACAGAAAATCCCTGGAAAGGACTCCAGCTGGGCTGGCTTGCTGCTGGGTGACTCATGATTGGATGCTGTGGTAGAGAAGAGGCATAGTGTATGTTACTAAGGCAGATAAAAATGGAAAACATGCCAAATGAATTATATACCTCAGAAAGCTTTCCCACTTGTTCTCGGATGCTAGCATTATCCTCGTGTTTGACAAAGAGATTATAAAGGAAAATAACAACTGCAAAAATCCTAAATGAAGTAATGGTACAGTCAGCCCTTAAGACCCACAGGTTCTGCATCCATGGATTCAACCACTCAAATCAAAAATATATTTTTTTAATTTAGGAAAGTTCCAAAAAGCAAAACTTGAATTTGCCATCCACAAGCAACGATTTAAGTACCATTTACATTGTATTTACAACCACCCACATAGCATTTATATTAGGTTAAGTAATCTCTTCCCTTGTGGCTAAGAGGTTAAAGTGTCTGCCTCTAATGCGGGAGACCTGGGCTGGATCCCTGGGTTGGAAAGATCCCCTGGAGAAGGAAATGGCAACCCACTCCAGTATTCTTGCCTGGAGAATCCCATGGAGGGAGGAGCCTGGTGGGCTACAGTCCATGTGGTCGCAAAGAGTCGGACATGACTGAGCGACTTAACTTTCTTAACTTTCTAAGTAATCTAGAGATGATATAAAATATACTGGGGAGCTTCCTTGGTGGCTCAGTGATGATGAATCCACCCATCAATTCAGGAGACACGGGTTCGCTCCCTGGTCCAGGAAGATCTCAAATGCCACAGAGCAGCTGAGCCCATGGACCACCGCTATTGAGCCTGTACTCTAGAGCCTGGGAACTCCAACTATTGAACTGATGTGCTGCAACTACTGAAGCCCACATACCCTGGAGTTTGTGCTTCACAACAGGAGAAGCCACTGCAGTGAGAAGCTGGCACACTGCTATGAAGACTACCTCCCGTGCAGCAGTGGAGACCTAGCATAGCCAAAAATTAGTAAATACATAACATTATTAAAAAATATACCAGATAATGTGCATAGGTTATAACTTACATTATGCACATTTTATTTAAGGGACTTGAACATCTGCAAATTTAGTATCTGAGGGGTTCCTGGAATCAATCCTTCATGGATACCAAGGGACAACTGTCTGACAAGGAGACTTCTAACTATTACATTAATAGTTCAAGAGTGGTAATACATGGTTTAGAAGTTATGGGGAAACAGGTATTCTGGTATATTATAGATGAATGTTTTAAGAAAACAATTTAGCAAAATTTCTCAAATTTTTAAATGCAGATACCTCTTACTTGGCCATGCTAGTCTCTGCCTTGCAGAAAATTTGTTGCTGTTCGTGTTCAGCAGGTAAGTCTTGTCTGACTGTTTTCCACCTTGTGGACTGTAGCACGCAAGGCTTCCCTGTCCTTCACTATCTCCTGGAGTTTACTCAAACTCATGTCCACTGTGTGGATGATGCCATCCAACCATCTCATCCTCTGTCGCCCCCTTCTTCTGCCCTCAATCTTTACCAGCATCAGGGTCTTTTCCAGTGAGTCAGCTCTTTGCATCAGGTGGCCAGAGTATTGGAGCTTCAGCTTCAGCATCAGTCCTTCCAATGAATATTCAGGGTTGATTTCCTTTAGAATTGACTGGTTGGACCTCCTTGCAGTCCAAGGGACTCTCAAGAGTCTTCTCCAACACTATAGTTCAAAAGCTTCAGTTCTTTGGTGCTCAGTCTTCTTTATGGTCCAACTCTCACATCTGTACATGACTGCTGGAAAAACCACAGCTTTGACTATACAGTCCTTTGTCAGCAGAGTGATGTATCTGCTTTTTAATACACTGTCTAGGTTTGTCTTAGCTTTTCTTCCAAGGAGCAAGCATCTTTTAATTCTGTGGCTGCAGTCACAGCCTGCAGTGATTTTGGAGCCCAAGAAAATGAAATCTGTCACTGTTTCTCCGTTTGCCTCATCTGTTTGCCATGAAGTGATAAGATCAGATGCCATGATCGTAGTTTTCTGAGTATTGAGTTTTAAGCCAGCTTTTTTTTGACTTGTGCCAAAGATGGCTTTATAAGTTTGCTCATTGGAACATTGTTTGCTGTTTGCAGAAATAATAAAAATCATGAATGTTCAATCATAGTGTCTTGTTAAATAAAAGCAAAAGGATATAGTACAACAGTTTTAAAAATGAGGTTGTGTTCTATTTACTATCTTGGAAAGATCTTGAGGTATATTGTTAAGTAAAAAAAAGCACATTGCAGAGCAGTTACATATCTCATTATTTTGATTTTATGTAAAAACAGTGAAATGAAAAACAACTCTCTCCCCAAAAACTCACCCAAACTATGTATTAACTGTATTATATCAGACTGTTCACAGCAGTTTTATAGGATGAAGTGATTCAGATTGGTGTGAGCATTTACTTTGTAAAACATCTAAAACACAAAGCATATAAGGAGAATATGTTCATGTTTTAATAGTTTGGTTTTAAAAATCAAAAAGCATAAATCATGAAGAAAAACAGACAAAAATAAAAATTGCAAAATTTCTCCCATTTCCAGGGAACCATGATAATGAAACACAAACAAGATATACTTAGCTATATATATAGTAATTGTTATAACGGCAGTGAGCAGTGAACTTACTATTAAGTATAAAATGGACGGTGGGAAGAACAGAGGTGATTGTTTAGAATTCAGAAATACTGTGTCTGAGGCTAACTTTGTTGTCAGGAAATCAGTGAGGTATATCAGAAAGAAAAGTTCAGAGCCAGGATAGTTGGTCACTCAGGTTCTGATGCTGTTAATGTTTACTTAGCCTTGTGATCTGGGCAGACTGCTGTTTAGGTCTTGTTTTTGCTGTATCATCTGTCATGTCTAGATTTTGAGCCTGAATCCAACGAAAGTGAGAAGTATAGTAGAGTATACAAGCAGCATATTTGATAGAAACTGTATTACTGGGTCTGCTGTGCGTTCATTGTTGTTGTTTAGTCATGTTTTGTGACCCTCTGCAGGTATTCTAAAGGAGGAGCTTTGTAACGTTGTAGGTGACCACAGGCCTTCTACTCAGGATGTGCTAGCTTTTGTTCAGGTAGACCTGAAAGCTACAGGGCAGTGCTGTTGCTGGGTTTGGTGTGTGTTTTTGAGCAACTGAACTGAATTGAATGTTTCTACTGAAAAAAAAGGGAAAAAAGACTGGATGGATACAAAGAAGACTCATAATGGTGACCTCGGGGGGTGGGGAATAGTGAAAACTTGAGTTTCATATGTAGTGTTTCGATTTTTAAATAAAAAAGGACAATAAATTAATACTTTACATAACTGAAAAAGGCACTAATGTAGGTTAATTCTGAGTGCTTGGAATATGAATATTGTGGTTTTCTTTATACTTAACAGGTGTTTTATAAATAGATAAATTTTCAGTAAATGAAAAGTTTAATGGTTCAGTGATAAATAATAGGCTTTGTTCTAGTCAAAAATTAAATTTGGGAAGCAAGAAAATGTTCAAAGGAAAAAAAGAACTAAATTTATATCTACCCATTTTACAAGAAAATGTTATTAATGTTTTACTCTGGGAAGAGAAAGATCTTCCTACATTTTATTTGCTTCTACTTGATTTGGCCAAAAAAACCCTCTTTTTGCTCCTGTCTTGGTTTCCTATAGCAGTAGTTGGGGAACTGGCTTTTCCTGGTCACATGACCCCTGTTAATGCTTTTTGTCACTGGCTGGTTCTGAGTTTGAAAACTCGAGCTCTTGGTAACTTTGGTAGTCAGCCAGGATTGGGAAATGGACCAAAGGACCAACTTAATGAAATCTTTCTAGTGCAGAGAATGATTGCAAGATGAATCTTAAATTAAACATGAGAAAGTGGGGATGGATAGGCAACCATTTCCCAGGGATAGAGTTTTCGTACTTTAATCTTAATCATCTTGCAGTTTAAATTCTGCTACTTCCAAACCCCTGAGTTACTCCACATGCTCTCCCTTATCTCCAGCCCCAAATTTTTATTATGAAAATGTACAAACAATACAGAAAAAATGAAAGAATAGTACAAGGATATACCCATCAATTAGATTTACCAGTTTTGACTCTTTGCCTGTGTGCATTGTCTTTACTTTTTCTTTTTTCATTCTTTTTTTTCTGTTAAACTCTTCAATTTGTAGACATCATGGCACTTAACTCCTAAATACTGCCTCATGCATCTGCTAAGAAAAAGGACATTCTACTATGTAATCACCATATTACCTCAGCTAAGAAAATTGATAGTAAATTTGAATATGCCCTGGACAGTAGATAATAATATTCTATTAGTATGTAATATACTTCCAAGGCAAACTCAGATTTTTGTCAGATGTCTTATAGATGTTTCCCTTGGGTTGGTTGGTTGGTTTTGTTTAAATCAAATTAAGGTTAATAAGTTGCACTGACTTACTATTCTTTATTACAAGAATTCTCCCTCTGTTTTTTCTGTTTTACATGACATTGGCTTCTTTAAACTTAAAATTCTTTAAACTGTGGCGGAATATGCATAAAATTTGCCATCTAAACTGTTTTCAGTGTCCAGTTCAGTGGCATTGAGTGTTTCTACCTTACTGTGCTACATTCACCAGTATCCAGTATCCGTCCACAGAACTCTTCATCTTGCAGAACTGAAACTCTGGTGCCTGTTAAGCAATAACTCCCCACTCCTTCCCTCCACCTCACCCCCTCATCCCCTGGCAACCGCCATTCTACTTTCTGTCTTTGTGAATTTGTCTGTTGTAAGTACCTCATAAAAATGGGATCATACAATATTTGTCCTTTCGAGACTGGCTTATTTCACTTACTGTAAGGTCCTTAAGGCTTATTCATGTATTATCATGTGTCAGAATTTCTGTCCTTTTTAAGATCAAATGATATTCCATTGTAGGTATATAGCACAGTTTATCAGGTGGCACTAGTGGTAAGAAACCTGCCTGCCTGTGCAGGAGACATGAGAGACATGGGTTCAGACCCTAGGTTGGGAAGATCCCCTGAAAAGGGGATGGCAACCCACTCCAGTATTCTTGCCTGGATAATCCCCTGGACAGAGGAGTCTGGCAGGCTACAGTCCATAGGGTCACACACAGTCAGACACAATTGAAGTGACTTAGCACACATAGACACTTGGGTTGCTTTTACCTTTTGACTATTGTGAATAATGCTGCTGTGATCACGGGTGTACAGATATCTCTTTGAGACTTGCTTTTGTTTCTTTGGACTATATACCCAGAAGTGCAATTGTTGGATCATTTGGTAATTAATTCTGTGTTTAATTTTCTGAGGAACACTGTACTGTTTTCCATAGCAACTGTAATTTTACATTTCTACTAATGAAGTACAGAGGTTCTGATTTCTTCTTATCCTTGCTAAACTTCATGTCTTCTGCTTTTTTGATAGTAGCCATGTTAATTTGTGTGGCAGTAATATCTCTTTGTGAGTTTGATTTGCATTGCCCTGATGATTAGTGATGTTGAATATCTTTTATCTTTTCATGTTTATTGGCTATTTAGATATCTAATTTGGAGAAATGTCTTGTCGTGTTCTTTGCCCATTTTGAGTTATTTATGGTTGAGTTATAGAAGTTCTTTATGTATTCTGGATATTAGCCTCATTTGTTGTCTGTGTTTATGGTGTCATAACAGGAAATCATTGCCAAATCCAGTGTTATGAGGCTTTTCCTGTATATTTTCTTCTAAAAAATTTTGTATAGTTTTAGTTTTACATTTAGGTCTTTATTCTGAGTTAGATTTTGTGTATGGTGTAAAGTCAGAGTTCAAATTTTTTTTTCAGTTAATAATTACCCTATAAAGTTTTCTTAAAATCATTTGTTGAAAAAACTCTCCTTTCTCAATCTTGGTACATTTCTCAAAAATCATTTGACCGTGAGCACTTTATATTATTAGTAAGTGAAATAAGCCAGTCACAAAAGGGGTTTATTACTGTGCTCTCTATTCTATCCCATTGTTCTATATGTCTGTCTTTATGCCAGTACAAACTGTTAAACGATTATTGTAGCTTTGTAATACCTTTTAAAGTTAGGAAGTATGTCTTCTAGCTTATCCTTCTTTTTCAATATTGTTTTGTCTATCCTGAGTCCCTTGGGATTTCATGCGAATTTTAGATGGATTTTTCTATTTCTTCAAAAAAAGTTCCTTAGAGGGGAGGGATAGATTGAAAGATTGAAGTTAACACATATGCACTGTATATATAAAATAGATAACTAATAAGGACCTACTGTATAGCACAAGGAACTCTACTCAATACTCTGTGATGGCCTATATGGGAAAAGAGTCTAAAAAAGAGTGGATATATGTATTTCTATAACAGATTCACTTTGCTGTACATTTGAAACTAACACAACATTGTAAGTCAATTATACCCCAATAAAAATTAAATATATAATATTATATATTATATTAAGTTCCAGTGTGGGAATATGAATGTATTTCTGTTATTGATGTCTTCTTTAATTTACTTTAGAAATCTACAAGTGATTCAGTTTCTCTGAATCATCACCAGCATTTGATATCATCACTATTTGTTATTTTAGTAGTAGATGTATAGTAGTGTCTCATTGTGGTTTTAATTTGCATCTCTCTAATCTATGAGATCAAATTGCCAACATTCACTGGACCATAGAGGAAGCAAGGGAATTCCAGAAAAACATCTACTTCTACTTCATTGAGTATGCTAAAGCCTTTGACTGTGTGGATCACAACAAACTGTGGAACATTCTTCAAGAAATAAGAACACCAGACCACCTTACCTGTCTCCTGAGAAACCTGTTTGCGGGTCAAGAAGCAACAATCAGAACCTAACATGGAACAGCTGACTGGTTCAAAATTGGGAAAGGAGTATGACAAGGCTGTATATTGTCACCCTGTATATTTAACTTCTGTGCAGAGCGCATCATGTGAAATGTTGGACTGGATGAATGACAAGCTGGAATCAAGATTGCTGGGACAAATATCAACAACCTCAGATATGCAGATGATACAATTCTAATGGCAGAAAGTGGAGAGGAACTAAAGAACCTCTTGATGGGGGCGAAAGAGGAGAGTGAAAAGGCTGGCTTGTAATTCAACATTTTTTTAAAAAACTAAAATCATGGCATCAGGTCCCATCACTTCATGGCAAATAGGTGAGATCAGGTGTGTTCAGGGTGATATGGCCATAGACTTCATGGAAAATAGAAAGAGAAAAAGTGGAGGCAATGACATTTTATTTTCCTGGGCTCTAAAGATCACTTCTGACAGTAACTGCAGGCATGAAATTAAAAGATGCTTGCTGCTTGGAAGGAAAGTTATAATAAACCTAGATGGCATATTAAAAAGCAGAGACATCACATTGCCAACAAAAGTCCATATAGTCAAAGCTGTGGTTTTTCCAGTAGTCATGTACGGTTGTGAGAGTTGGAGCATAAAGAAGGCTGAGTGCCAAGTAACTGATATTTTTGAATTGTGGTGCTGGAGAAGACCCTTAAGAGTCTATTGGACAGCAAGGAGATCAAACCAGTCAATCCTAAAGGGAATCAACTATGAATATTCATAAGGACTGATGCCAAAGCTGAAGCTCCAATATTTTGGCCACCTGATGCAAAGAGCCAACTCATTAGAAAAGACCCTGATCCTGGGAAAGACTGAAGGGAAAAGAAGGGGGCAGCAGCGGATGAGATGGTTAGACAGCATCATCAACTCAATGGACATGAATCAAGCAAACTCTAGGAGCTAGTGAAGGACAAGGAAGCCTGACGTGCTGTAGTCCCATAGGGTTGCAAATGGTCGGACATGACTTAGCAACTGAACAACAACAACGATGGATAATGATGTTGAATCTGTTTTCATGTGTTTATGTGACATTTCTCTATCCACTTTGAGAAAATTTTCTTTATACCTTGACCTATTTTCTAATTGGAGTGTTTTTTTGCTGTTGAATTTTGAGAGTTTCTTTTGTATTCTGCTTTTTCAGATAAGTGATTTGCAAATATTTTCCCCCATTTTGTAGCTTGCCTTTTCTTTCTCTCAATAGAGTCACAAAGCAGAAGTTTAAAATTTTGGTGAAGTCTAATGTATCAATTTTTAATGGATCATACTTTTGGTATCAGGTCTAAGAATTTCATTAAATCCTATGTCCTGAATATTTTCTTCTCTTTTCTTTTAAAGATTTTATATATAAATTTTTAAATCCGTGATCTCTTTTGAGTTAATTTTTGTGCCAGTTATAAGGTTTAGGTTAAGGTTCATGTTTTTGTCTATGGATATCCAGTTGTTCCAATGCCATTTATTGAAGAGACTATTTTTCCTCTCCTGGGTTGCTTTCCATGCTTTCTCAAATATTACTTGGCTTATTTGTGGGTCTATTTCTGTTGTTCCTGTTCCATTCCATTGGTCTATGTATCTGTCTTTTAGCCAGAACCATAGTCTTGATTACTTTAGCTATATAATATGTCTTAGTGATTCCTCCCACTTTATTCATTTTCTAAAAAGTTTTCACTATCCTTGAATGTTCCTTTGCTTTTCCCTATAAGTTTTAGAGGGATCTTGTCTTTGTCTGTAAAAAATCTTGCTAGGATTTTAATAGGAATTGTATTAAACTTATAAATCAATTTGAGAAAAATTGACATATATATTATGTTGAGTTTTCCAGTCCATAAATATATTATGTGTCTCCACTTAACTTAGATCTTATTCAGTTTCCTTTATCAGTGTTTTGTATTTTTTAGCATGTAAGTCCTGTTCATGTTTTGTTAGGTTTATATTTAAATGATACTGTATTTTTAATTTTGGTCCCTGTGTTCATGTATACAGTTGATTTTTATATGTTGATATTATAACTTTGTTGAACTCGCTTATTCTAAGATTTTTTTGTAGGTTCTGTGAGATTCCCTATATAGGCCATGTATCATCTCTGCAAATAATTTGATATCTTCCTTTTCTGTCTGTATGCCTTTTATTTCCTTTTTTTTGCCTTATTGCATTGGCTTGAACTTCCAGTATTATGTTGAATAGGTTAATGAGAACATACATCTTTTTCTTGTTCCTCGTTTTTTTTTTTTTGTTTTTTTTTTTTTAACCATTGAGTATATTCCAGAATTTGCTTTGGAGGGTTTTTTTTTGGTATCAAAACCAAAATTGATTTTATCAATTTGAGGAAACTCATCTATTTGTAGTTTTCTAAGTTTTTTTTAATTATGAATTGGTGTTGAATTTTTTCAGATTTTTCTGCATCAATTATGTGGTCATACGATTTTTCTTTTCTTCTTTAGCCTGTTAGATTAGGGATTATATTGATTGATTTCCAGACTTTCATCCCTCTTGGCCATAGTGTGTAATTCTTTTTTATATGTTGTTGACATATATTTACTAATATTTTATTGAGGATTTCTACATCTGTATTCATGACAGATATTTATTTGTATGTTTCTATATTTTTGGTGCTGTCTTTGTCTGGTTTTGGTATTAGGTAGAAGATGGTGAATGTCTTGAAGGAAGATAGTGATAAGGACCACTAAGTCGTGGACTTGGTGTGTGGGATCAGAAAGAACAGGGGGAAAAGGGAATTCAAGACACGGAAATGGTGTTATTTAGCTGGAAATACTATTGCTTGGGTGAGTATAGGATAAGTGTACCAGAACAGAGGAGTGAGGATGAAGTCTGTTATGGATGGAACAGTTATTGTAGTAGGTTTATGGAGAATCTTAGATAATGATGATGTGATAGGGCTTCTAGGTAGCGAAGAGGAACTAAAGAGCCTCTTGATGGAGTGAAGGAGGATAGTGAAAGAGCCAGCTTAAAACTAAATATTAAAAAAACTAAGATTATGGTATCCAGCGCCATTACTTCATGACATATAGAAGGGGAAAAGATGGTAGTAGTGACAGATTTCTTCTTGGGCTCTAAAATCATTGTGGATGGTGACTACAACCATGAAATCAGAAGACAATTGCTTCTTGGCAGGAAAGCTATGGCAAACCTAGACAGTGTGTTGAAAAGCAGAGACATTACTCTTCTGACAAAGGTCTATATCAAGGTTATGGTCTTCCCAGTGGTCATGTATGGTTGTGAGAGCTGGATCGTAAAGAAGGGAGAGCACCAAGGAATTGATGCCTTCGAACTGTGGTGCTGGAGAAGACTCCTGAGAGTCCCTTGGAGAAAGGAGATCAAACCAGTCAATCTTAAGGGAAATCAACCCTGAATACTCACTTGAAGGACTGATGCTGAAGCTCCAGTATTTTAGTCACCTGGTGAGAACAGCTGACTCATTGGAAAAGTCCCTGATGCTGGAAAAGATTGAGGGCAGAAGGAGAAGAGGGCGTCAGAGGATGAGATGGCTGGATGGCATCACTGAAGCAGTGAACATGAACTTGGGCAAACTCCAGAAGATGGTGAGGGACAGGGAGGCCTGGTGTGCTGCATCCATGGGTTGCAAAGAGTCAGACACAACTGGGTGACCGAACAACAACAAGGATTGGGAATATGTTAACTGAAGGGGGGCAAATTAATATAAGAGCCTTAAGGGATGAATAGTGGAGACAGATCTTGGACCAGAAGGTGATGTGGACAGACCCTATGGAAGGATCAGTCTCAAGCAGGAAAGTGAACCACTCTCAGAGTCTGGGAGGGAGAAGGGATTGATATGGAAAGCATGGGGTCCTTAGAAGTGATATCAGTGTCTGGAAGTACTTCTCCTTATGCTTTGTTTGGAAGGAAGAGTATGTCTCTAACATCAGTGGAATCAGAGATTTGCACAGAAGTGGAGCAGTTCTGTAGAGAAAGAACGAATTAGCCAAGATGGGGGTGGTCAGGCTGTCTCACCCCCACCTTTTGTAAATATATGCTTATGTAACAGCTGAGATGACTTACAGCACTGTGCACGTGCATCACAACATATCTGCTTGGTCATGGGCCATTTTTGTTTTGTAAACCTGTGTAATTTCCACTTGAAAAGCCCTTGAGGCTGTGTTATGGTTGTGTCCACTGGGTCAACCAAGAGAGAATGCAGCATGGCTGCCCTACAGCTGCTATGCCAGCCAGAGAGAATTAAATATGTCTGCAGAGAAAGCGATGGCACCCCACACCAGTACTCTTGCCTGGAAAATCCCATGGACAGAGGAGCCTGGTAGGCTGCAGTCCACGGGGTCGCGAAGAGTCAGAAAGGACTGAGCGACTTCACTTTCCCTTTTCACTTTCATGCATTGGAGAAGGAAATGGCAACCCACTCCTATGTTCTTGCGGAGAATCCCAGGGACGGGGGTGCCTGGTGGGCTGCCGTCTATGGGGTCGCACAGAGTCGGACACAACTGAAGCAACTTAGTAGCAGCAGCAGCAGCAGTTCCTACAGCTCCTTGAGTCTTCTTCCAGCTTGCCCACGCACCCCTTGGCTACCCTGGGTTCAGTGAACAGTGTGAACAGCAAGACAATTGGCATAGTTGGCAGAATGATACAGCAAGAAGTACCATGTACTGACACACTTATGGGAGTAGTTGTGATGACACTTGTCCTTAGTTTGATTTTTATCTGCTTGGTTTTTGTTTTTAACAGATCAATAAGGACCACAGTTAGGACAAATTAGTGTAGAAACTCTTTGATAATCTTCAAAATTAAGACATTGGAGGTTCTTCTGGTCAGCTGTTGGTTTCTAGTCCTGTCTAGCATTGCTTATGAGAGGGCCTCTGGTTCCATCCTTTGTTGAATGAGAGAGCCACTGACCATACAGTTTATAATCAGCAGTTCAGACTTAGTCTTCAGACCAATTCTGCATAATCTCTTCCAAAAAATATTAGAAAAAAGAATACGTAATTTCTTTTTATGATTCTGACATCAAAGTCAGACAGGGACCAGTTTCCATCACTTGCTGTGTTTTCTTCCTCATGCCTTCATGTGCTGGCACTCAGGGAGCTGATTTCTTTTCTTATTGCAGCTGCAGTCGACTCCGCCAGGTTCAGAGCATCTTGACCCAGAGCAGCAAGTCTCAACCCGACGGGATCCTCTGCATCCTAGGTCAGTGTTTTTAACAAGCTGGGACTCAGGGCTGGGGAAACTTGCTTCTGTTCCCAGGAAGATATTAGTAATAGTGTCATCACTGTGAGACAAGCTGTGAGTTAGTATTCTTCTCCCAGCCCTTGTTCCCCGGAAATCTGTTGCTGTTTTAATGAAGTCCACTGACATATCAGTGAAATAGGGAGCCTGTACCACAGAGCAGGCACTTTGTATATGTTATTTCTCCTCACAGTGATCCTTGTAAGGGGAGGGAACTGAGACTCTGGGAGATGAAGCAGACTTGCCTAGGACCATAGGGTGACAGAATTGGGCGTTTATTCTTTATCACTTTCTTTTATTATGAAAGAGAAATTAAGACAGTACACAGTAATGAAGTTTTCTAATCATCCCAGGTACCAGTTCCACTCCCCAAAAGATAACATCAACTGTATTTTTTTTCACACAAAAGGGAACATGTATATTGTTGCTAACCTAACTGAAAAAATTTTCACTTGATAAGTGTATCTTGGAGATTTTTCTATGTCAGATCAATCTCCTTCTTTATCTCATTTTCATTTATATTCACAGTATTGAGTCATAAAACTTGCTTGGTCAGGTTGTTTGTCAGCCTTCTAATTTCCTTCCCACCAGAAGTGAACCACTTTCTTTTTTGTCCTTCAGATAGTCTATGCATAATTTTATTTTTTCACTTACTAGCACTTTCATTTAAACTTACGAGAGTCAGTGTGCAGAGTGCACACTGGAGTTTGAAATATGCACTCTGGAGCCAAGCAGGTTTTGGGTTTGAATTTTGACTCCATCACTCACTTGGAGTGAAACAACAATCACTGGATTATCTTTCCAGCTGCAGCCAATAAAGGGGGTGGGGGCTCTCTCTGCCGTGAATTTACTTTTGAATAAAAACACCTTTTTGTTACTGTACTTATGCTATTATTTCTGTTAGTTAAGGCTCAACCTAGTAAAAGTAGACAGCATAAAATTGATCACATGGGCAACTTGAATATAAAATACTAAAGGATTGAGAAAAGGGTCAACCTAAAGAATACCATGAGACCAGATACATATATATATATATGTAAAATGAAAACACAAATATTGCAGAAATTGATGTTTGAAGGTGGTGTGTGAAGTTTGAGGTAAAAAGTTAATAAACCTCTAGGACAAAGAGCTGTATGTGAACGTGAAGCCAGAAGTCAATGAGGCACTTGTATGTTTTTAAACAACTTCAGGAGTTTAGTGAATTCTACTTTTGGGGGTAATTAGAGTTATCATAGCATCTCGTGGTCAGTTGGTTGGTTTAATTTAGCCTTCTAACCCCTGCAGTATCCTTCCTAGCAACTCTAATTTAACTCCCTCCACTTTGGCATTTGCCATTGAATTCTTATGATATAGGAAATGTTTTTACTGATTTTCTGCTAATCTTTGTAAAAAAACAGTTTTATGGTGGTATTAATTCATGTATAGTAAACTGCATATATTTAAAGTGTACAGTGTGATAAGTTTTGACATATGTATGTTGCTGTTTAGTCGCTAAGTCATTTCTGACTCTTTGTGACCCCATGAACTGCAGCTGGCCAGGCTTCCCTGTCCTTCGCTATCTCCCAGAGTTTGCTTAAATTCATGTCCATTGAGTCAGTGTGATGCTATCTAGCCATCTCATCCTCTGTCACCCTCGTCTCCTGCCCTCAGTCTTTCCCAGCATCAGGGTTTTTTCCAGTGAGTTGGCTCTTTGCATCAGGTGGCCCAAGTATTGGAGCTTCAGCTTCAGCATTAGTCCTTCTAATGAATATTCATGGTTGATTTCCTTTGGAATTGACTGGCTTGATCTTCTTGCAGTCCAGGGGACTCTCAAGAGTCTTCTTCAGCACCACAATCCAAAAGCATCAATTCTTTGGTGCTCAGCTTTCTTTATGGTCCAACTCTCACATCCCTACATAACTACTGGAAAAATGTAGCTTTGACTATACAGACCTTTGTTGACAAAGTGATGTCTCTGCTTTTTAATACACTGTCTAGATTTGCCATAGCTTTTCGTCCAAGGAGCAAGCATCTTTTAATTTCATAGCTAGAATCACTGTCCACAGTGATTCTGGACCCCAAGAAGATAAAATTTGTCTGTTTCCACTTTTTCCCCTTCTGTTTGCCATGAAGTGATGGGACTGGATACCATGATCTTAGTTTTTTGAAATGCTGAGTTTCAAGTCAGCTTTTTCACTCTCCCCTTTCACCCTCATCAAGTGGCTCCTCTTTGCTTTCTGCCGTTAGAGTGGTATCATCTGTATATCTTTCCCAGGTTGTTGATATTTCTCCCAGCAATCTTTTTTACTTATTTATTTTAATTGGAGGATAATTACTTTACAATATTGTGATGACTTTTACCATACATCAACATGAATTGGCCATAGACATACATGTGTCTCCCCATCCTGAACCCCTGGCCACCATTTTCCTCCCTACCCCCCTCCCCACCACCTTCTTCCCCATCCCCTCCTTCCAGGTTGTCACAGAGCACCAGCCCTGGTTGCCCTGCTTCATGCATGGAACTTGCGCTGATCATCCATTCTGCATACAGTAATGTACATGTTTCAGTGCTGTCCTCTCAAATCATCCCATCCTCCTCTTCTCCCACTGAATCCAGAAGTCGGTTCTTTACATCTGTGTCTCCTTTGCTGCCCTGTATGAATCAATCTTGATTCTAGCTTGTGATTCATCCAGTCTGGCATTTCATATGATGTACTCCACATATGGATTAAATAAGCCAAGTGACAATATACAGCCTTTTTGTACTCCTTTCCCAATTTTGAACCAGTCCATTGTTCCATGATCAGTTCTAACTGTTGCTTCTTGAGCTGTATACAGATTTCTCAGGAGACAGGTAAGGTGGTCTGGTATTCCTGTATGAAGAATTTTCCACAGTTTGTTGTGATTTACACAGTCAAAGGCTTTAGCATACTTAATAAAGCAGAAGTAGATGTTTTTCTGGAATTCCTTTGCTTTCTCTATGATCCAACAAATGTTGGCAATTTGATCTCTGGTTCTGCTTTTTCTGAATTCAGCGTGTACATCTGAAAGTTCTCTGTTCACATACTGCTGATGCCTAGCTTGAGGGATTTTGAGCATTACCTTGATAGCATGTGAAATGAGTGCAATTGTATGGTAGTTTGAACATTCTTTGGCATTGCCCTTCTTTGGCATTGGAATGAAAACTGGCCTTTTCCAATCATGTGGCCATGGCTGAGTTTTCCAAATTTGTTGGCATATTGAGTGCACCACTTTAACAGCATCATCATTTAGGATTTGCTATCACTCAGCTGGAATTCCATCACCTCTACTAGCTTTGTTTGTAGTAATGTTTCCCAAGGCCCACTTGGGGATGGTCTTGATCCCTGCCTCCTGTACAATGTCACGAACCTCCATCCATAGTCCTTCAGGCACTCTGTCTGACAGATCTAATCCCTTGAATTTATTTGTCACTTCCACTGTACAATCATAAGAGGTTTGATTTAGGTCCTCCCTCCAACTATGACTCGGGGCCCCTGAATCAGAGACCGTCTGTATGAGGGTTACGAGCATATGTTGCCTTGTCAATTTAGGCACAATGCTCCGTATCAGCTTGGAAGCAATACTGAACACTCCATATCAGCTTGGAAGCAATACTGAACGAGAACGATGCCCCCTTTCCCTAGGAAACATAATTCTTCTAAAAGAAAAGGGGGGAATGAGAGCGTAACAGGCAGGAAGGCTAGGGGTCTCCAAACGGAGGAAATCGGCTGCAAGTGTCAGACTTTTTTTGTCTCTCTCTTAAGTGGCAGGAGGAAACAAACTACAAGTGTCAGATTTTTTTCCCTTCTCTACACAAATTTAAAAGGAGGTTTCTCTTAAAAGTCTGTGTTGCCAAGATGACACCTGGTTCTACCTGAACGTAACTTTTCTCAAACCTTGAGCTAACCGTTGTGTTTTTCTTATGGAAATGTTTTTCTTAAGCTATGTTAATGAGCTATGTATTTACCCTAGACTCTTCAAGTTGGTTCTTCTTAAGACTCAGAACAAACCACTACATTTTACTCATACATTGTTCTCCTAATCTATGTTAATGAAACTATATATTTACTTGGAAACCTGCCTTTCTTCAAGATTCATGACAATCGTTTTATGGCCTGGGATGACTCACCTTGTGCCAATGTTATCTCAAAATACATGTTGTAGGTAAGGAGCTTGGTGCCAGGCTCTGAGTTTTGAGACATTCCCTTTCTGTAATTAGCAGCCCGCTGGTAGCTCTGTAACATCCATTTAAAGACTAGCAGGGGGCATTCTTTCTGGCCCCTTCTGATATCTATGTCAGAAGCTTCCTCTTTTATACTTGAATAAAACTTTATTACACATACACACGCAAAGATGCTTGCTCCTTGGAAGAAAAGCTATGACCAACCATACTAAAAAGCAGAGACATTACTTTACCCAAACCTGTGGTTTTTCTAATAGTCATGTATGGATGTGAGAGTTGGACTATACAGAAAGTTGAGCCCCGAAGAGTTGATGCTTTTGAACTGTGGTGTTGGAGAAGACTCTTGAGAGTCCCTTGGACTGCAAGGAGATCCAACCAGTCCATCCTAAAGGAAATCAGTCCTGAATATTCATTGAAAGAACCCATGCTGAAGCTGAAACTCCCAATACTTTGGCCACTGGATGTGAAGAACTGACTCATTAGAAAAGACCCTGATACTGGGGAAGATTGAAGACAGAAGGAGAAGGGGACAACAGAGGATGAGATGGTTGAATGCCATCACTGACTCAGTGGACATGAGTTTGAGTAAGCTCTGGGAGTTGGTGACGGACAGGAAAACCTGGCGTGCTGCAGTCCATGGGGTCACAGAGTCGGACACGACTGAGTGACTGAATGGAACTGAAGGCCCACTTGACTTCACATTTCAGAATGTCTGTCCCTAGGTGACTGACCACACCATCATGGTAACCCAGGTTATTAAGACTTTTTTGTGTAGTTCTTCTTTGTGTTCTTGCCCTTCTTAATTTCATCTGCTTCTGTTAGGTTTTTAGTGTTTCTGTCTCTTACCATGCTCATCCTCGCATGAAATGTTACCTTGACATCTCGTTTTCTTGAAGAGATCTCTAATCTTTCCCTTTCTAGATTTCCTCATTTTCTTTGCATTTTTCACTTAAGAGGGCTTTCTTATCTCTCCTTGCTAGTTTTAGAACTCTGTATTCATTTGGGTGTATCTTTCCCTTTCTCCCTTGCCTTTCGCTTCTCTTCTTTTTCTCTGCTGTTTGTAAAGCCTCCTCAGACAACCACTTTGCCTTCTTGCATTTCCCTTCCTTTGGGATGGTTTTGGTTACTGCCCCCTGTACAGTGTTACAAACCTTGTTTATAGTTCTTAAGGTACTGTGTCTGTCAGATTCTATAATAATATAATATATAAGGAATAGATTACATAATATATAATATAATATATAAGGATTAGATTCCCTTGAGTCTATTTCATCACCTCCACTGCATGATCATAAGGGATTTGATTTAGGTCCTACCTGAATGATCTAGTGATTTTCCCTACTTTCCTTCAGTTTAAGCTCAACTTTGCAATAAAGGGTTCATGATCTGAGCCACAGTCAGGTCCGGGTCTTGTTTTTGCTGACTGTTTAGGGCTTCTCCATCTTCAGCTGCAAAGAATATAATCAGTCTGATTTCACTGTTGACCATCTGGTGTTCTCCATGTGTATAGTTGTCTCCTGTGTCATTGGCAGAGGGTATTTGCTATGACATGTTTTCTTGACAAAACTGTTAGCCTTTGCCCTGCTTCATTTTGTATCCCAAGGCCAAGCTTGCCTGTTACTCCAGGTATCTCTTGATTTCCTCCTTTTGCATTCCAATCCTGTGATGAAAAGTATATCTTATTTTTGATGTTAGTTTGTATAAGTTAGTTTGTTAGTTTGTATAAGGTCTTATGGATCTCAGAGAACCATTCTGCTTCGGCTTCTTTGGCTTTAGTAGTTGGGACATAGGCTTGGATTACTGTAATGTTTAATGGCCTGCCTTGAAAATGAACTTAGATCATTCTTTTATTTTTGAGATGGCACCTAATTACTGTATTTTGGACTCTTTAATTGACTATAAGGGCTACTCCATTTCTTCTAAGAGATTCTTTCCCATAGTAATAGATACAGTTGTCATCCATTCCCATCCATTTTAGTTCAGTGATCCATGTTCATTCTTGCCATCTTGCTTGACCACGTTTAATTTATCTTGATTCATAGACCTAACATTCCAGGTTCCTGTGCAGTATATTTCTTTACAGCATTGAACTTTACTTCCGTTAAGGGGTGACATATGTGTATACATGTGAGCGTACCACTACAGTCAAGATAATGTACGTAGCCATTATCTCTAGGTTTCCTTGTGTCCTTTTGTAGGATCTCCATTCTGTCTCTTCTCCACTCTTAGGCAATTACTAATATGCTTCCTGTCATTATACATTAGTTTGCATTTCCCAGAGTTTTATATAAATCGAATCATACAGTATATATTTTTTTGTCTGACTTCTTTCACTTAGGATAATTATTTTGAGATTCATCCATACAGTAGCATCTATCAAGAATATGTCTCTTTTTATTGGTAATTATTATTTTATTGTATGTACATACCAGTTAGGAGCTACAAATAAAACTACTGTAAGCATTTGCATGCATAGTGGTTCTAATATATTTTTACCAGCAGTTCTTGAGAGTTTCATTTTTAAAAAATAATTTTTTAGCCCAATTTTAGATTTTTTTTACAATTTTTAGATTTACAGAAAAATTGCAAAGATAGTTCCCATGTGCCCTTCATCCAGTTTCCCCTGTGGTGTGTCCATGCTCTGTCACTTCAGTCGTGTCTGACTCTGTGCCCCTATGCACTGTAGCCCACCAGGCTCCTCTGTCCATGGGATTTTCCAGGTAAGAATACTGGAGTGGGTTGTCACGCCCTCCTCCAGGAGATCTTCCCAACCCAGAGATCAAACCCAGGTGTCCTGCATTGCAGGTAGATTCTTTACCAACTGAGCCCAGAGAAGCCCAGTTAATGGGTATTAATATATTATTATTATCTGAAGTCCACACTTGCTTCACATTTCCTTAGTTTTTACCTAATGTCCTTTTTCTATTCCAGGATCCCATGTGAAATTTAGTTGTCTTGTTAGGCTTCTTTTGACCATAACAGTTTCTCAGACTTTCCTTGTCTTTGATGACCTTAATGACAGTTTTGAAGAGGACTAATGAAGTACTAGTACTAGAAAAATCCCTCTATTAGGATTTTTCTTTTGTTTTTCTCATAATTAGACTGAAGTTGTGGACTTTGGAGTGGAAGACCAGTGAAGTAACATGCCATTTTCTTCACATGATAGCAAGAGTACATATTAACAACAAGACTTTTCAGTGTCACTTGTCTGAGATAGTATTTGTAAGATTCTGTACTATAAATTTTTTTTCCCACCCCTCTGTCCATACTGTCCTCTGGGAGGAAGTCACTATGCAGCTTACACACTAAGGAGTAGGGTTTATGCCCCGTTGCCTTGAGGAGGGTAGTATCTACATAAATTATTTGAAATTCTTCTGCATGGGATATTTGTCTTTTCTCCCTCATTTATTTCAGTCGTTTCTATCAGTATCGATTCATGAATATTTATTTTATACTTTGAGTTAAAATCTAGTGTTATTTCATTTATACTTTAGATTATATTCTACTACTACTTCAAATTCTATCAGCTTGACCATTTGGAGCTCTTTTGGTTGACTCCTATGTCCCTCCCTTTGATATATCCTCATTGAAGTTTTAGTCTCTTTAGCACTTCTATATTTTCTGACAGTATAAGATTCTCCAGTCTTATTTTGTCTATTACCTGCTTCAGTCCTCAAAACAGCCATTGCTGTTAAGGAGCCCTGATTTCTATTATTGGAGAATTGTATTAGAAACCAAGATCTAGGCACTGTGTATGCTCTTTGCTACAGGGATGTCATTGCTTTTAGACCCTCCCAGCTGACAAAGCTCTAGTTGAAGCACTCAGGTTCAGTAGTTGCGGCACACAGGTTTAGTTGCCCCTTGGCGTGTGGGATTTTAGTTCCACAACAAGGAATTGAACCCACATGCCCTGCATTAGACGGTGGATTCTTAACCACTGGACCACCAGGGAAGTTCCCCCCACTGGTTATTTTTTAACTCTAGCACTTTGAACTTCAGGCGTTATTTAGGCCAAGTCATTCCTTCTTTTGATTTTTTTTTATCCTTTTCTTCACTGAAGTGTTGATTGGGATAGAAGAGGACTGTGCTGCTTTGATCTAGCTGAGAAAGTAGTCTTCCCATAGAAGTCCTCTCAGCCCTACTGGCCTGAATGCCCATTACTTTTCACTTGTCACTGCTCTGAAAAACCATTGGCAGTACTGTTTCTCAAGCTTCAGCTGTATTTACATTGTTTGAGCTCCTTCTGCCCCAGTCCCTTCCCTTCAATCTTACATAGACTGCTCCCTGCCCTTGACATGTCCCTCTTGCCCAGAGCCATAGCTCTGGGCTTTTACGCATATACAGGAACCAAATAGTATATATGCCTGTGGCATTGAAAGGCAGTTATGAAGGCGGTATTTTAATTTCCTTTTCATTAGTCTCTGACCCAGCCCCATTAGACGTAAGCTTCATGAGGACCGTTTGTAGGCATGTTTGCATGCTTCAGCATCTAGCACAGTGCACAGCCTTGGGCCTGATAAACATTTGTGAGAAGATGGATGTCTGTGGTTTCATTCACTTGTCTTCTTTTCACTTCTTTGAGTTCTTCTCAAACCACCTTAATTCTCCTCTATTTGATTTCATGTGTTTTGATAAAGGTCTTTTTGAAAAGAAAATAATTTTTCTGATGCCTAGTCCTATTCCAACTGGAAGTATTACAAAATCTTTAACCACCTCTGATAGGGTGTGGACTGTATTTTCTGGTAACTTCTATCCTCAAAAATTTTTTTGATTAAATTAATAACTTCTGTATTCTATGCCGTTTTCACCATCTCAGGTATACAGATACTGAATCCATGTAAGAATACTTGATGCTGAGGCCACGTCTTTCACAGAGACTTGTTTAGTTTGGTTTCTGGCACAAAACTGGTCTGAGATGCTGCCTTTAACTTAACCATCATAGTTTTGCTGAGCAGGGACAAACTATTGGGACTCATTTTCTCCCATAGTACAGTACAGCTGATCAGAACCTTCTTTGTCTTGCAGGAATCGATAGCAGGTACAATGAAGGCTGCAGAGAGCTGGCAAATTATCTTCTGCTTGGTTTGTACAATCAAAATGCCAGTGATTTTGAGAAAACAGGGTTTTCTGAAGAAGTTTTAGATGGTAAGTATATATTGGTAGACTGTGCGAGAGAAGAGTTACGTGATTTATTGCTTTGAATGCTTATTTCAATGTCCTTTTATGGAAATTTTTTAAATAGCCTGAAGCTCCAGTAAATTTTTGCTCTTTTTATTAATGAAAAGCATTTCATCTTTGTTGATATGTTAAGTAATATGCTTTTGGTCGCCTACTAGATAATAGACTAGTGACAAGTACATGAACCATGAACTTCCAGATGTGCAAGTTGGGTTTAGAAAAGGCAGAGGAACCAGAGATCAGATTGGCAACATCCATTGTAAAGTGAGTGAAGTTGCTCAGTCGTGTCCGACTCTTTGCGACCCCATAGACTGTAGCCTACTAGGATTCTCAGTCCATGGGATTTTCCAGGCAAGAGTACTGGAGTGGGTTGCCATTGCCTTCTCCAGGGGCCAACATCCATTGGATCATCGAAAAAGCAAGAGTTCCAGAAAAACATCTACTTCTGCTTTATTGACTGGTAAAGCCTTTGACTGTGTGGATCACAACAAACTGGAAAATTCTGAAAGAGATGGGAATACCAGACCAGCTGACCTATCTCCTGAGAAATCTGTATGCAGATCAAGAAGCAACAGTTAGAACTGGACATGGAACAACAGACTGGTTCCAAATCGGGAAAGGAGTATGTCAAGTCAAGCCTGTATATTGTCACCCTGCTTTTTTAACTTCTATGCAGAGTACATCATGCGAAATGCCAGGCTGAATGAAGCCACAAGCTGAAATTAAGATTGCTGGGAAAAATATCAATAACCTCAGATATGCAGATGACACCACCCTTATGGCAGAAAGCAAAGAACTAGAGAGCCTCTTGATGAAAGTGAAAGAGGAGAGTGAAAAAGTTGGCTTAAAGCTCAACGTTCAGAAAAGGAAGATCATGGCATCTGGTCCCATCACTTCATGAGAAATAGATGGGGAAACAATGGAAACAGTGAGAGACTTTTATTTTGGGGGGCTCCCAAATCACTGCAGATGGTGACTGCAGCCATGAAATTAAAAGATGCTTGCTCCTTGGAAGAAAAGCTATGACCCACCTAGACAGCTTATTAAAAAGCAGAGACATTACTTGACCAACAAAGGTCCGTCTAGTCAAAGCTATGGTTTTTCCAGTAGTCATGTATGAATGTGTGACTTGGACTGTACAGAAAGCTGAGTGCTGAAGAATTGATGCTTTTGAACTGTGGTGTTGGAGAAGACTCTTGAGAGTCCCCTGGACTACAAGGAGATCCAACCAGTCCATCCTAAAGGAAATCAGTCCTGCGTATTCATTGGAAGGACTGATGCTGAAGCTGAAACTCCAGTACTTTGGCCACCTGATGTGAAGAACCAACTCATTGGGAAAGACCCTGATGCTGGGAAGTTTGAAGGCGGGAGGAGAAGGGGACAACAGAGGATAAGATGGTTGGATGGCATTACTGACATGATGGACATGAGTTTGAGTAGGATCTGGGAGTTGGTGATAGACAAGGAAGCCTGGCGTGCTGCAGTCCTTGGGGTTGCAAAGAGTCGTACAGGACTGAATGACTGAACTAAACTGAGTGACAAGTAGTTTTCAGCATATTTTATTGGATTAAATCAGTTTTAGAGGAAATGGTAAACATCAGTGTTTGACATTATATCTTCTTAGCAAGGTACTAGTTTTCCTGTAAATTTCCCACTGCCTCTACATGCTGGGAGGCTTATGTTATATGTTGTTGTCCTATGATAGCACTTTTAACTGTGAATCAAGGACGAGCCTGCAAGCTTGTCCTACAAGGAAGATTTCATGTAGATCTTCAGTTTAGGAACAAAGCTCTTTGTCCTGCCCTGTCTTTGGGCATTGTTTTCTATGTGACTGTAATTTATGATGGTGCCTGTGATTACAATGCAGGCTTTCTGCTAACATTCCCCTTTTCTCACTTTGAGACACTCACCCGGTGGTCATGCTGCTGTGGGGGTGATGCCCAAGAGCTATCTCTGATATCACATACTTAGCATCATGACTTGTCTGCCAGATGGATCAGAAGACAGAGGAATAGACAAATCAAAATGGACAAGAGACAGCTCTTGTGAAGCAGCTGGGGGATGCAAAATCTGATGTTGAAACAATCTTGCTGTGGATCTAGTGCAGTGGTTCTCAACTAGAGGGTTTTATCCCCCAAGGGACATTTGGCTGAAGACATTTTTTATTGTAACAGCTGGGCAGAGTGGGTAGAGCCAGAGATGCTGCTGAACATCCTATGATGCATACACAGGCCAGCTCCTCACAACAAAAAATGTTCTGGTCTAAATGTCAGTAGTGCTGAAGTTGAAGAACCCTGGCCTAATATATATGAAAATTCTTCTAATTTCTTAGTAAAGTCCTTAGTAGTATCTATCATTAGAGAGTTGTTAAAGTTTTTCTTTATATTAGTGCAGAAAGAGCAGGCTGAAATTATTCCTTCCAGTAATTTTTTTTTACTCAAATTTAGTTTCAGATTCTGATTTTAAAAATTGCTTTCTTACACTATATAACATCTACTGGTTTGGAAATAATTCATTTTGGCAGCTCATTTAGAGTTATAAAAAGGCAGATGCTTGTGCAGCCACACATTTCACTGCAGTCAAGGTTGCTAAGGACACTACAATATTGAAATAAAAGAAATAGTTTAAGTCCTCAAAGGTCCTCTTTTCTGCTTATCTTTGTCTTTATCCTGTCGCCTAGCACAATGAAGGCTTACAATGAGCATTTTCTTCCCAATTAATTCATTTTTAAAATCCAGATAGCTAGAAAGGTGAGTTTACCAGATTTATCTTCTGCGTTACAATCCCTAATTATCTGAAAGAAAAAGAGGCAAATATGAAGAATTTATTTAAAAAAACTTGTAAAATAGTTTATATGTTCATCCAGTTGTCTTATGCTTTCTTCTTTTACCTGCCTGTGTACTCTGTTAAAATTTACTTGTAATGATAACTTTAGTCCTGTGAGATCCGAGCATGCTTCATTAGGTTTAGTGGCTGTTGCATTATTTCTTTTATTGTATCCTAATTCTTTGCAGTATGTTATACATCAGGATAGAGTATAGTCGACACAGGAAGCTCTCAGTGACATCAAACTCTCACTGTTAAGCAGGTCAGTTACAAGTGATTTAGAGTAAGTCTCCCAGAAGGATGAGAGGGCAGACTCTTTCCCATCCCATGCTTCCTTTTAAGTCCAGCACTTAGCTGAGACTCAGCAGTGAAGAGGCTGCTCCATTCTGTGATCCCTTGAACACCTTGGATCTGACTGAGTATGGAGCTTAGAGTGATTTTATAGGTCATAATCATAGAGCTTTATTTCATGAGGCCACCCAGCTGTGTAGTCAGCTGAGATCAGTATTCACTGGGCTTTATGTTTTTGTTGATTATTGTCTGTCACACTGTGTTACATGTTGGCATTGCCCTAAGCCTGGTGCCTCAGTTGCTCTCTGCTCCCATGCTCCTTTCTCATTTCCAGCCATCTCCTCCAGCCCTTTCCCAAATGTTGTGTTGTTAGAAAGAGGCCTAATGGCTCTGGTATCTGAGGAGCCATAGAATGAAGCCTCTGCTTTTCTTCTGAAAGTGTGACACTTTCTTAGTGTTTAAAGTGTTTTAATATTCTTGCCCTATTCCATGGCTCATTTGTTAGTGTGTGTTAGTTGCTCAGTCATGTCCAACTCTTTGTGACCCCATGGACTCTAGCCTGCCAGGCTCCTCTGTCCATGGCATTCTCCAGGCAACAGTGCTGGAGTAGGTTGCCATTCCCTTATCCAGGGGATCTTCCTAACCCAGGAATCAAACCTGGGTCTCTGACATTGCAGGCAGATTCTTTATCATCTGAGCCATCAGGGAAGCCCCTGTTTGTTAGTTTACTTGGTTTTATTTGCGCCTTTGGGATTGCTTTGTTTATTTGACCCAGCAACACTGATTGTTATTCCTTGTATCTGTGAGCTGCTGATCTATTTATAGAAGCCTTGTCCACTTGCTTCTCCTTCCTTCCTCTCAGCCTTTCCTGTGTACAGAGTTCACCCCTGTTTATAATAACCTTTCCCAGGTCACAAGGAAAATGATATCCTCAGGCCCACAATTTGCCTTGACCCAGATGAGTCAGTAGCCAAGAGCTTTAGACACTGATGTTTGCAGGAGAACAGGTCACTGGCCACATTCCGTGCTGTTTTCCTGCCTCAGTGACTTTGAGCTGTAGAGTTTCCATTAATGTTTATTTCCACAGTGAAGAACACAGCTGAGTTTGGTACAGCAGATTTTGCTTTGTTGAACTTTATGAAATGCACTGAAGGGTGTTCTTTTCACTTATTCTACCATAACCAGAGCGGTACAATGGATGAAGTGTTGCATGGGGATGAGAAAATCTTTGCTGTCTACACTTGAGTGTTTTAGAGTCACTTTGAAGCATGTTGCCTAATTTAAAAATTTTCAGTTTAGAGTTTTGTTACGTTGTTTCTGAAGTAGTTTTAATGGTTTTACAAATTATGTAGGCAGAAGGTGTCTAAAGGAAATGCCTCTGACAATCTTGTTTTTTAACTTTATTTTTCTTACAGACGTGATTATATTGATTAAATCAGATAGTGTCCATCTGTACTGTAATCCTGTAAATTATCGCTATCTGTTACCCTATGTGGCCCATTGGAGAAATCTGCATTTCCACTGCATGACTGAAAATGAGGTGAGGAGAAAAGATAAAACAAAAATGTAGAGACACTCAAGGATACTTCAGGAAAAAATAGAAGTGGAACAGAAGGTCCTTAAAAAAATTAAATTGGGGCCTTCCCTGGCAGTCAAGTGATTAGGACTCCGAACTTCCACTGCAGAGGGCACGGTTCAGTCCCTGGTTAGAGAAGTAAGATCCTGCGTGCCATGTGACGTGACTCCGTCCCCACCCCAAATCAAATTGTGAAATGTGGTTTCACAAAAAAGTTATTTGTTTTAGTGGAACTTTTCATATTTCATTATGAAGCTACCCTAGCAATAAATTACATACCTGAAAAAGGTGAAAAGAACTGTTAAAGTTGTGACCTAGTAGTAGGCTTATGAACCTACCTTCCTGCCCTGCTTCTTCATCCCCCACCTGGGTCCATTTACTCAGGCCTAGGAATGGCCCCAGGAGCTTTTCTGTGACATCTCCATGTTTGGATTTCTTGGTATTTGTTTCTGTTTCCCTTTGGACCCTTTCTAAGAGTTTGGCTAGAAATCAAATTGGGGCTTAAGATTTAGAACTTTATGGAAGTTGGGACCCAGTGTAAGTTCAGAACCCTTTTTCCATATGAGCATTTGGGGAATTTGTTTGTTTTTGGCTGTGCCATGTGGCATACGGTACCTTAGCTCCTTAACCAGGGATCGAACCCATGCCCCTGCATTGGGAGCTCTGAGTCTTAACCATTGGATCACCAAGGAAGTCCCCCATTTGGGAGGTTTTTGAGGATAAGTTTTATCTCTTGAATTAAAGCTCTCTGATCCATTTTGAGTTGATTTTTGTGTGTGGTGTAAGGTAAGGGAATGATGTGTTTTTGATCAACAGACACAAAAAGCTGGCTTTAAAAATACCCTCTTGAAGGGAATTCCTTGGCGGTCCAGTGGTTAAGAGTTCTATTCTTTCACTGCCAGGGACACGGTTTCATTCCCTGGTCATAGGACTAAGATGCTTCAAACTGAATAGCATGGCTACCAAAAAAAACACCCAAAAACCCTCATGGGACATTTGGGACAACTAATAAAAATGCAGAGAAAATATGGAATTTTGTATGATGTCTCATTAGAGCCTGATTCCTTTACTTTTCCTTCCTTAGTATGAAGATGAGGAAGCTGCAGAAGAATTTAAAATTGCCAGCTTTGTGGACATGGTTCGAGACTGTAGTAGAATTGGCATTCCTTATAGCTCCCAAGGTGTGTATCTGACAGTCATCCATGTTAGAACCTTGCTGGGATGGTGTATGAGTCGAAAGTCCTTACTTCTCCTTTCTGTGGAGACATGCAGCTGGAAAACCCGTTGATCTGTTTTCACTAAAGGCAGAGAGGATCAAGCAGAATGAAATTTGAGGACTTTGCTATGCAAGTTTGCGTTCGTAACTGAAGTTTCTGCAGCATCACAGCATGCTACCAGCAGTCAGATGGAAGGACTCATAAGGATTTACCGTAGTTGCCATCTAGTCTGTACCACTTACTAAATATGAAATATAGTTGCGGCGCCTCTTGCCAGTAAGAAATAGTAATTTGGGTAGCTGTTACAAATATGCTGACAGTGAGGCTCAAAAATAATGTATAGGGGATTTCCCTGGTGATCCAGTGCTTATTAAGACTTCGTGCTTCCATTGCAGGGTGTGTGGGTTCAATCCCTGGTTGGGAAACTAAGGTCCCACATGCTATGGGGCGTGGCCAAAAAAAAAAGTGTAAAAACAGAGGGAAAAGATCAGCAAGTTTAGCAGTGCTTCTGTCTTTATCTACTAAAAGGGGAAAAAAAACTTGGACATTTAATATTCCTTCATTATTATTATTATTATGATTTCATACTTTTCCCTTGAGGAAGTTGGTTAGCTATGTGTTTTTTAAGGGAAAGGAGTCAAGTTTTGGTCTGTTAATAAATATATCCACTTAGTGATACAAGTCAGATGTAATAGGCCACTATTTGTTTTCTTACTTTCCCTGGAAACCAGAATGTGAAAATATGGAGAAACTTGAATTTTTGTAACTTGTTTGTACTGTTTTTTCCTTGACTTTCATTTTGTATTTCTAGTGTTAATATCTAAGCATTTTATCTGTTTCAGTTTTTGGTATTTTTTTTTGCTAAATGAGGCTGTGGTGAACTTGTGAGAAATGATGCCTTTCTGACCACATTAGATCAGGTTTAAACTGCTGTATTCAGGATGATATTTGATACATGTTGTACTTGATTCCTCTAGGTCACTTGCAGATATTTGATATGTTTGTAGTGGAGAAGTGGCCTGTTGTACAGGCCTTTGCTCTTGAGGGCATTGGAGGGGATGGATTTTTTACCATGAAATATGAGGTATGTATGAAAAGCAGCATGTTTGGTTTTTGTCTACCACTGAGCTGTTTTTATGAATGCCTACAGTGTGGGTGTTCATTATAAAACTTTAGAAAGCTGGGAGTGACTCCAGAGAGTATGGGGCAGTTTAAAGGATTTGAAATGGAAAATTATTGCTGTTTAAGGCTAGTCCGCAAAGTGAGCTCCTATGCCTTTTATTCTTAAAGCTTCTCTCTGTCCTCCTTTCTCTCCTTTCCCCATTCTGAGTTAACTATAGCACCCCAGGCTGACTCCTCTTATAACTTTTACTGTCCTATGTCACTTATATTTGTCATACCCACTTAGCCACTCACCCACCCCTGGCCTCTGGATTGGAAGTTTCTGGAGAACAAAAGCATTCTTATTGTTGTTTTTATCTCAGAAGTTTGTATAATTTAACTATTTAAGAGCAATGAAAGGGAGAGTGCAGAATTTTGTATAATTACTGTGTACTAGGGGCTTCCCAGGTGGTGCTAGTGGTAAAGAACCCACCTTCCAATGCAGGAGATGCAGGTTCAGTCCCTGGGTTGGGAAGATCCCCTGGAGGAGGGCATGGTAACCCACTCTAGTATTCTTACCTGGAGAATCCCATGGACAGAGGAGCCTGGCAGGCTATAGTCCATGGGATCAGAAAAGACTCAGACACTACTTAGCAACTAAACAACAACTAGAGGAATAAAAAGATTAGCTTTTATGGTAAGAACAGTATCTTTTATTTCAGTGTTCTGCACCTAGAAGATGACCAGTTAAGTGTTGTTAAGTGAATTAATCAATGAGAACTGGAAGAGGGGATCATCTAGGGTATGCATTAGGAAGGATGACCTGGTATCCATATGCCGCCATAGGAACCCCACTGAAATGATCTGCTCCCAGTACAGGAAACCAGACATGCTGAAAATGGGGCCATACTCTTAGGGATAGAGTAAGTGGGATCTTTGGAAGCAAGGTCCAGGACTAATTCTTTTGCCTCCTTCTGAGAAGTAGCAGTGTCCCTAAGAAATGATTGGAGGCTCACCTGGCAAACCCTGTAATGTAGAGGAACATGGGCTGTAGGGATGAAGAAGACACACACCACATCAGCCCCACTCTTCTTGCTCCAAACCAGTTTTCTCACATTTATTATAATAAAGTAGAACATCCACAAGGCTGTGGGAGCTGCCCCTGACAGCAGTTAACACCCTAAAATTTGGAAGAAGGGAGCTTCACAGGTGGCACAGATGGTAAAGAATCTGCCTGCCAGTGCAAGAGACACAAGATACATGAGTTCTATCCCTGGGTCAGGAAGATCCCCTGGAGCAGGAAATGGCAACCTGCTCTAGTATTCTTGCCTGGAAAACTCCACGGACAGAGTAGCCTGGCGGGCTCCAGTCATGGAGTTGCAGAGTTGGACACAACTGAGCACACACAATTTAGAATAGGGATTTGAAAGGAGACATGCCATAGGACATAGAGAAGAACCTTAAAATTTTTAGTGATAATGGTAATGTTTGTTTTTTCAGTTAATTGCATAAACTATGCGTTTATTCTGTCTTGTAAATGCCAGGCTGTGTTCTCAGCATTTTGTATAAATTAATTTGGAAAGAAAGTGAAAGTCAGTCGTGTCCGACTCTGCAACCCCATGGCCTATACAGTCCAGGAATTTTCCAGGCCAGAGTACTGGAGTGGGTAGCTGTTCCCTTCTCCAGGAGATCTTCCCAGCCCAGGGATTGAATCCAGGTCTCCTGCATTGCAGGCGGATTCTTCTCCAGCTGAGCCACCAGGGAAGCCCATGAATTAACTTTAATTCCTACAATAACCCTCTGAAGTAGGTCCTGTTACCATCCCTATTTTACAGAAGGTTTAAATGAATTTCCCAGCTCACAGAACTAGTAGCCAGTGAGTGGCAGGGCTAAAGCCCAGTCCAGAAAGTCAGGCTTCTGACCCCATGCTTCTAACCCCTGGGCTACCACTAGGTACTTGAAAAGCAATGTCTTTGGAAGCCACACAATTCATGCAGCTCAAATGGGGCAGGCCTCTCGCTCCTGCCTTGAGGTGCATCAAACCATGAAGTCGGATCCCAAAGGAACGAAATTCCCTTTCAGAAAAACTTTTATAGGTAATGTAGATTCTTTTTCCTGGAGGGTGGTGTTTTTAGGGGCAGTGAGGAGGAAACAGCATACATCATATAGTAAAAGTTATTACTGTAACTCTTCTCTCAGAATCCCTTTCTTTAGATCCTGCCCTTATACTTTTCTTTGTCCCCATCTCATTTTCCCTGACTTCTCTTCTTTACCTTGTCCTTCCTTGACCTTTAAGGTATGCAGCAGTTTGGCCTAGTGATCAACTCTGCCGTTATACTGTCTTCTCTCTCATCCACATATTAGAGGCCTGATAACTGCCTGAGCCAGAAAAGTTCCTGCTTCCTTTGAAAGCTAGGAGGAGAACTACAGATATAACTTAATTTTTTAAACCTTTGTTTTATTGATGCTTATACCCAGAGGAAAACCCTTAACTCAGAGGATGTTTTGTCCCTATTGTGGTAGGTGCCAGCATGAGAAAGGAAGCCAGACTCTTATAGCATTTACTTGATATTTAGGCTGGGCCAGTCTAAGTTATGGATACAGAGAACTCTTTCTTCCTGGAAGCAGTACAGGGTAGTTCCTCTGCTAGGGCTTTCCCTATCTCCAACTTCCTTCTTACTCTCCAGCTACTAGAACTGTGTGATCTGGTAATGTAAATTTACATTAACCAACTCTTCAAGGGAGAATTCTAGAAGCAAACTTCTGAATAATAACTATAGAGTAAGCATTCATTCACCTGCTAATGGACAAACATAAAATTTTTTGTACTGAAAAGTAGAATAAACCCTATGAAAAAATTCAGAAGATAAGAAAGAGACCATAGCATATTAGTTGCAAGGATGGATCAGCATGATTTTAAAAAATATTTTCTCTAGGAAATAAAATAAAAATTGAGAAAAATATCGTTTGTACTTTTCAAGCATGCAGTTTTTAGAAAGAGAGGCAAGATGTGGTATTTAGAGCAAGAAGAATTTAAAAGAGAGGTGGATGGCATATGAGCAAATATTATGATAAGTCTCGAAATTCACTAGTAGAATTAAGATTTGAATTTCAAAATAGAAATCAGGGAGATTGCCAAATCGGGAGTATAAGGACCCTGAGCCCATCCCCTCTCCCAAGCACACCAAAATCACAATTATTTGCAGAACAACCATTGATGGAAAAAAGACCATAACCTACCAGGAAAGACCTGCTACAGCTAAAGACAAGGAATGAACCACAAGACAGGTAGGAAGGATGGACTTCTGATGTAGTCAAGTCCCATTCCCCCAGGTAGGTGACCCACAGCTGGAGAATTATTACATTGTAGAGGGTCTCGTAGAGCAGTGAGAGTTCTGAGTTCCATGGTGGCCTCTGCAGCCTGGCAGCCCTGCACTGGGAAGATGAGCTGCCAGAGCATTTGTCTTGGAAGGCCAGCAGGGCTTAATTTCAGGAGTCCCACAGGACTGAGAGAAATAGAGATTTATTTCTTACAGGGCATACACAAAGTATCATACACTCCAGAACTCAGGACAAAAGCAGTCATTTGATAGAACCCTGGACCAGACTTATCTGCTGGTGTTGGGGAGTGTCCCAGAGAAGCAACAGGCAATTGCAGCTCACCTTGGGAATATAGATGCTGGTGGCAGCCATTCCTTGGATGTGCCCTTCTGCCATGTGGACATTGGTGGTAATGGGCGCCATTGTAGAATCCTCCCTTTTGCTCATTAGCACCAAGACCTGGCCTCATAAACATGTAGGAGCCAGTGCTGGGACACCTCAGGCGAAAGTAACTGGGTGGAGGAACAGCCCCATCCATCAGCAGGCAGGCTACCTAAAGATTTCCTGAGCTCTCAACCACCTTTAGACTTAACTGCCCATCAGAGGCCAAGACCCAGCCTTACCCACCAGTGAGAAGGCACCAGTCCCAGGATCCCCTGATCCCTGACCCTGTCCTTCAGGAGGCCTTCTGTGGCCTCTGGACCAGCCTCATCAATCAGGGGTCAGACACCAAATGCAGAAAAACCAGACTTCCATAGCCTGTGAATCCAGCCTGCCCAAAGCAGGCCAAACCCTGACTTAAGACCACGTTGACCCTGGCCCTGCCCACACTAAGAAGCAAATACAAGCTTTAGGATACCCTGAACCACAAACGCAACTGTCACCCCCCTCTCCCAGTAACCTGACACCAGCTCTGAGATCCCTGGGCCTGGAAACCAGACTCCAGGACCCAGATCTACCTGTTAGTAGTCTGGCACTAACCCCAGGACCTGGCTTCACCCACTAACAGTCTTAGAGTCTAATGGATCCTGACTCTTCCTACCAATGAACCAGCATGAGTCCTGGGGCTCCCTGAGGTTCTCCAGCCCACCAACCTGCAGCCAGCAGTCTGCACAAGGCAGGGCCTGGTAAACCCAACTGGACCAGGTGCCAACAAAGTCTTATCACATCACCCAAATAGCCCTCCACAAAAGAGGGACCCATGCAGCCAACATAGGGAAACCCCTGGAACATATAGCTTGGGTGATGAGAGGGGTATGCACTGCTGAGATGCATAGAATGTCTCCTACAGAAGGCCTCTTTAAAGTCAGGAAACATAACTAACCCACCAGATAAATAATACATACAGCAGCTTAGGCAAAATGAAATGACAGACATGTTCCAGTCAAAGGAATAGGAAAAAAACCCAGAAGACAAGTGAAAAGCTTTGTCTTCCCAAGAAAGAGTGAAGGTAGTGATTGTAAAAATGATCAAAAAATGTGAGAGAAGAATAGATGCACAGAGCAAAAAACTTAAGTTTTTAACAATGAGAAGATAAAAAGAACAGCTATAGATGAATACAACTGAAATGAAAAATACATTAGAAGGAATCATCAGATTAAATGATACAGAATGGATCAGCGAGCTGGAAGACAAAGTAGTGGAAATCACTGATGCTGAACAGAAAAAAGAATGAAATGACATTTAAGAGACCTCTGGGACAACATCAAGCACACTAATATTTGCATTTTAGGAGTCTTAGAAGGGTGCTAAGAATATCCCTGAATACTTAATAGCCAAAAACTTAATAGCCATAAACAGTCCTTCAAGACCAGGAAGTGCAGAGAGCCCCATATAGGATTAACCCGAAAAGGAACATACCAAGACACATTGTAATCAAAATGTAAAATTTAAAGGGAGAATATTAAAAGTAACAAGACAGAAGGAATGAATAACATACAAGGGAACTCCCATAAGGCTGTCAGCTGACTTTTAGGCAGAAGACCTGCAGGCCAGAAGGAAGTGCTAAGTTCAGTATGCTACACAGTAGGGCTATCATTCATATTTATCGGCGAGAGTAAAAGCTTTGTAGACAAACAAAAGCTAAGAGTTCACCAAACCAATTTTACAACAAGTGTTAAAGGAACTTCTCTAGATGAGAAAGAAAAGGCTATGACTCTAAAAACATGAAAATTCTGAAATGAAAAAGGTAAAAGAAAACATACAATAAAGATAGGAAATCATCCATGCATGAACCTAGTAGGAAGGTTTAAAGACGATACAAATACCCACAATAAACAGTTAAAGGGTAGACAAAACAATCAGATGTAAAATGTGATACTGAAAATAGTAATTGGGAGGGGAGGAGAGTATACACTGTGGGATTATTAAGATTCATTTGAAATTAAGAGATCAACAACTTAAAAACAATCAAGTATGTACATAGAACGTTATATTAAAAACCTTGTGATAGCCACAAACCAAAAGTCTGTAATAGATACACACAAAAAAATAAAAACCCAAATATGACACTAAAGATAGTCACTAAATCACAACAGAATAAAGGAAGAAGGAAGGGGGAAAAGGCCTACAAAAGTAACCCCAAAACAGATAACAAAGTGGCAATAAGAAATACATATCAATAATTAACTTAAATGTAAATGGACTGAATGCTCCAATCAAAAGACACAGAATAGCTGAGTGGCTACAAGAACAAGATGTGTGTGTGTGTGTATACTGCCTAGAAGAGATCACTTCAGGTTTATAGACACAGACTGAAAGTGAGGGGATGGAAAAAGATATTCCATGCAAATAGAAATCAAAGCCAGGGTTGCAATACTTAGACAATAATAAGCCCTAAAATAAACGCTGTTGTAAGAGATGAAGAAGGATACCACACGATAATCAAGGGATCAATGCACTAAGATACGACAATTATAAATGTATCTGCACCCAATATAGGAGCAACTAAATACGTCTAGTCAAGGCTATGGTTTTTCCAGTAGTCATGTTTGGATGTGAGAGCTGGACTATAAAGAAAGCTGAGCGCTGAAGAATTGATGCTTTTGAACTGGTATTGGAGAAGACTCTTGAGAGTCCCTTGTACTACAAGAAGACCCAGCCAGTTCATCCTAAAGGAGATCAGTCCTGGGTGTTCATTGGAAGGTCTCATGTTGAAGCTGAAACTGAAATACTTTGCCCATCTGATGTGAAGAATTGACTCACTGGGAAAGACCCTGATGCTGGGAAAGAGTGAGGGCAGGAGGAAAAGGGGACGACAGAGGATGAGATGGTTGGATGGCATCACTGATTCAATGGACATGAGTTTGGGTAAGCTCTGGCAGCTGGAGATGAACAGGGTGGCCTGGTGTGCTGCAGTTCATGGGGTCGCAAAGAGTTGGACACGACTGAGCAACTAAACGTCCTGAAATACATATATCAGATATTAATGGACAGAAAGGGAGAAATTGACAGTAACACAATAATAGAGAATTTGAACACCTCAGTTACATTAATGGACAGATCATCTGGACAGAAAATCAATAAGGAAGCACTGCCCTTAAATGACACATTAGACCAAACGGACTTATTTGGTAAGAGTATTCCATCCGAAAGCAGCAGAATACACATTCTTTTCAAGTCTACATGAAACATTCTGGAGGATAGGTCACATACTAGGCTACAAAACAAGTCTTGGTGAAGAAAATTGAAACCATATCAAGCATCTTTTCCAGCCACAATACTGACTAGAAACCAACTACAAGGGGGGAGAGAAATGGCAAAACCTTCAAAACACATGGAGGGTAAACAATATGTTAACAACAAATGGATCACTGAAGAAATCAAAGAGGAAATCAGAAGTTTAGTTCAGTCACTCAGTCGTGTCCAACTCTTTGCGACCCCATGAACCGCAGCACGCCAGGCCTCCATGTCCATCACCAACTCCCAGAGTTCACTCAAACCCACATCCGTCAAGTAGGTGATGCCATCCAGCCATTTCATCCTCTGTCATCCTCTTCTCCTCCCGCCCCCAATCCCTCCCAGCATCAGAGTCTTTTCCAATGAGTCAACTCTTTGCATGAGGTGGCCAAAGTACTGGAGTTTCAGCTTTAGCATCATTCCTTCCAAAGAACACCCAGGACTGATCTTCAGAATGGACTGGTTGGATCTCCTTGCAGTCCAAGGGACTCTCAAGAGTCTTCTCCAACACCACAGTTCAAAATTCACCACAGCATCAATTCTTTGGTGCTCAGCTTTCTTCACAGTCCAACTCTCACATCCATACATGACCACTGGAAAAACCATAGCCTTAGAGCCTAATGAAAATGAAAACATGACAATTCAATACCCTTGTGTATGCTGAGTGTGCTGAGTCACTTCAGTCGTGTCTCTGACTCTGTGACCCTATGGCGTATAGCCCACCAGCCTCTGTCCATGGGATTCTCTGAGCAAGAATAGTGGAATGGGTTGCCGTGCTTTCCTCCAGTGTCTCTTTTGTCTCCCCCACTGGCAGGCAGGTTTTTTACCACTAGCGCCACCTGGGAAACCTCCTCAGTATCTATAGTGAAAGTGTTAGTTGCTCAGTCATGTCTGACTCTTTGCAACCCCATGGACTGTAGCTTGCCAGGCTTCTTTGTCCGTGGAATTTTCCAGGCAAGAATACTGGAGTTGGTAGTCATTTCCTTCTCCAGGGATCTTCCTGACTCAGGGATCAAACCTGGGTTTCCTGCCTTGCAGGCAAATTCTTTACTATCTGAGCTATCAATATCTATGGGACACAGCAAAAATAGTTCTAAGAGGGAAGTTTGTACCAAAACAAGCTTACTTCAGGAAACAAGATAAATCTCAAACAGCCTACCAGTGTGAGTGAAATTGCTCAGTCGTGTCCGACTCTTTGCGATCCTGTGTACTGTAGCCTACCAGGCTCCTCCATCCATGGAATTTTCCAGGCAAGAGTACTGGAGTGGGTTGCCAGTTACTTCTCTAGGGATCTTCCCAACCCAGGGATCGAACCCAGGTCTCCTGCATTGCAGGCAGATGCTTTACTGTCTGAACTATCAGGGAAGCCCACCTTACACCTAAAGGAACTATAGAACAACAAACAAATCCCAAAGTAAGTAGAAGGAAAAAAATCATAAAGACAGCAGAGCTAAATGAAATAGAGACTAAATGAAAATAGGAAAGATCAGTTAAACTAAAAGCTGGCTCTTTGAAAAGATAAAATTGTTGTGTCTTTAATCAGATGCATCAAGAAAAAAAGGGAGAGGGTCCAGATCAGTAATGTGAGAAGTGAAAAGGAAGTGACAACCAACATCACAGAAATACAGAGGATCATGAGAGACCACTACAACAACCACATAGCAGTAAAGTGAACAAACTAGAAGAAATGGACCAATTCTTAGAATGGTATAGTCTCCCAAGAAATAAAAAATACGAACAGACCAGTTACCAGTATTAATATTTAATCAGTCCAAAAATAAAAAAAACACCTTCCAGAAAATAATAGAACAGGACCAGATGTCTTCACAGGTAAGTTATACCAAACATTTGAAGAGTTAACACCTATCCTTCTGAAGCTATTCCAAAAGATTGCAGAGAAAGAACACTTCCAGAATCATTCTCTGAGGCCAGCATCACCTGACAGCAAAACTAGACTAAGATGTCACAGAAGAAGAAAATAACAGGCCAACATTAGTGATGAACATAGGTGTAGAAATTGTCAACAAAATTTTCAGTTGAATGCAAAGCACATTTAAAGGATCCTACATCATGATCACATAGGACCTATCACTGGAAATTTTCAGTATCTGTACATCAATCAGTGTGATACATCACATTAACAACGTGAAAAAAAGTCATCTCAGTAGATGTAGAAAAGGCTTTTAACAAAATTCAACATCTGTTTATGATTTTAAAAAACCTCCAGAAAGTGCACACTGAGGGAGCATACCTCAACATAATAAAGGCCATACATGACCAAAAACAAGGAATCAAGATTGGAAAGGAAGAAGTAAAGCTGTCACTGTTTGCAGATGACATAGTTCTCTATGTAGAAAATCCTGCAGATGCTACCAGAAATCTACTAGAGCTCCTCAGTGAAGCTGGTGAAGTTGCAGGATACAAAATTAATATACAAAAACCTGTTGCATTTCCATATACTAACAGTTAACTATCACAAAGATAAGGAAACAATCCGATTTACCATCTCATCAAAAAGAATAAAATACTTAGGAATAAATGTACCTCAGGAGATAAAAGAACTCAGGAAACAGTAAGACACTGGTGAAGCAAATTAAATACAACACAAATGGAAAAATATACTATGTTCTTTGATTGGAAGAATTAATACTGTTAAAATGACTATACTTATCCAAGGCAATATACAGATTCAGTGTAATCCTTGTCAGAATACCAGTGTCTTTCACAGAGGTAGAACAAATATTTCTAAAATTTGTAGAAGTGAAGTCGCTCAGTCGTGTCCAACTCTTTGCGACCCCATAAACTGTAGCGTCCCAGGCTCCTCTGTCCATGGGATTTTCCAGGCAACAGTACTGGAGTGGATTGCCATTTCCTTCTCCAGGGGATCTTCCCAACCCAGGGCTCGAACCCAGGTCTCCCGCATTGTAGACAGACGCTTTACCGTCTGAGCCACCAGTATGAAAATACAAAATACCCCAAATAGCCAAAACGGTCTTGAGAAAGAGAGCTGGAAGGATCACAGTCCCTGACTTCAGACTGTACTACAAAACTACAGTAATAATAGCAGTATGTCTTAATACTGACATACAGATACACATAGATCAGTGAAACAGAGAGCTCAGTGTTAAATCCATGCACTTAAGGTCAGTTAATCTACAACAAAAGAGGCAAGAATTTGCAATGGAGAAAGGACAGTCTCTTCAGTAGATAATAGGGAAAACTGGACAGTTGTGTGTAAAAGAATGAAATTAGAACATTCTCTAACACCATATACAAAAATAAAGTGAATTAAAGACCTAAGTGTGAGACTGGAAACAAACTAGAGGAAACCCTAGGCAGAACACTCTGACATTAATTGTGGCAATAGGTTTTTGGATCTGCCTCCAAAAGCGAGGAAAATAAAAGCAAAAATAGAGAAATTGGGCATGATTAATCTTAAAATCTTTTGCCCAGCAAAGGAAACCATCCACAAAGACAACCTTGTGAATAGGAGAAGATACTTGCAGATGATATGATTGATAAGAGTTAATATCCAAAATATGTAAAAGAAAAAATCCAAAAATGGGTAGAAGACCTAAAGAGACTTTAACCAAAGAAGACATACAGATGGCCAACAAGTACATGAAAAGGTGCTCAACATCACTAGTCACCAGGGAAATGCAAATCAAAACCATAATGAGATTTCACCTCTTATTTGTCAGCATGACATCAAAAAGAATACAAATGTTGGTGAGGATGTAGAGAAATGGGAACATAACATACACTGTTGGTAGGAATATAAATTGGTGCAGTCACTGTGGAAAACAGTATGGAGGTTCCTCAAAAAGCTAAAAATACAACTACCATATAACCCAGCAGTTCCACTCCTAGGGAACTACTGGGTTATATATATATGTATATGTAAACCCCAAACCACTAACTCAATACATGCACCCCAGTGTTCATAGCAACATTATTTACAGTTGCAAACCCAAACCACTAACTCAATACATGCACCCCAATGTTCATAGCAACATTATTTACAGTTGCAAACCCAAACCACTAACTCAATACATGCACCCCAGTGTTCATAGCAACATTATTTACAGTTGCAAACCCAAACCACTAACTCAATACATGCACCCCA